>NC_080069.1:48373390-48973390 GCF_949987535.1 Balaenoptera acutorostrata | reverse complement strand
TAAAAGATATCTGCTAGGGCTTCTCTGCTGTAGTTACTCTTTTTGAAATTAGTAAGTGTTTTGTGGACAGTTACTTGAAAACTATCCCATTCCTCATCACACTTCAGTCAACAAATTTATTCAGTATGGACTTATGGTTTCTGATTAAAGTCAATGGATTATAGTCCATTACTATACTTATTTATTTTGGTGCTTAAATTATCCCATATTTAACCATTGGAAATCCCTTCGAAATGGCTTCTGTGTTCTTTTGACATATCTCCGTCATTCTTTGAGTGCTTCATTACTTTTGGGAACAGGTAACTCTGGCTCAAGTACTTTCCTTGCCCCAATGCTGAAATCACCCATTACTCCAAGGAGCCCTGGACCAACAGGGAAAGGTATATAGAAGCCCAGATCTGGAAACTAGTTGTTCTCCTTGGTATTGAGGATTTCTGCTCTGAGGCCCTCTAAGTGGTCAGAGCTAGGGAATATTTGTCTTTCTGTCTATCTGTCCTCACGTTTACATCTATGGTTCCGTATCTATATTAAAAATCATGAGTTTGCACCTATACCTCCAATTTCAGTCCAATACTACAAAGTTTGTTTTAGTTTTTCCCTTTACATATTTGTAACTCCCTTCTTCAACAGTGAGAAACTGGCTCCCATTAGCCTTCTATATTGTCTGATCAGTTATCCTATATCTGACCAGTCTCCCGTTGTTGCTGCAGCATCCCATGAAGATACCCTTGTTACCCAACACAGGCTCTGACATCCCTAACTGGGCTGCCGTTACCCACCACCCCTCCCCCTGCCCAAACCAGGGGCACCCTCGTCAACTTCCTCCTGCTTCAGCACTCCAGTCTGAGACACGCCTCTGTGCTGAGCTTCCTCACTCTGCTTGGGCTCTGAAACCTAAAATCAGGTGTTTGTTTTAATCAAGCTTTTGTTCCTATTAATCGTTGCAGTTCTTTAACACAAAGTGACAGATTTTTTTTTTCTTTATGGAAACAGCCACCAGTATTATTATAACATCCCTTGATTATTAAGGATCAGCTATATTTGTTTGTTGATTAATGAGGTAAATAAAATGAATGCAACAAGAGAAATCATGATAGACAACTATTCCACGACTCTAATGAGTTGTGCATTCCACGTTCACATTTTGCTTCTTGATGTCATGATGCTAATCCCTCTTGAAAATATCTAGAGAAGAGAACAAATATTACAAAAGATAAGGAGTCTTTTTCTTGTAGCAGCTGCCTTCCAGAAGGATGCAAGAAACAATAGACTGACATAAAGTTTGGATTGAAATTCTTTGTTTGTGAAATGGTAACAAACTTTTTTACTAGAAAGCAGTGAAGCTCTTTAAGAAAATTAGTAATTGGGGATCTTAAAGTCTTCAGAAGTGTAAGGACTGATACTTGAGGGTGATGAATCCTACAGAACTCCCTGTGGTTGTAAAGCCAATTTCTTCAAGAGACACTGCAGCTGAATAAGATAACTTTTTACCAAATACCCTGGGGGAAAAGTATATTTGAGATTCAAGGTACATCTTTCGTTGAAAAGTGTAAAAGAAAGCAAAAAAATTAAGAAACAAGGCACATTTTACTGTCAGCCATTTTATGATTCTGCTAATCTTTTGTAGCTAATTTCAACAGCAGAAATATAAGCAAAGCAAGCTCTGCATTTGATTGCATTACAGGGCCAGGTGCACATTGAAGACAGTTTTGGAAAGGTACTTGCAGTTTTTACAAGATCATTTTTTTTGTTTTTCTCCAATATTTCTAACATGCACAAAATATACTTTTGAAATCAGAATCCTTTCCCTTTCTTGTCACAAACAGACAAAAACAGTTACAGAAACAGAAAGACATTTGGGCTTAGTTCCAGGATGCATCTGGTGTTGTGCCCATCATACACCTCCTGCAACGTTGGGACAAGGTTACGGGATCAGCCACAGCTGAAGAAATGAAACTAATTAGACCAATAGTTCTCTAATTGTGTGTCAGTATCACCTGGGAATTTAGAAATGCAAATGCTCTAGCCTCACCTCAGACCTCCAGAATCAGGAACTCCAGGGATGAGGGCCAGAAATCATATCAGGTTTGAGAACCACTGGGTTAGATTAAGCTACAATTGACAAATGTTGAGTTCAATAGATTGTCTTTTTTTCCCCCCTCTCATTTGCTTTTCAGAACATGAATGGTTTCTATAGCTCTTAACACCATGGAGGCTACTAAGTTTTGAAAACGTAACTTTTTCTTGTGTATTTAAAAAAATACTTTTCCCACTCTTTTCTCACACATGGCCCATATACTGCTTAATACAGAACTGGTGGGTAGTAATGACTCAGTAAATAGTAGTTCTTCTTATCATTAACCAAAAGAGATGGAGATAAGACATTGGTATCCCTAAATCAACTGAAGGTAAATTTACTGAGTAAATTAATAATTATTCTTTACATAAACTGTACTCTTTAATTTAATATTCCAAATACGATAATTCTAAGAGCAAAGCAAATTAAATATATTCTTTATCTTCCTAAACAGCCAACATGTCTTTATGTCAATATAGTGATTTAAAAATTACGATTAAGCATATATCTCATTTTTTTCTGCAATTTTTATATTTTTCCCTTAAAAGCAGAAATTAAATACCCCTTGTCCTCATCATCATTTCAAAAATTTCTAGCACTTTCACTTCTTTCATGGGAAGTACCTATATGAAGGCTGTGGATATCTAGAGGGTATTTCTCATGGTCTCCAGTGTCTGCATCCTTTGACAACCCCCATTTCAGATAAATGTCAATAATGCTGATTTGGCACATTCTATTTACTAAGGAAGAACCTCCAGGATACACGAGAATACTCACATTTTGCATATCAAGGAGTTTAAATTGTACCAGTGTTTATCTCGGCTTACCTAGCAATGGTTCTTAGTACTAGATCTGTGTAAAAATCATCTCATGCTCTTGTTTAAAAATTAAGAATCTGTTCACCTATTCAGATTATTGATTTAGTGTTTGAGGAGTGAAATCCAGAGGAAGAATATGTATTGTCAATAAGCACCTAAGCATTCTTTGTAGGTCTTCAGGGGACCACACACTGAGAAAAACAGTCTGGGTCCCTCCCTTGATTCTGTACCTATTTACAGTCCTGTTGGTATTACAGGGCTTGTTGCTAGTGCAGAAACCCTCATTCCTACCACCATTCAGACATCACCCTAGGTGGCAGTGGATGGAGGGGTTAGGAGGATCCTGTGAATGGATGGTACCTTTCCAGGACCAGGCTCCTTGAACTGGTTTTCAAACACTATGGAAGAATGAGGTAATGTCAGGAGCTCACTTCGTGAGATTCTAAGCACAGTAAGCCCTACAGAGCTCTGTGACAAAGTGTACCACAGACAAGGAAGAAAGCCGCCTTTTCTCATTCTAGCTGCCTTTAATTGGAAACTCTGGGAGTATCCAGAGACATCCTTTGTGTGGACAGTGCTGTTCTCAGAATGGCTAATGTGGGTAATTAGGTGGCTAATGAGGTTTTTCTAGCTGACTCTGGAAACGTGATATGGTTGATGGGGACTGGATCAGAAAAAGGAGAGTCGGGGCTCTGAGTAGGGACTATCCCAACTTGGAGTACATTTGAAAGACTTCTTTGGAGAATATCAGAAATAATAATGGGATAGGTTGAAGGGAAGGCTAAGTTCTTCGAATTATACTGGCTAGGTCTATTAAGGCAGAAGATACTTGGGCCTTATATTTTATGAACACTGGCGTGTGTTTTTTAATCTAAGGGGAAGTCACTGTACTGGAGGAGCATCATTCTCTGAACGGGGTGTTGTTAGATGTTCACTCAGGACAAATAAAACCTGTCAGGTACCATACAAAACATGGGCAGTATTATTTCACTGCAGGAGCCTTTATCATACCTGGACTCTTGAGGAGGTGCGTCAGTGACCGACATGCCAATCCCTGGCCCATAGATGAATTCAGCCATTCTGAAACCAGCAGTGTCCTGGCTGCAGGTGGTCCACAGTGTTCTTTATACTAGCCACCAAAATTCAATAATCATACTGTGTTTCTGAAGTATTTTATTAACATCATAGATCAGTTGAGACAATTACCTGAGGTTGATGAAAAATAACATCCTCACAAAATATAGAGAAAAATCCTTGTGCTTTAAGAGAGATCATGAGAAGGACAGAAAATTTGCATCAGAATAGAAAGGACCCAAAGCTTTTGACTTTGGAAGAATGCAGCTTTTTGACACAAATAAGAGCTTCTTTCACTAGAGCTACCTTGGATCATTTTTGTCCTGGTGGATTCATTAATATACTAGGTGGTGTGGATGGTGGGGTAGGGCATTCATAGATGCCTGTTATCATCAGGTGATGAATCATTGAGCCATCGTAGTTTCTTGGAGGTTTCCTGGAGACCAGGAAGAGATTCCTGTGATGGAATATGGGATTGCTTCTACCCTTATGTACATCAGTGATTTCTGTCCGGTAGAGAGAATAGGCTGATACGGCCCCAAGGGCATTCTTTTACTTTTTTTGAAAATGAGTTCTTGGCTTTCAAGTAGACATAACTAAGCATCCAGAGAAGCTAAGTCATAAACAATAAAATGTATCTAAAGTGTATGTACACCTGTGAAATGCTTAATAGTTTAAAGTAGAGAAGAAAAATAACTACCAAGTTATGCCTTTTTTTTCTCTCTTCAAGGTCTCTCAAACTTTTATTCTTTTTCCTTGAGAACTATGTAAAAATGATGAGTCTTTTATTTTATAAAGATGAAGATAGTAAATGTTTTCCTAATACAACTATGACATATGAGTATAATAAATTACTAGATTCCATTAAATGATGACTAAGTTAATTTAGGTAGTTGCATGAAGAATCTATGTTATATAATGTTAAATAAAAAATAGTTTGAACATTTATGTAAATGGTGATTTCACTGAAGGCCAATGATGTCTCTATAATGATAAGGATTGGGAGGGGCCTAGCTTTATGATAAATATATTGTTTTAAAATTAACATTATTGCAGTATAATTAATATGCAATAAAATGCACCAGTTTTAAAAGTGTTCAGTTCAATGACCTTTTGCAAATGTACACAACTCTGCGACTGCCATCTTTTTTTAATTTTTATTATTTTTATTTTTTTAATAAATTTATTTATTTATTTATGGCTGCTTTGGGTCTTCATTGCTGCATGAGGCCTTTCTTTAGTTGCGGTGAGTGTGGCTACTCTTCATTGCGGTGGGCAGGCTTCTCGCTGCGGTGGCCTCTCTTGTTGCAGAGCACGGGCTCTAGGCGCGCAGGCTTCAGTAGTTGCGCACGTGGGCTTAGTTGCTCCGCGGCATGTGGGATCTTCCCAGACCAGGGCTCGAACCCGAGTCCCCTGCATTGGCAGGCAGATCCTTAACCACTGCGCCACCAGGGAAGCCCTGTGACTGCCATCTTAATCAAGACCTTCGCATTATCGCAAGAAGCCACCTCATGTCTCTTTCTGGTCCACTCTCCCCACTACCCATGACCCTAGCCTCAGTCAACTACTGGTCTGCTTTCTGTTACTATAGATTAGTTTTGCTTTTTCTAGAATTTCAGCCTATCTAGAATTTGCTTTCTCTAGATAGGCTGAATCATATAGTATATTCTCTTTTGTGTCTGGCTTCTTTCAGCATAATATTATTATTCATTTGTTGTTGCATAAATCAGAACTTCATTCCTTTTTACTGCTTGAGTATTATCCATTGTGTGGATATGCCGCAGTTTGTTTTTATATTCTGTTACTGATGGACTTCTGGGTTGTTTCCAGTTTTTGGCTATTATGAATAAAGTTTCCACGAATATTCTTGTACAAGTCTTTGTATGGACATATGTTTTTATTTCTTTTGGATAAATACATGGAAGTGGAATTGCTGGGTAAATTTTTTTTTTTTAATTTCTTTGTATTTTGTTTATTTTGCTTGCATATTTTGTGATTTGGTCTATTTTAGCCTCTAATAAATACCTCCTTATTTGTATTACAACCATTTGATCAAAGTTCTTCTGATAGAAAAGAGCCATTGTCTAATTTTCTTTTTATCTTAGTTGTTTAACTTGTTAGGCTCTGGAAGTAGTCCAGATCCACTGCAATTTCTTTTGTAGTGTTGCCTTTATTTCTGGAAACTGAAAACATGTCTTAGTTTATAAGGGGAAAAAAAAGAAATACTCTCTGTGGTAAAATTTAGAAAGACAAGAACTGGAGACAGGGGGACAGTTGACTGCCAGAATCATCAGCATATGAATTGGGTGGAAATACATGGTTGGGCAAAAGGAGTAAGATGAGCACAGAGGAAGGAGACAAATCTCTTGAATAAACACTGAAGTGTAAATGCTGAGCATGGAACAAACTTCACAATCATCCATCTTCAAGACCTTTCCATCTTTTAAAATACCAACATGTCACTTTACCCTGGGTTCTTTAGAAGCTCTCAGAGATGAAAACTTTTAGGTATATAATTCTTTCTCATGAAAAGAAAGCAGACATAGGGTGTTTGTTTTTTATTTATTTTTTATTTTTTGAGTTATCTTTAATATTTACTTTATTGGATTTTTCTCTCAAACTAAAAAGCAATACATACTTTTATTGCCTTTTATTACAAGTCCCCCCACATCCTAAAAGTATCAAAGAAAAACCCAACAATATTTGCCTTCCCTATGACCCTCACTCCCACCACCACCTCACCCTGAAGAGGATAAATGTTAACAGCTTAATGTCCCCATTCTTCTCTATGTTCATAGCAATGCACCCAGATGAAAATCTTCACACCAATAAAAGGTTTTTCTCTGATTTTACATAAATGGGTCATGCCACACACATTTCTCTTCAACTTGCTTTCTTGTGGCTTTTCCCACAGGTCAATACATGTAAATCAAATTCCTCCTTTTGAATAGTTACATAATATTCCAGAAATAGGGACATGTCACAGCTTATTCAACCACTCTCTAGTGTTTGTTTTTTAATAGCACATTATGTTGGGTGTTAGAGAATTCTTCCATATCAGGATGCTCAGAAATTGTTCTTTTTTCTACAAAACACGTTTTTCTTTCCTTATATTAATTCCAGATATAAGCTAGTTGATTTACTGCTGTATCTTGAAAGTATCTTTTAACATGGTGGTGTAATCAGCACTTGTTTTCTTAAAAGGCACACTCATATCAGTTCAAGTATAAAAGAAGTACACAGGAAAAATATAAGGTTATATCACTAAATTCAGGGTAGGAAATATGGCCAACTTTCATGGGCATTGGTCCAGGAGATGGAAAGCCAGTGGGAACTCAGGAGTTCTGTCTCAGACTCTGCCATTCTCTGAATCTCACTCTGTCTTTATTTCTCCCTCACCGTGTCTCTACTGTACAGTGTGTTCTTTCAACTCTGCCATTCCCTGCAAGTCTCCTTCATTCTCTCCTCTACTGGATGGTTTAATCTGCTGATGCATAGCCTTATTAAGGTGGCTTTCCTTGATACCAATTCTGATCTCAACTCTACATGGCCTTTCAGCTTTTCCTGACAATAATCTATGTGTTTAAGAGTTTAAATTCTTACTGGAAGTGGTAGAAGAATTGTCCTATTAGGCAGCAATCACCTAATGCTTCTCTGAAGTCCAGTAAATGGACAAGCAGGCAGCACTATCAAACTAGACAGTTAGTCATACTTTAAACTTCTTAGTCATTTTGAAAGAACATTCTTTCCTCAAGTCTAATTAAAATTGGCTAGATTGCCAGTGGCCTGCTAACTGATTTGACTTAAAATGACTACCATTAATGCATATTGGATAAAACGTGAAGAATAAGCAAAGAGGTGCTTTGTGGGATAGTGTCTCAGAATCTGCAGTAGTATTGAAGAAAATATCTGAATTTTGTTATATTTGCTGAACTACCATCATCCCATCTAACAGTTTAGGGTCCAAGCCATGAACCTGAAGCCTGTATTTTGACTAGTATAATGTGTCATAATACTTGGATTTAATGGAAGCCAGCTATCAGCTTTGAGTTACATTGTCTTTAACTCATCAGGGTGTAAATGGGCTTCAAGGTAATTTTTAGTCTATATGTAAATTAGCTATTTCTATAACAGCCGTAGTATGAATGCGAGTATGTGCAGAAAAGAAGAATTGGATGCAAGCAATATTTTGAAAATAATGTCAAGAAAGAGGCTGTACAAATGATACATGACATTCAGTGAATTTGAATAGAGGTTATATTAAGACACTTTCAATGAAATTATTGTCACTGAAAATTTTCTGGGGCTGATAATGCATGAAGTAATGTATAGAACAGAAAATGAGAGTAAGATTTTATTGTAGGTTGTTAAACTGTGCTAAAGGTCACACAGTAAAGAGCTTCCATTTGGCAGATTTTTATATAAAATTTGATTGTATATTTACTGAATTCATTGTTTTACTCAGAGTAAAGTGACTTAAATTCAAAGTGATTAAAACTCTTTTTTTTGTTTTTTTGATATGAAAATGGCATGCTTTGTCTACTATTTAAATCGAAGTTTGTTAGTCAATAAGCTTGTCTTATATTTATATCTGTAGTGTGGCATGCTGAAAATCATGAAAACCCTATTTTTTTCTAATTTTAATCAATGTGAAAGCTGCATTACTATTTGATCTCCTAAATCTTCTAATCAATTATTTCTTTTTTAAGGAACAGTGTAGTACAGAGAAATGTTCTGAAGGATGTTAATAAAAGTTACAGACATTCAAAATTCATTCTAAAGTTCAGTGAGTATTAGTCTCCAAAGCAATTGTCAATCACAAGGAACAGAATAGAAAGCATGGGAAGTACAGAATGGATACTATTTTCTACTTTCTAATAATTTAGTTAAATGGAAGGTGGACTATTATGTCAGGGGTGGTGTCTATACTAAAATTAAGTAGTAACTTCAAAATAGAACTCAGACCATACAACTTGAGTTTTTTTAGTTAACAACTGGCTTTAATTCAGTATGCTTTGAATTTATTTCCAGAGGGGAATAAATACATTTGTTAATGATTTGAATCATTGTCATTAGGATTGATCTAGATCTAAAATATAGCTCATTGTCATTAAGATCAATATTAAATACCCTTAGGATTAAAGAACTTCTGTACTTATCAAGTTAGTATTTTGATTGTCCAGAGATGTTAAATACCCTTGTTCTTGAGATATCAACTCAAAGAATTGTAAACATTCTGACTTTATTTGTATTTGTATAACCCCCTGGCGTTTAACTATTGTGCTGGGTGGTTCTCACTGTGAAGTGACTCTCATGAAACTGTATTCTTGCTGGGAAGTGATTTTATTGCATAAGAAAATGAATGTGCAGAGACCAGTGAGCTGTGTCCGCTGATGGACTATGATTTGCAGACTGTGATGTTAAAGCTGATTTAAGATTTGTGACAACAGTTGGTGATTGCACTGCTCTACAATTCTGTGGCAGCAGTGAACCATGCCATGCACAATCTCATTCCACGTTTTGCATACGTAAGTTCAGTTTATGTAGTCATGTGTGGAGAGCTTTCATGGGCATAGGAAATATTAGCAGGGATTAATGTGTTGGTACTGCATGTTGCATTACAGTCCTGATAGCACTGAAATGTATTTCTCCATTGTCCAGAAGGAACAATTGTATCCCATTCTATCAAAGAACTGAGAAAGGGGATGCTCGCAACTGCCTATATTAAAGGCTATTTACTACTGAGCACAAAACAGTAGCTATTATTATTACTAAACCTACTATCAATGTTTTTTGATGACTCTGCCTTAAAAATAAGATGTGTTTTTTGTTAACTTGTGCATTATTAAGTACTCTGTCTTTCACAGCTCAAAACAGCTTGGTGTAAAACAAGTTGGTTTGGTTACCTTCTGAAGAAAGAGGCACTTCTGCATAGGGTTCTTTTCGTACTCAAAATTTGGAAGGCAGCCTGATGGTTTTGGCAGCCACATTCTTTTATAGAGCTTTTGTGAGCCCAGGTCCCCCAGGAAACAATGATACCGGTGGAAGGCAGAATTTTGCCCCCCATGAACTCTGCCCTCTGATGGCATGCTGTGGTGACGTTATGTTAAATGGCAAAAGGGACTCTGCAGATGTAGTTAAGGTTAGGATCTTAAGATAGGAAGGTTAGTCTCGATTATCCAGGCAGGTTCAGTCTAATCACATGAGGCTTGAAAAGTAGAAAACTTTCTGGAGAGCTTGCTGGAGTCAGAGAGAGAGATGGCAGAAGAAGAAATCGGACCGATTTAAAGCATCGTAGGGACTCTACTGCCATTGCTGGAGGAGGCCACGTGGAAAGCATGAGAAAGGATGTGGGCAGCTGTTAGGAGCAAAAGCTATCCCCTTTCCTCATGTACGCAGGGTTACAGCAGCAAAGGAATGGGAACCTCAGCCCTGCAACGGAAAGAGACTGAATCTGGCTAACAGCCTGAATGGGCTTGGGGGCAGATTCTTCCCCAGCGCCTTGAGGAAGGAATGCAGCCCCACCAGCACATTGATTTTGGTAGTGTGAGACCCTCAGGAGAGCATCCAGCCCAGTCTACCTAGACTTTTGACCTTCAGAAACTGTAGGATAATACATTTGCATTGTTTCAAGCCATTAAATTTGTGATAGATTGTTATAGCATCAATAGGAAACTAATACAGTGTCCACCCCTGAGAGATCTGCAGATGTAGGTCTGGTATTTCCACTGGTCAGATTTCATCTACTGCCCTGGTGATGTATTCCTCACCATTTAAATTCAATTCTTGTAACTCCTGGTCCATCCTACAACTTCCTATAACAATCCTGTAATTCGGTATAACATCCATTAGTATCTTGTAACTTCTGTGATATATACAAGATTCCTATAACACCTGTAATAGCCTATAACTTCTATGACATACACAAAATGAGTCTACAAAGATAGGAAGCATGGCTGGGGAAACCACTCATCTGATCCAAGTAACCTGTATCTCTGGAAAAATGACTGAATTATATCAAAATCTATTTTTAAAACATGCTAACTGTCTCTTTCCCACCTTCATACTTTCTGCTGACAGCCTCTTTCCCTCTAAGCAATTGATTTTTAGTGGTATGTAATTTAGATTTAGAAAACTGAAATTTATCATATGAGACCATAATGTTGGGCTACTTCAAAGTTGTCATTAACAAACTCCAACACTACTTACTCAACAGAGAATTGCCTCTCCTTGGTCCACTTTAGCTCAGAGAGCAAATTAACTCATTTGTTTACTCAGAAATTTGCTTCTGGAGTTAGATGGGAAGAATATGAATTTACAGCTGAGTTAACTACAGCTATGAGAGCCCTTTCCATTAATTGCTGGCTATTGCAGGAAGTGTGTTATGGCCATTATTTCTGTTTCCTTTGCCAAATTTGGAAAACACTCGGAGGTTTAATAAATGAATGTGCTTTTGTATTCTGAAATAAATAAGCAGAACAGCCAATTAAGGATACATGCATATGAATCAAAAAATTTTTTTCCACATTTGCGCTTGCAGAAAAAAAAAGTTCTAGAGGGCATTTGTAAAATTTCCCACAAAATGGGGAGTGTTGGGAGGTTCCGTGGAATTAGGAATGGCTACTCATTTCCTTGGCTTTGGAGTCACAGAGCTGGGCTTGAACCCACAGTTCCATCACTTGCTGACTGTGTGATGTTGAGTGAGTTACTTAGCTTCTCCAATCTTCAGTTTTCTCATTTTTGCCATGGAGATAATGACATATATCTTGAATCTTTAAAGTACTTGGTATAGTTCTCCCAAATGACCATCAATTCAAGGGCCTTTTCTTTGCTAGTTCTCCACACACAGCGCATTCTATGTAAAACTTTAATCAAATGGAAATCTCAGCTCATTTCTCCCCCTAAGCGTGGTTAAAGGTTTTCTATACCTCTCAAAAAGAATAAGGATGACAAAATGAAATGGACAAGAAGGAGGGGGGACATAGGGAAGGAAAGGAGCGTGATGAGGACAGGCCGTATATGGAAACTATCCTATATAAGCTCTTGGAACAATTAATGTTTAAATATCACTGATATTTGCCCCCTAGAGCCAAATTATTTTGAAAAGTCTTTAAATATATTTTTTAAATGTTTTGTTTTTCAGGCACCATGTATGATATGTTAACATCATATCTTTCAAGTCAAATGTCAGACTTGAATCTGAAGTTATTTCTTGAGCATCTGAGAATAGAAATTGAGCTTCTATGTGCTGTGTTTATGATGGTAGTAGGGCATGTCAAGACAGGTCTGAACATAAAAGGAATTATTATTTCACATTTTCTGAGGATCCCAGAGAACTATCTTCTTAAATAGAGTACTAATATTTTTCCTTTGATAGAAACTTAAATTGCAAAACAATTCCATTTGTTAAAACCTACTTTCTTTCTCTGCTTAGATATCAGTCCTGCCAGCGGCCATGTGGGAATTTCTGCTTTATCTTAGTAGAGGACATCATGCTGATCTTTTTAGGTAAAAAAAAAAAAAAAAAACCCGAAAAAACCCTTCCTGGTCTTTTAAACAATAGTTTGTTAGAAAAAAAAAAGTATTATTTTCTCTTTAAAAATAACTTAAAATATGAATCAGGTGAGTTTTTCTTAGCTGGCAGAGAAGATATGTTAAATTGTTTGTAATAAATAAAAGACATTGTTTTATATGAGGTGGAAAACCTTTCCATATCAGAAGTACTGACCCTACAGTCAAAAGTCATAAAAACCCAGAATTCACCCTAAATCCCCTATCTTGCTTACCCCAAACACTCAGCATCAAGTTCTATACCTTTTTCCTTCTTCCCATCTATTCAATCTTTTTTCTTTTTTTTTCATAAATTTATTTATTTATTGGCTGTGTTGGGTCTTCGTTGCTGTGCATGGGCTTTCTCTAGTTGCGGCGAGCGGGGACTACTCTTCGTTGCAGTGCGCGGGCTTCTCATTGCGGTGGCTTCTCTTGCTGTGGAGCACTGGCTCTAGGCACGCAGGCTTCAGTAGTTGTGGCACGTGGGCTCAGTAGTTGCGGCTTGAGGGCTCTAGAGCGCACACTCAGTAGTTGTGGTGCATGGGCTTAGCTGCACTGCGGCATGTGGGATCTTCCTGGACTAGGGCTCGAACCTGTGTCCCCTGCATTGGCAGGCAGATTCTTAACCACTGCACCACCAGGGAAGCCCTATTCAATCTTTTTTTCATCTCTCCAACCCCACGCCCCCTCCATTTCCTCCTGCCTAGACCTTGCAAGTCTTCTAACTGGTTTCCCTGTTTTCAGTGTTACCCCTGCTCCCTCCTGCCATCACCACCATTCACCTCTGTAGTTCTGTTGATGTGATCTATCTGAAATGAATCAGATCGGGTTGCTCCCCTACTTGAAAGCTTACTGGTTTCTATTGCTTAGAGAATGAAGTCCAGACTTCTTGCTTTGCTCTGTCAAGGGCTCATGGTCTGGCCTTTGGCCATTTCTGTTTTTTCAACCCTACCCTCAAGTCCTCCACTCCCATCCCCACCCCCAGCTTTTTATTTCCAGCATCTATCAGGCTGTTTAATTCTCTGTATCTTTGCTCAATCTGTTTTGGTTAACCTTTCATACCCCGATTTTCCTTATAAACCTTCATCTTCTAGACTGAGCTCAATACTAGCTCTCTGACTCTCCCTGCCCCGCCCACATAGACCTGCCTTCTCCCCACTTCAAGTCTCCCCTACATTCTGTAGAGACCTCTGGACACAGTGCCTGTCATATTTTTTTGCATTTGTTCACATGGCCATTTCCCAGTTCCAGACCTAATCTAACTGAGATTAAGGCCGTATCGTATCTGGCAAGTAGTAACGTGCTTGGCATCTAGCACGCACTTAACACATATTTGTGGAAAGCAGGAAGGAATGGAAAGATCTGGGATGAAGTTGTATGCTTGCCAGTTATAAGAATTCTGAGAAGACATGTAACCTCTCTGAGCTTAATTTTACTTACCTGTAAAGTGACAGTAATATTTTCAACCCTTTCACTGAACTTAAAATAAAACCCTTCATACATGGCCTGTTAGTCCCAGGCTTAAACACTGTCTGCCCTCTGCTTTCCTCTGTGACCTCATTTCAGGCCTCTATCTCCCTCCTTCCCAATTTTTTCAGAAGAATTTACTTTCTGAGAGTTTCCAGAATGTGCCAAGCTGTTTGTCCACCCCTCACAGCCCCCTTGCACACACCACCTTTACACTTGCTGATTCCTCTGAATGGGAGGTGCTACCGCAGCCTTTGCTGGGCTGCCTGCTTCTCATCAGACAGCACCTCCTTGGAGGGACCTTGACTCATCTCCTCTCTAGAGTAGGTCTCTCTATGTCTGTCTGCTTATTTTTTTGCTTTATAGTACTCTTGTTTTCTTCCCCTTTATACGGTACTCTGTATTTAAAGTATTTGTTACTATTTTTTTTGGTTGTATTTCCCACTGTAATGTCAACTTTAGGTGGGTGGCAAAGGTCACATTCATCTTGTTCACCATTTCTTTCCTAGGGCCTGACACAGAGCAGGTTCCTCATAAGTATTGATTCCTCATAAGTATTAGTTCATTAGTATGAACTAATCTCCAAGAATGGTTTTGAAGATCGGGTACAGTATGTGAGTAAAGTTTATAAACCAAAAGTGCTGTACAGATGTGAAGCATGGTTATTATCACAACTGGAACAGATATAGAGGAACCTGGGAAAACATGTGCCAACTCCCATTCTCCCAGGAATGAACGTACAGCTTGATAACCAGTAATTACTCATTTTCTGAGTATGGACTAGTCCAGCAGGCAAGAGTTCTTCCAGGCCAAGGGCAGGTATTTTTTTTCTTTTTTCTTTTTTTTTAAACGTTTTGTTTTAAAAGCGGCTTCATTATTATTATTATTTTTAAATTATTTATTTATTTATTTATTTATTTATTTATTTATTTATTTATTTATTTATTTATGGCTGTGTTGGGTCTTCGTTTCTGTGCGAGGGCTTTCTCTAGTTGCGGCAAGTGGGGGCCACTCTTCATCGCGGTGCGCGGGCCTCTCACTATCGCGGCCTCTCTTGTTGCGGAGCACAGGCTCCAGATGCGCTGGCACAGTAATTGTGGCTCACGGGCCTAGTTGCTCCGCGGCATGTGGGATCTTCCCAGACCAGGGCTCGAACCCGTGTCCCCTGCATTGGCAGGCAGATTCTCAACCACTGAGCCACCAGGGAAGCCACGGTATTTTTTTTCTTAACACATTTTCTGCCATAAGCTGACTAGAATACTGGTGATAAAGAGGGGATACTAGTGTTTCCTTTTCTTTTTATTTTTTAAAAGATACTCAAATATGTCTTAAATTTTAATTAGATCCTGTATACACACATATATTTGCTACTGAAAATTGAAATAACACATCAAAAATTTTATTACAATTCAAATTTTTGAAAACCAGAGAATGTAGTTAATACATCCTGTTCTAATTATGCTCTGGCCAAAGTACCCAATGTTTTCTTTACATTCCTTCCATACAAGTTAATTGCTTCAAATTCTTGATATTGGGTTTCATCTTCCTGACTTCAGGCTTCTAAAACAGGCAGTCCTTGAGACCTATTAGTGCTTCTTTTGGTCAAATCAAAAAGTGGAACTAAAGTATATTCAAGTCATTCAAATCCAAACTACACATATTCTTTATATGTTACCTGTATTGAGGTAGAAAAGAGATGCAAGAGAAAAGACATCTTAGAACTTACATCATAGGTTATCAAAATACTGGTACACACTCTGTCCTAGCATAAAGTAGCTTTCCCAAGCTGCTGCATAGTGATCCTAAAATTACTATCAAGAAAAAACAGTACAAGAATAAGGTTTATGGCTAAACTGACTCTGTGTCATAATTATTCTCCATGTTAATATCCTCAGAGAGATCTCTATGATATAGGCGATAATGACAGCTACATCTAAGCCTTTCCATTCTTGATTCAATCTCAACTTCCTTCTGCCGTGGTTCTCTTTGAAGCAGAGGAAGTTGGTTGAGGTAGTGGTATTCAATAATTCACATCATCTTTTTTCCACCCTTTCTTTCCAAGTAGTTAATAATGTCCTTACTCCTCTCTTCCTGTAGGGTATGCCTCCACCAAACCCTTGCAAGTTCTGTTCTCTGTCCTTTCTACCCTGTTGGGGTAGATATTCCTCATACTTTCATCTACTAATTTTAGCATTCATCTGTGGATCTTGCCTACAACAATTTGTGGTGTTTTAAGAGTGACTTTCTATGCCTTCATTTTTTTTCACATTTATGAATTGGAATTCATCTGAAGAAAGAGCTATCTCTTCCCTTCCATTTACTTATTTATTCAATTATGTATTTATATCAGTACACACCCATATATATTAAATTACTTTATTCTGTGGGTCATAATACAATGTTATCATTATTTTCTTGCTCAAATTGTTTCATTGTTTGGCCATTGTGAACTCTTTCCGGTTGGCTCCTGTGCCCTTTCCACATCCTGCCATCCTTTTTTGAACACTTGTTTACTTTTTAGAATTATAAGATGCTCCAGACTCATCTGGTATTTTCCCTGGCTCATCCTTGGAATTAAGCACTTCTCCAAAGAAACCCTCTGGTTTCTTTCATTAGAGAATGGCTTTTAGAAACTAAAATGTGGGTGATGAGTGTGCTCATTGCTACTAGGGTGTCATTTTTCTTCCTTCTTTCCTTATTTGTGACTTATTTTCTGAGCATGAGAAACTTGGTCCTTATTATCGACAATGTATTTACCTATTTTGTTCAACTCTAGTAAAAGATAAAGGGGTTTCAGAATTGATAGCCCATATCTCTGAGAAACAAATTTACTGACTAGAGTACAGTATTAGTTCATAATTTTTTAAAAATTCATAATACATTTTATGTTAAATCATGCTCACTGTCTGAATGGTAATCATCGTTATGATATTTGGCTTCTGTTTTTTTTTCAAGGGAGGAAAATCTTTGCAAAAAGTATTCCCATACAAACTAGAGGGTGCTTCACCTTCTTCATTTCCTAAAAATTTCAAAACTACTCTTTATCTAGTAAGTTTGTTTGGAAGTTAAGATTGGAAAAGTTTTTTGTGTATATTCACACTTCACTGTTTTAGAAAGTTTATAGTTCTAACTAAAAAGTTGAAGTTGTCACATAATTCCTTTAGTTTAGTTTTTTTTTTTTTTTAAGTCAGGAATAATAGCATCCTTCCCAGAATGTGAAGCTATAAACTTGCTGTGGGGAAGCATGACAACCGTACTCAAGATTCAGGGGCCCAGATGAACAGACGCGGTAAGTAACAGCTCTTACAGAATGAAGGCAATTCCTATTTGTGGGTGGGTCCACACACGTGTACATATGTGTAGGCACACACGTGTGCACATACACACACGTGAGCACATATGTAGTCTAGACCAGTGGCTTATTTTGCAAATCAGTTTCCTCATCTATTTAATGGAAGAAATGTGTTCTTAAAATTTGCTCTGTGTTTTAAACATCTACACATTTTGAGGAAGGAACCTTGTGAATGTGTGTGTACAGTTACCTAAAATATTTTGGAATTCTCTTTTGCCATTGTGTTCATAAATGGCTTACAAGTTACTCAAGATAATAATGTACTTTATTTTATTTTATTTTTGACTGCGTCGGGTCTAGTTGCGGCACCCGGGATCTTTGTTGCAGCGCAAGGCTTCTCTCTACTTGTGGAGTGTGGGCTCCGTAGTTGCGGCGGGCGGGCTCCAGAGAACGTGGGCCCTACTGTAGTTGTAGTGCATGGGCTCCAGAGCGCGTGGGCTTTGTAGTTGTGGCACGTGGGCTCTCTTAGTTGTGGCTTACGTGCTCAATGTTTGCGGTGTGTGGGCTTAGTTGCCCTGTGGCATGTAGGATCTTAGTTCCCCAACCAGGGATCGAACCCGCGTCCCCTGCATTGGAAGGTGGATTGTTAACTACTGGACCACCAGTGAAGTCCCTAAGGTACTTTACTTTATAGTCATGTCTTATATGTTGATAGTAAAGGATATTATCCAGTTTGATCCCTCATTTTATTTATCATCCTTGGCTCTGAATAACTTTTGGCTACTTCAGATATGATTTTAAAGGTAAAAAATTTCCTTCAAAATGAACCCTCGAGGATGTTAAGAATGTGTCCCAAGGGTGATGGTAATTCCAAAGAGGACTCTCCCTGCCCCAGACTGCCCCTGTCCCCTAACACAAGATTTGAAGCAATTGCAGCTTTGTTAAAATATCTAGTCATTAAAAGCTCATCCTTTGTCCAAGGATACACTTTCATTGATGGTTTGTTTTGCTGAGTCACACCTTGGATGTAGAAGAAATCTCAAAAGGGTGCAAAGTACTTAAGATCCTTGACCACATTTTCGTGAGTTGACTAAGGATTCTCTATTCTTGCTCAGTTTCACATAGAGAAGTGGGATTCCCAGAATAATAAAAGCATATGCCTTTAATAGCAAGCCAGTGACAAGCCATTCTACATACCAATGAGGCTGCCACTGCGCCTCTACTTCCATCTAACCCTCAGAGACTTGATGACAAGGCAATGACAAAAGGTTGTGATTGGTGGGATGCATACTAGGTTGGAATCAGAAGACCAGGTTAGGAATCCGGGTGTTGATCAAATGAGGCGGTGCCTTTGAAAGCACTTGCACAGTATCTGACACCCAGTTGGCCCTCAAATGTTGATTTATGAATCTGAAATTTAGAAGTAAAAGGTATAAAAGTCAAAGCTTACTATATTTTATATACACAGTTTAATAATGGGATAAAAATATGTGCCATAAGAGGTCGGGTTTTTAATAACCCAATACAGTGAATCTCTTAATTCTTAATTTAAAAAGTGTAAAAAGGTGAAAGAATCTAGCCTATAATTATTCTGCCAGGTTATGAGGTATAAGGAGGTAATTTTAGAATACTCTGTAATTGTACTTTAAACTATAGATTGCATTAAGTCAGAGTAGTAATTTTTCAGGTCTCCTATGGCAGGATTTATTTTTCTCAATAGAGAAATGTTAAATTCATCATGCAAAAATGTGTATATAGGTTAGACCTCTTCTCCATGCCCCCAAGTTTCCTTGCTTCCATCTACTCACACTCATCCACAGTATACATGCAATGCACATGTGCGTGCATGTTCATACACACGCGTGTGCACATAGGCACGCACACACACACTCCTCAGTACGTACAAACTAAAGCTAAGCAGGCATAATTGGTCACCTTTTGCCTTATAATTTGGATTAAAAAAAAACCCTCTCTCTTCTATTTTTCTCCTTTTGAGAAAACTATGGAGAAATATATTAGCATCCTCAAATTTACTGGCCTCATGCATTCCCTTTCTTCCCTCGCCTGTAAGCCTTGTAGTCTTGCCAAGGTTTTCTACTATCGGCCTGTCAGATGCAGATGACAAGCCCCCAGGGGCTGGATTCACACTGGCCTCTTGGCATTTTAAAGCACCTTACATAGCCTTGTCACTAGCTTGATGTTGAGGCAAAGAATGCCAGCATCCTTAGTAAGGCCTGTGCACTGAAAGCGGAGGAAATTCAACCACAATAAACATGCTGAGAATAAAATCAGGCACTGCTGTAATTATTAGGTCAGAAGCAGGTAAGTGCAATTATTTCGGTACTGAACAAAGACAGGTGGGGCGTAGCTGGCTGTACCACGAGAAGGCAAGGTGGGTGAGGCCTGGGGATGCTCGGTCGATAAGCCCACACGCGTCCGATGCCCACATGCTGCCGCCTATGTATTTTTCCCATCTATGCTATTCTTTCTCTTTGTTTTTAAAGGCAGTCCTAAATTGCTTAGCATTTTTTCCCCTCTTCACACTTTTGTATGTGCTTGTGGGCAAGGACAGTAAATTAAGCATATCTAAGGATTTAATGTTCAAAATCACCTTGGATAATTGGCTTAAGGAGTTGAAGCACGATTTTCGCTCCATCTCCTAGTCCTAAGACTACTTCTCCTCCGAGGGTACATCTGTCAATAACTGATGGAGCTTTCTTGGGTAAATGAGCTGTTGCTTGGGACGTTATAAATCATATTTGGAATCAAGTTTATTTTCAAGCTGCTTTTAAAGTCTCGATGCTGTGCTAACTGAATAGAAAATGCTAAGTGGTTGAGGGAGTAACACAAGCCCTCAAGTGCTAAAGGCATGCATGAGATGGACTTAAGGAAACAAATGGAATTTGTACCCTCAGAGAAAACAAGAACACATCTGTTGTATCAGAAAAGCACATAGGTTTGGCAAGGGCCTTCGGGACGGAAACTGCTTGAGTACCTGCTGGGTGCTGAGCACCGTGACCCATGATTCCCTGATGGTGCCTGAGTTGACCCTCAGAACTGACTCACCTGGCAGGTGTTACGATCACTCTTGTACGGATGAAGAAACGAGGCTCAGAAAGGTTGATAACATCCTCAGTGCATGAAGTGAGCAAGTGGTAGACTCGAAATTGGAATCAGTTGGACTGGGAAGTCCTTGCCCTTCTTACTCCGCCCAAAGTCAGACGTACTCTGTGACAGGGTCTTCAGTCAGTGGCATCCTGACACTCTTTTCATGTTTGATGTTGAGACTGACGCCAGTGGCCCCTATCCCCAAACCTAACAGCTCTCTCAGCTCTGTTCCAACCAGTGCAGCTGCACTTTGATCTATTTTTTATTTTATTATTTTTTAATTGAAGTGTAGTTGATTTACACTGTTTCAGGTATACAGCAAAAGTGATTCAGTTATATATACATATATGTGTGTGTGTGTGTGTGTATGTGTGTATGTATATATTCTTTTTCAGATTCTTTTCCATTATAGGTCACTTCAAGATATTGAGTATAGTTCCCTATTCTATACAGTAGGTCCTTGTTGGTTATCTAATTTTATATATAGTAGTGTGTATCTGTTAAACCCAAATTCCTAATTTATCCCTCCCCCCACATTTCCCCTTTGGTAACCATAAGCTTGTTTTCTATGTCTGTGAATCTATTTCTATTTTGTAAATAAGTTCATTTGTATCATGTTTTTTAGATTCCACGTATAAGTGATGTCATGATATTTGTCTTTCTCTGTCTGATTTACTTTGCTTAGTATAATAATCTCTAAGTCCATCCATGCTGCAAATGGCATTATTTCATTCTTTTTTATGACTGAGTAATATTCCACTGTATGTATATGCTACATCTTCTTTATCCATTCATCTGTCAATGGACATTAAGGTTGTTTCCATGTCTTCGCTATTGTGAATAGTGCTATATGAAGATAGGGGTGTGTGTATCTTTTTAAATCAGAGTTTTGTCCAGATATATGCCCGGAGTGGGATTGTTGGATCATATGGTAGCTCTATTTTTAGTTTTTTTTTTTAATTGGAGTATAGTTGGTTTACAATGTTGTGTTAGTTTCTACTGTACAGCAAAGTGAATCAGCTATACGTATGCATGTATCCCCTCTTTTTTGGATATCCTTCCCATTTAGGTCATCACAGAGCATTGAGTAGAGTTCCCTGTGCTATATAGTAGGTTCTCATTAGTTACCTATTTTATATATAGTATCAATAGTGTATATATGTCAATCCCAGTCTCCCAATTCATCCCACCTCCCCTTCCCCCTTGGTATCCATATGTTTGTTCTCTACGTCTGTGTCTCTATTTCTGCTTTGCAAGTAAGATCATCTATACCATTTTTCTAGATTCCACATATATGCATTAATATATGATATTTGTTTTTCTCTTTCTGACTTACTTCACTCTGTATAACAGTCTCTAGGTCCATCCATATCTTTACAGATGATCCAATTTTGTTCCTTTTTATGGTTGAGTAATATTCCATTGTATATATGTGCCACATCTTCTTTATCCATCCCTCTGTCAATGGACATTTAGGTTGCTTCCATGTCCTGGATATTGTAAATATTGCTGCAATAAACATGGGGTGCATGTGTCTTTTTGAATTATGGTTTTCTCAGGGTATATGCCCAGTAGTGGGATTGCTGGGTCATATGGTAGTTCTATTTTTAGTTTTTTAAGGAACCTCCAGATTGTTCTCCATAGTGGCTGCACCAATTTACATTCCCACCAACAGTGCAGGAGGGTTCTCTTTTCTCCACACCCTCTCACACTTTTATGTTTTGTATAGAGAGCTTTGGCATGACATTTATCAAAAATTTTGATTAAAAGATTCTGCTTCTAAAAGAAGTTTGAAAATCACAACTGCATGAGAAAAGTAAAAATCTATCTTATAAAGACATTAGTGTGTGTAAGAATATGTCTGATATGTAAAAAATTGGGAAATATTTTACTCCTTTCTCTGCTTCAAAAGACACATCCAAAGAACAGTGTAGCTGCAGGGAGAGAGCTAAGTGCAGACTCAAGATTCTAGGTTTTCAGTTTTGATCAGACATGAACATACTGTGTACTGATACTTTCCTCATTTTTCACATCTGTGGGCTGGAGTGATACTACTTGATCTACCAACCTCTGAATCAAAGGAGACCAAAGATAAGTAGTTCAAAAAAGAAAGAACATGGCTAAAACATAAGGTATTTTACTACTGCGTTTTCTATTTTTTAGTAATTGATCTGAATATTTTAGTTAAGCTTTCAAAGACAAAATGTTAAAAGAGTTGAGGGTATTTTAGTATGGGACAGATGGGGACATAAAAGGCATAAAACCATTTTTAAAAGCTCATTTTAAAAGAACAATTATTTTAGAGATAATGGTTTATTAAGTTCATAATATCTGCTCTTGAGTTTCAGTTATTCACAATCTTGGCTACTGCTAATTTTTAAACGTTTTAGTGAAAAGGTACAGTATGAATCACTCTGCCTCTTTTTCTCTTTCCTAATTGTCAGGGCAAGTATATACGAGATTTGAAAGGATGAAATGGCTGATTTGAGAGCAAAATTACCATCTGACTCAAGGTGATTGAGATGAAGAGTTGCTTCCTGAATGTCTCTTGCTTGTCATTCTTTTCTCTTTCCCCTCCCTTCCTCCTTGTTTTCTTCCCTCCTTTCCAGCATTTATTAGACACCAACTATACACAATATGAATAGAATATAGTCTCTGCTCCAAAGGCATTCAGTCCAGCATCTAAATAAATACCTGCTTCACTGTGATCAGTACTATGTAGGTCTGCCTTCCCCTTACGTGACACCATTGCAAACATCAGGGGAGCCCAGGGCACAAGATGCCTTGTGTGCCTGGTAAGGTTGGACAAGGTTTCTTGGCGAATGTTTAGCTACTAACAGAGAGTGGGTGATTTCATCTCCACATTTCTTCACTTCTTTGTTTCTGATTACTATATTTCAACCCACTTGAAACCTACTCACTCTCTTGGGTCTTATCAATATACAAGGATATTCCTCTGCTAAAATCCTGAGAACTTTCTTTATTTCATGCTCCCTTCGTTATCCCAGCTACATCTCTTGTTTGACCTCACAAAGACCTCAAATCTGTAGACACCTACCTCCCTGATTCTTCTTTCCTTTCTTCCTCTGTGCCTTCCTGCTCTCCCACTCTTCTCCTTTTACCTCTTTCTCACTCCCTCCCTCTTCCTGCTCTCCCTTTGAGAAATTAGAAACAGGAAGGTTAGATTGGTTATGATAGGAGATCTGGGGAGAATGGGTGGAGATAGTTGAGAAGAAAACAAAATTGAGAACCAATAGTTGAATACTTTAATCTTTTTCTCACTCTTTAGCAAATCCTCTTCGGATTTTCTGTAACATTCTAGAATTTGATTTTCAATTATTTTGGCCCAGAGAAGAAGCAAATTGTCTCTAAGTAGTACCTATGGGGGCAAGCTCTTCTGCTTACAGACAAGATTGCCATTGATAGTGCTAGTCTGGGTTGTGCAGTTAATGTCGCCTGGCACAACCAGACCTGTCTCTTAAGGATTCTGTTTTTTGAAGACATTCTGTGTTTCTGCCAGTTTAGGACAATAGCTCCAACAAGCACTTCTTACAGCAGAGGCCAGATCTGCAGCACACTTCAGTCTAAGGGGTTTGTTTGCTATGAATTAAAATGAGAAGTTACAGAGAAAGAGTGAAATGAAAATTGCACAAACCTACTCTATCCAGCCTGGTACCTAATCATGTCCACTTTTCCCTGCAGGGCTGTTTTTCTTTCTTGAATCCAGGTGGCAGGCCCACGCTGTCATGTCAGGTCTGGGTCAGGGAGAACAAGTCCTCAGGTCTCAAGGAGGTCAGCTGGCATTCTGTAGAGGTACACAAAGCACACAGCCTTTGGAGCCAGACTGCCCTGGTTCAAATCCCTGTTCCATCACTCACTGTCAGTGAGCTTGGACAAGTGACTAATCCTTCTAAACCGCTTTTTAAAAGAAAGTTTGTAAAATGGACAACTAAAATGATCCTGTTCCAGGGTTGTGTGAGGATTAAATGAGATCAGGATAGCTCTATGTAACCCATGATAATGATAATACCTGGCATTTATTGTAGGTATTGAAGTTCCTACAGAAATCAGTAATGAGACTTAGGACACTAAACAAAAGCCTTTCCTGATTCACCTGAAGTTAGGTGTTTGTCCAGATAAATTTATATAACTCCTTTTAGTGTTTGTTTTTCTTAGAATATCACCAAATAATCCTAGTAGCTGACACTGAGTCAGATGCTGAGATGACCATTTTAACTTCAATAACTCATTTAATTCTCCTCATAATTCTGCAAGGAAGGTGAAAGTGTTCCCATTCTAAAGATGAGACTAGTGAGGCTTAAAAATATTAGGTAATTTGTCTGAGGATTCACACCTAGGTCTGTCTGCCACTAAAGTCTACATTCACCTCCCACACCATGGTTTTTGATCAGCCAGTTATTATCACCAGGTAGCTCGTCTTTTCTGAAATCACCTGCCACTTCCATACTAGGCTTTGAAATGTCCCCTTTTCTGTCTCCTTGGGCACTTACTCAAAATTCTACCTGTGAAACATTTGATAATGCAGTCTACTAGAGAAGCTTCGAGGTGACAGCTCCCTCATACATCACTGCTGGGGATGTCCCATGGGAATTTGACATCATCTAGTAAAATCACATGTGCATTTACCCTTGGATCCCATAATCCTACTTCTAGAATTTATCTCAAAGACACACTGACAAAAAATATAAAAGGATATATACACAAAGTTATTAACTGCAGAACTAAAAGCTAAAGACTGGAAATAAGAGTCCCTCAGTAGCAGACTGAAACACCCACCCATGGAGTTGTAGGGGCAGAAGATTTTTCCCTTCTTCCTTTCTAGGCTTTTCGGCTGGTCCAGTAATTAAACTGACATGAAACAGATTAAAAGGACAAAAACAAATTTAAATTTCATACATACACGAGCTGCATAAAAATGAGACTCAAAGAAGTGACCAAAGCAGGAAGCTTTTATGCATTTTTAGACACAGAAACAATAAACTTGTGAAGAACTGAAAAAAAAAATTCTAGCTGTTCATTTATTCATTCCCGTGTCTTCCGTGAATTCAGGGATCCATATCCTTCTGGCTGTTTGCCCGTAGCAGATGCCCTTTGCAGATCTAAACCTATTCTTTGTCTTAGAGCTAGGACATATCTCTAAGAAATAGCTCCCCTGTGGTTAAGATGAATACTCTGTCTGGTGCCACATTGCTCTCCCCTTTTATGAATTCTTATTTGTGCATCATAAACAGTATAACATTGAATGGCACTTAGTCATATTTTTAATTGAAATAGTCATCATCATCATCACCACATTTACTGAACACTTGCTTGGTGCTAAATTGTTTACAAGCATTATCTTACTTTATCTCATGAGAACCCTACTAGTTAGGTTCATCCGTTATGATCCTCATTTTATAGAGGAAGAAACTGAGATGTAGAGAGGTTAAATGACATGCCTAAAGCTACAAAGGTGATCGCTGAGGACTCAAATACTCTCACTCTGGAGCCCAATCTCTTATTCACTACATTTGCCATCCACTTCAGTACTGTGCTCTCAAATGCAATGTGAGGTGGTCCCTAGAGTTAATCCTGTAGGACCCGGCACTTAATGAAGGGAGTTACACTGATTGGTTTGTCAGTGGATGTTTTGAGTACATATATTGTGCTTGGCATTGAGGATGATTCAAAGGCCAATTCTAACCCTCACCTGACTGTCTTCATGGGAGCATATCAAACTACATAGTCCATAGGAAGTGCTTCGAAGTCCCCCTGGCCTGTAGAATGAGGGACAAGGAGATATTGACTTGTAATCAGAGACAGGGAACAAATCAATGGATGGGCGTCCAATACCTTGAATTGATGATATTAAGTTTCCACTACTCCATTTCTGATGGTCAGTTGGCTCCACTGATCACATTTACCTTCGCGACTTTTAGGAGAAAGCTTTTCAGTTTCTTCCATGTCTGAAGAGAAATGCATGCAACTATTTTCTTGAAGATGAAGTTGTGCATGAATGAGGAGATCATTAACAAGGAGGTTAAGGAGACAAAGGAAATTGCAGTCAATGTAACCTGGTTCTCTGCATGTAAAGTCAACATAATCACAGCAATTGCTCGTATGTTTGCTATACGTCAGGCTCAGCTCTAAACACCTTTCATGTATTTCGCTTATTCAATCCTCACAACAACCCTACAGGGTAGGAATAGTTTTCTTCAGATTATCATAGATTTATAAATAGTCTCAGAGAGATTAAAGGATGTGCCCAAGTTCACACAAGGCCAAGTGTTATCACTTAGTTGGCCTGATACCAGTGGCCAAATTCTAACCCCTTTACTGTCTCTGGTCAGCTGGAGCTGGTGGGTAACTTCTCCTTACGGGTCTTGGTGGGGAGGGGACAGGAAAGAGAACAGAAAGACATAGGACCTGCCTAGCATTTGTTGAACTCCAAGGACCATGAAGGCACTTTATATACCTAAAACTCCTTAAGATAAGCATTATTTCTTCACTTTACAGATGAGGAAACCGGACTTCAGAGGGTAAGTGCTCTTCTCAATGTCACTCTGTTGGCAAGTGTGGAACTCAGCTTTGGATCAGTCTGTGCTCTTCCTGCCACCTTGGAAGGCTTAAATAGGAGACCCTTCTTGTTTCATAAGATATCTGTGATCCATGGCAACATTTAAATTCTATGCTCATTTCCTTTTGATAAACAGCTTACTTCTCGGAACCCTATTTTGGTAGAAAGTATATTTGCTGAAAAAAATGATTTAATAAAATTTGAGTGGTATGGTAGAACAAAAGGTCACTCACTGGATCAAGTTTGATAGATGGTGCTTTTCAGGGTTTTGTGTCCTGTCCTCAACTCTTTCATCAACTGGCTATTTGGGGAAGTCAGAAAGCCACTGTCTCTTCCTGGGGTTTACTTTCTACAATGGAAGAGCTGGATGAGACGGTCTCCCTGTCCTTTACAACCATAGAATTCTGTGATGGTTTCAAGGCCACACTGCATAGAGTTTGAGCTTTGGAAAGGCCCTTGAGAGCCTCAATTCCATCTCCCATACCTAACGCAGGCCCTCATATCTCTTGGATTCTTACCGCAGTCTCTTAGTTTTCCTTTAGATTTCCAGTCTTCCTTCAACATCCCAAACAAGTATCCTGTTTGAGACATTCTTGTATTACACATGGCTAACCCATTGAAAAAAACATTGAACTGTTATGAAGCTCTTTACTTACTTGGAGGAGATACAGAACTATCACGAGTATGGGATATGGGCCACCAGCTCTCACCTCAAACATTTCAGTAATGATACGTCTTTATCTAAAGCACAGATCTGACCAGGGTACTTCTCTGCTTAAAATCCTTTAATGGCTTTGTCCAAAGGATCACATCAAAGTTCTTTTCTCCCTCTCCTCTCTGCCTTGTCCTTTGCGCCCAACACTCCTTGGACACAGCATGCTGTTTCTGACCTCTGTGCCTGTGCCCTCTGCCTAGCCTGCCTGGCCACCTGGCTTGTTTCTCTTCATCCATTATGTCTCAACTCTAGTGCCACCTCCATCAGGCCACTTCCCTCAGGCTAGGGAGGTGCCCTGCCTTGTTCTCCAGAGGATACAATTGCCTCTGTTTATATTGCAGTTATGTATTTTCTTAGTTTCTCCCTCCAAACTGGGAGCCTGTTAAAGGAACAAGGTCTGTGTCTTACTCATCTTCATATTCCCAGTACCTTGCATGGTCTCTGGGGCAGAGGAGATGCTCGATAAATGTTTGCTGAATATGTTGACCTTTCAGTGATAAAGAAATATCAGCTTTTAGTTGCTAAGAATTCTTCTTTATATTCACTTGAAAGTTCTTTCTCTACTGGCCCAAATTTTGACCCCTGGAATTATTCAGAACAATTCCTTTTCTTCCACCACAACTTTTAAAGTATTTGAATTTGGTTAAATCATCTGTTCTTTTTTCTTTTTTTTTAATTTTTTATATTTATTTATTTATTTATTTTTGGCTGTGTTGGGTCTTCGTTTCTGTGCAAGGACTTTCTCTAGTTGTGGCAAGCGGGGGCCACTCTTCATCGCGGTGCGCGGGCCTCTCACTATCGTGGCCTCTCTTGTTGCGGAGCACAGCCTCTAGTCGCGCAGGCTCAATAGTTGTGGCTCACAGGCCTAGTTGCTCCTCGGCATGTGGGATCCTCCCAGACCAGGGCTCGAACCCATGTCCCCTGCATTGGCAGGCAGATTCTCAACCACTGCGCCACCAGGGAAGCCCCAAATCATCTGTTCTTTAGCCTAAATATACTTAGTTCTTCCATCTAAGCTAACTATGATTAGTTCTTGCATGTGTCTTCCTATGCCTTGATTGCACATTCCCTCACCATCCTGCCTGGCCTCCCGTGCTTGTGTTCTAGCTGTCCCTTGTAACATGAGATGCCCAGATCAGAACTCAAGGTTCCAGGAATTATTCCAAGTGGCAACTGATCCCAGGGGAACAATCCCCTCTTCTGCCTTGTATACTAAACTTAAAAGTTACTGAAAAGTTGCATAAGGTAGCAACTGACTTTGCCAATATAAAACATATAATAAAACATACCTATAACAAAATATATTACCATATTTTCAGTGTAATAAAAATATAACAAAGATACCAAAAAGCTCCTGGTGCTTTATCTTGTGAATCACTTACAGTAACCCTGGAGGGGTGTAGGTACTGCTGTTGTTATCACCTCTTGAAAGACGAGGAAACTTTCATCTTTCAAGCGGTGATAATGTTACTTTTTGAAAGGCATAATAAGAAAGTGAGTGGTAGAGACAGAATTGGATCCTGGACTGACTTGAGATTCATTTAGAGCAAGTCCCATGTTTTAAACCACCAACTATACACTGATGCCCTATCGGCCCTCTGTGAGCTTCCCAACTAAGTGCAAAATGTACTTGTTTCTAAGGTGAGGTACTTAATTTTTATCATGCTCTCAAAGGAATCCTTGACCCCCCAAAATTAAGAATCATTGTGTTAAATAAAGGTAGACTGACATTGAGCTTGTAGCCAAGTTCATTTTCCTATACGATATACCACTCTTACTTATCTTCCCGTAACTTGTGCATCTGGTTTCCTGGGTCTACCTTTAGCATAGTACACTTATCTCTGCAGAATTTCCTCTCAGTAGTTCCATCTGTCACAAGCCCATTTCTTTTCATTATCATACTTCTGTTAACGTATTTGCTATTTTAAAAAATAATCTGATGAGCATTCTCTGTTGATCTTTATTGAGATGATTGCTGAAAATGAGGGCTTACCCAGGGGAGGGTAATGGCTATGAAAATGGTTTACCAGCCTTTGTCTCCTTTGCATTTATTTTTCTCCTCTGATTGCTCCTCGGGAGAGCAAGAGTATTAATGTATAGATAATCTGTTGTTCTCAACCAATGGCAGCCTTGCTACATCTCTGATTCTATATTTCTGAGAGTCCAGTCGCCATGTTTTGTACACGAGATTTTGTCTCGCAGTAGGGTGTTACTCTAGCATTCTTTAGACTATGAGCGTTCCACAGGCCCTTCCATCAAAGGCCTTCTGGTTAACCAGGAGTTGTTTTCTTCTTGTAATTCTTTTGAAGTATATCCCTTCTCCCCACTAATCCCCCAGTCATTTCTTAGAAACCAGGCTCCTGTGTACTATCAGCCCCAATTTTTCCCCCCAAGTTTTCAGGTCATTTTAAAGAAAAACAGAACTCTGTCATTAAGTGTGGGACAGATTCAAGTCTTCCTGTTTATTTTCCAACAATTTTGCAATATTGGCTGCATCTAGAGATAGCAGAAGATCCCTTCAAGTATACATATTTTCAATTCTGGAAGAAAAATGATCAGTGGCTTTAGATTTTTCTGCAGGAGTTAAACTGAATTTTTTTTTCTTCTTTGTGATTGGTAATAAACTACATCTTTGTACTATTTTTAATCTTGTAGGTCTCCTACCTGCATTTGTCATCTCTGATTTTCCTCCTTATTAACAAGTGTTATATTCATGATTTTTATGTTTTATTTTGCCCCATTTTTCAAAGTGACCTTTTCCGATCAAAGGCTGATTGAGTCTGATTCTCCCATTGAACTTCCTCTCCCCCTACCTTTTCTAATAGCATTTTGAACCATTTTTTTCCCCAATTTGATGTGAATCATGTTATGTTTTTGTTACTACTTAGAAAATATGTTAAGTGTTGGCTCATGATTACCTTTAACTTTTATAGCTTTCAGCATCACCCCCAACTTCACAAGCAAGGAAGTGTGTAAGTGCCTCCATAGCAATCATCAATTTGCTTATCCTTTTCTAAATTGGATGACACTTGGCTCTTCAGCCTTTATGCTGAAGTATTATGGGGAAGATGTTTTACATATTACTGTTTCAAAGCTTGCTTTTCAAAAGTTTTCATTATATACTGGAAAAAAGAACTAGACTTCAGCTGGAGCACTTACTAGTTTTGTTCCATTGGGCACCTCACTTTACTTCTGCAGTCTCAATGTCCCCACATTTAAAATGGGGCAGCAATGCCCACCTTGCACTGCATAGGGACTATTGATAGGGCCGATTGAGATGAACAGCGTGAATCACTGTAAATCACACAGCCTTCCATAAAATAGAAGGTACGATGTTTACAGGCAAAGTAATGCTAGGAATTACTGTATATACTGTGGTCATTCTCACTTATGCTAATAAGTCTTTTAATTCTATAATTATAGATTTTTGAATTCCTGTTTCTGCTCATAAGTCTCAATGCCGTATCCCATTTCTTCACAGTAATTTGTGAAGAAGCCAGTAGTTATACAAGCATTTTGCTGGCACTTGCTGAAAAGGGAAAGAGGGAAAATAGAAGTAAATATACATTCAATTTCAGACTAAGGAGCTCCATACAAAACTTTTAGAAGTGATGCATTCTGAACAGCCTAACACTGGTATGAGGCTCTGCTTCAGCAAATCACGATGCCACAGTCACTTCTCCTTAATGACTGGAGGTGATTCAAGAGATGGGTTACCCACCAGAGAAGGCTCTTCTTGCTGAAAAATCTGTGCATTTAAATATACATTTAGGACCACGAGTATGAAAATTATCAAGTAGCGAAAGATATGGAAAGACTCAGGAACTGTCGCAGCTTGGAGAAGACGAAGGACACAGCAGCTATATGCAATGTGAGATCCTAACTGGTTTGTGGAACTGCAAAGGGATATAAGGGGGAAACTGAAAAGTGAAGAAGTCTTTAGTTCAGCTGATAGGAGCATACTAATATTAATTTCCTAGTTTGATCATTGTACTGTGGTTTTGAAAACTATAAACGTTACGGGAATCTGAGTGAAGGGTATGTGTGAACTCTCTGTACTATATCTTTGCAGCTTTTCTGTAAGTTTAAAGTTATTTCAAAGAAAAAGATTTTATTACAGAAGAAAAAAATATATATATTTAATAGCATTTTAGTCATTACTTCCCTAGACCTCTATTATTTATGAAACTTCAGTTTTACCTATCATGGTACTTTTCAGGATTACAAACTCTGAAACTAGTGTTCTTAAAGACAGGGTTTAAAGTCAGGTGGTTATGACATCTACTGTATCCATTTTCTATGGCTACAATTAAAATGTACAACAACCACAAAACTTCAGGGGTGTACAACAATAAATGTTTGTGTTCACATTCTCGGTGGCCAGCTGGGCATCCGCTCTACTGATCTTGGCAGGGGTGTTTACATATCTGGGGTCAGCTGGTAGTTGGCTGATAAAGGTTGGCCTCAACTGGGGTGACTGGAACATTCCACTCTAGCCCACATGTCACTCTTCCTCCTCCTGGGACCTGCAGTCCAACCTGGGCATGTTCACACAGCATTAACAGCCCAGTCACAAAATAGTTTTCAGGGTTCTGCTTCCATCACATCTGCTAATATCCCATGGGCCAAAGCAAGTCACAATACTAAACCTGGAGTCAGGACAAAGAATGGATGTAAGGAGACATGAAAAATCCAAGTCAAGTCCTGCTATTTACCATGCCTAAGATTCTGTCTATGGAGAATGCCTGGGCAGGGCTGAAGCACTGAAGGGCCTGGGCACTAGCAAAATGCCAAATGGAATTTAAAGTAGGGACCAGGTCCTGAGTCCTCAGCGAGAGAGACTAAGAAATGGAAAGCTTTTTTTCCCCAGACTTGTTCTCTGATCTATGTATTGATAAGTTAACATATTTGATTTCTCTGTCCAGCCTCTGTAGACCCACTAGCTGTGGTCTACAAAAGGGGAGAGCAGTACATGGTCATTGGGTGGAAAGACAATATGGAATATCACCTACTTCTACCTACTTTTAATCCTGTGACCCTGCCCCATTTCATTATGTGAGAAAGCATGGGAGGCTGACATTCCACATAGAGAGGGCAGTCAGGGAGTACATAGGATGGCGTGTTTGAGGGGGTTTGTCAAGAGGACAGAGAAATGGATGTCAAATTTCTGAGTTTTAAAATTACGAGTCTCAAATCATCTTTCCATATTTTTCCTTGATCTTTCCTTTCTGTCTCCCCCACCCCTCACTAGATAAAGATGCTCCCAATTGAAGAGAGGGAAGAAGGTTGGAAACTAATAAAGAGAGATAGACACTGATTTTAGGGCTGAATCTTCATTTTGAGCCAAGTCCCACTTAGTGAGCCAAGTAGTGGGCAAAGAGACTGTAAGACCCCCAGTAAGTGTAAGGGAGGAGGGAACCAGGGCTGCAGAAGACATTGCTACAGTACACTAAGATTTGGGCCCACTCTTCCTCTAGGCATATGGGCATCGTACTTCCCCTCTCCCTTAGAGCTAGGCATGACCCTGTGACTTGCTTTGGACAATACATTGTTACTGGAAGTGACATGGGTCACTTTTGTGTAGAAGCATCTAATTGCTGGTGCTAGATTTTCCAGTCTGCTTCTTCTCTTCCTAATCTGGAAGGCTGAGTCAACATGTGGAAGACAGCTGTCAGAGAGAGTATTCTTTTGAGTGAGGAATGAAATTTTGATCTTTTGGGCTTTTTTACTACAGCATAACCTACCCTATCCTGAGTAGAGTAAGTGTTCTGTTTCCCATCTGGATGGCTGGAAGAGAAAGCACAAAGATTCTCATGCCATTCAGCATGGGGTGTCAGAGGTAGAGAGGGCTTGAAGACAGGTACTAATTGTCCTATTGCCCTGGGGAGATGTGGGGTAACAACTGAACCTTCCTCAGGTCTGGAATAAGGATGTATATTTTAGTGGAGAGAAAAATCCAGGTATCCAAAGAGGTCTCAAGGTCAAGACGGGGTGCAACTATAAGTGGCGGCATGGGCCGTGCAGTCTGAGACCAGCTGAGTGGAAGCCTGTTTGGAGGGTGGCAACATGAAGAACCAGATAATGATTATATATATATATATATCTTGCATATATATATATATATATATATATATATATATATGTCTTGCATAACTACAGAGACACTCTCATAGATATTACATTACTGTGTAAACAGCTGAGTTACAATCAAACCCAGAGAGAAAGGAGAAAATCCATAATTTGATTGAGTATAATACAGATATAACTAAGAAATTACTGAAGTGGTTGAGTATACTTAGAAGTGACCTGATTCAGTTTTCTATCAGGAAACACACAGGGCTTGTGATTGAAATTATTTCAGTTTTAAAGAAAAAGCTCTAATGTTTGCAGATCTGAGCTTGTGGCTATGAAAATCAGGCACACCTCATATTTCTGTAAGAGGACTGAACTGAACAAAAGTTTCAAAGAATGGGATTTAAGGATTTTATAGAAAAACACAAAGCCATGCTATTTTACAACTTGGTTGTGGTGGTTGGTGAGGAATTAGTGTGTGCCCTCACCCAATTAGAACCCTGCTTGGCTTCTTGAGAACCTGGGCCATTGGATATTGGGCTGTACCTGCCCAGCTGCCCCTATGTGGTCAGCCTCTGTGGCTCAGGCACTTAGCCCCTGGCTTCCTGTGGTGGTTGGGCCTCTAGCCAGGTGCTGACTTCCTTAGGGATAAAACCATGGGATCAGGTCACTTTGCCAAATGATCGGCCTGCCCACTGCCTCTTGGTGTTCAGTGGCCCATAACATTGGGCACTAATGTTGGATGTGTCAGGTTCTTTTGTTGGTTAACACTTCCTTGTTGATGTATAGACCTTGCAAAAAAAATTTTAAAAATCTACATGTGAGATTAAGATACAAAGGTACAGAACAATGCCATCATTCATATCATGCTACACATTTGATAAATACTCAGAAACATAAAATTAAGTTGCAAATGCTCTTAGATTAACTGGTTAAAATAATCTTTCAAATGCCAAGAATGTGACAAAAAAGAAAAATAGCATGCCTGGAGTGATGTAAAAAATCTCAAAAGAAGTTGAAACATGAGAGCAAACTGTTTCGTAACCATATTATTTTATTAAATCTACTTAACGACTTTATGAGAACGATTTGTGTGGATAAATGAGAAAACTGAGATGCAGAGAATAGCTTGTTAAGGATTATGTAACCAGTAAAGTAGTAGAGCTGGTTTTTGTTTTGTTTTTAACCATCAAATCTCAGCTAATTTAGTGCCTTTCGGTATAGATTTCGTACCATCTCGTTTCATGGTTTGGAGTATCCTATCGGTGCTCCTGATAGGTGAGATTGCTTTAGATAGACTTGGATGAATATTATCAAAGTATTCATTTACTTTTTCTTGGAGGGACTGTGGTGTGGAGAGGAAGCTTCGGATGCTGAATAAGGGAAACAAAATTCCCATATAAGTTTGCTTAAGTCAGTGTTTCTCAGCCTTGACTGTGCATTAGATTCACCTGGGAAGGTTTTTTTTAAGCCCTACTGATACCTGGGACCCACTTCAGTCCAGTCAAATTACAATCCCTAGGGAATGGAGCCTGCACATTTAAAAAGGATCCTAGGTGATTCTTATGTGTAGCCAGGCCTGAGAACCACTGGCTTAAGTTAACATTTCGACGCATTGAAAATCAGATTCTAACAGGATAAAGCAATTAGAACAGGTGCTAAGTCAACCCGCTAAGCGATCTGTGATATCAAAACAAGTAATCTTCCGTAGGAGGTAAAGAAAAGAACTCTAATCAGTCATTAAGAAGGACCGATGGGATCTGTACCTCAAGATGTTATTCCAGAACGTGAGAAATGAATGAGCTCTCAGTTTCAGTATTGGCATTGAAATCTCTTACTAGTTCAGATTTTAAAAATGAGAAGAGGGGCAATAAATAAGGAAACTCTGTGGGGACTGATGCTTTGGAATCTTCCTGTGCTTTCATGTTTGTGAAGCAGTGTCTGATCAAGAATGGCATGTCTGCATATTAATAGAACTGCAATCAGAGAGGAAGCCTCCTGTACCAGGCACGTGCGCGGGGCTGGGGACACACTGAAGCCCATCCCTGCCTGAGAGAATTTACAGTCTATCTGGAAAGACTGGATATGCATCAGGAGTGACCCTAAAATAATGTGATGGAATCCTCCAAATACATTTAAAACCTAACTCCTCATTTAAAGTCATATCTTGTGGTTAAACGATGTTACAGTTAATCATTGTAGGACATCCTAAATGCTAAATGAGTGTTACATACCACAAATCATAGCATATTGTGAAAAACATGATCTATCATCACCTGTTTCCCTTATCTATGCTTCCATTGAATACCAACTCGTCAATTTTACCTTTTTAAAAAAATTTTGAAGTATAGTTGAGTTAAATGTTATATTAGTTTCAGGTGTACAATATAGTGATTTGATATTTTTATAGCTTATACTCCATTTAAAGTTATTATAAAAAATCGGTTATTTATTTTGCAATATGACTCAATTCATCTTCACTTTATCTTCAGTGTCTTTAGTTTGGGCATTTCTTACCTGGACCATAGGAAGAATCTTGTACCGGCTTCTAGCTTTTTTGAATTCTAGTCACTCTCAGGCTAGAGGAACCTCAAGGTGGCTCCCCATTGTCTTCAGGAAAAGGTTTACGATCTAAAGCGTGGCACACAGCCTTATTATTCCAAGACGATTCTCAGACTAGCCGCATTTGCCTCATCTGGCAGCTAGTTAGAAACGCAGAATCTCCGAGGCTCTATTTCATACTGCTTCAACCAGAACCTGCATTTTAACAAGATCCCTAAATTATTGGTGCACATAATAAAGTTTGGGGAGCACTTGTGTGTCATAGGGCTCTTACGATCTGGCTTCAGCCTACTTTTCTTTCTTTCTTCTTCTGGCCATTGCGTGTTCCAGAAATATCAAACATACCTCACAGGGACCTTCTCAACACTGTCCTCTTGGCAGATACCAACTGTTCTGTAAAGATCTCTCTCTCGAGTAATTTCCTTTGTCAAGTGTTCCCTATCACTTTCTAGAGAGTCAGTCCTACCCTATTCTGATGACTTTCATTGTGTATGGAAGACTCCAGTGGCGAAATTGCTTCTTTACCTGTTGCTTTCGCCCACCAGATGGTTATTGCCTAAAAAGCAGGCATTATGTGTTTCTCATCTCGATATCTCTGGTTTGTAGTACAGCAAGGCACATGGCACTCAGCATTTCAGATTTATTGCTCAGAATTTGGTCTGATAAAAGCCTTTACCTGCAGATGTAATTCTGCTTCAGCTTCTGGGATAGTCAAGCCTGAAGAGTATTTTAAGCTATCTTAGTCCTTGTAAGTTGAAGATTAGTGTTAATTTTCTTCAGTAAAAGCCAGTGGGTATCCATAGTTTTCCAACTTAATAGCTTTCCTCTTTATCCACAATGCCTTCATTTCTGCCCAGCCTTTTGAATTTGGCTTTTAGGTTGAATCTTAGTTTTATAACTTGGAGTTGTAACATAGCTCCAACATCAACGGGAGAGTAGGGAACAGCTGGTCAAGGGTCATCTGTCCTCACTGCCCTCAGGGCTGGCAGCTCTCTGCTCTTTCCTTGCTACCTTGAACCCTGGGGTCTTTTGCCAGGCTGCTTATGGTTTCATCTGCCTAGACACTCTCCCTCCTGCTTTTTCTAGGATGCTCTGCCTTTTGTGTGAATTTCCCTACCTTTTACTTCCTCCATAAACTATCCAAGTTTTCCCAAGGATAGGGTTGCCAGGTTTAGCAATTAAAAATAAAGGATACCCAGTTAAATTTGAATTTCAGATAAACAAAGAATAATTTTTAAATATAAATATGTTCCAGATTTTGCATGGGATATGCTTATAGTAAAAATGATTTGTCATTTATCTGAAATTCAAATAGAACAGGGTATCTGTTGTTTTATCTGCAGCTCTTCCAAGGGCTTAATCTTTGAAAAACTCACACCCTTTATCTTCCTGAAGTGAGGAAGTAGAACTGTTACCAGTTTGAAAGAGAAAGGGAAAAATCCAGGGGGAAACAGTCACATGTTAAGATTTCATGATATTACCCAGTTGAAATAACTATATTGAGCGTATATAACGTACACATTTTCAAGCAAAAGAGAAATCTTTAGTGGTATACAGAAACTTTGGAAATCTTTCATAGGTAATTTGCATTTTCAGTGAAGTTGGCTTCAGTAAAGTTGGGCGGCAGCAGAGAGTAGCAGTGAAGGGTGCGTGTTATGGACTCAACCCCTGCATTCTAATCCTGACTCCACCACTTACTAATTGTGTAACCTTGGGGAGGTCATGTCTTCTGGGCCCCTCAGTTTTCCTCATCTGTAAATGGAGATAACAATTGTATCTACCAAATAGGGATTTTTTTTGAGGATTAAATGAGCTAGTCCATTTTCTCTGGCACATGGTAAGTACTCAATAAAAGGTTATCTGCCAGCACTACTCCTACTACTAAATGGTTATCTCTAGTCAGTGTGCTGAACATGTTTCTAGGAAGCACTTTTTATTCGAATATCAGTACATCTGAGAAGAATAGTATGGTGGGAGCAGGACTTCAGACATAAGTGTGGTGTGAAGTTTGCCCCAGGTGATTTAGATAAAATGCCTCTGGTCTTCCTCAGCCCACTTGACTACCACTGACTTGAGGTGTTGCATAAAACAAAGTCACGCAGAATGTCTTATACTCCTGAGATCCAAGTGAATAGACTCTTCACATGTATTCAGCATCTTCATCAAAATGAAATGTTTTCAACTGGCTTTTGCCTTTTAAGAGGTATACAGAGGACAGGGTAGAGGAAATAGAGTAAACGAGGCGCTCTGGTTGCGTTAACCTTATTTTCCAAACAAATTAAGAGAAAGACAGATGCACTGACAAAGGCATATTTTATTAATTTTTAAAAATATTTATTTATTTACCTGGCTGTGTCAGGTCTTAGTTGCGGCACGCAGGATCTTTGTTGCAGCATGTGGGATCTTTTGGTGTGGCGCGGGCTCTTTGTTGCAGCACGTGGGCTTCTCTCTAGTTGTGGTGAGCAGGTTCTAGAGCACGCAGGCGCCAGAAAGCTCAGGCTCAGTAGTTGCGGCATGCGGGCTCTCTAGTTGTGGCACGTGGGCTCTCTTGTTGTGGTGTGTGGGCTCCAGAGCACATGGGCTCAGTAGTTGTAGCACACAGGCTCTCTAGTTGTGGCGCATGGGCTCTTTAGTTGTGGCACATGGACTCTAGAGCGTGCAGGCTCAGTAGTTGTGGCGCATGGGCTTAGTTGCCCCTCGGCATGTGGGATCTTAGTTCCCCGAGCAGGGATTGAACCCACGTCCCCTGCATTGAAAGGTGGATTCTTAACCACTGGACCACCAGGAAGTCCCGTATTTGATTAATTTTAAATGCATGCTAAAATGTGTTCATTTGAACAATTTTAAAATTAAATTAATATATGCCTTTTACTTAGGTTTTTTTTTGTTTGTTTTGTTTAAGTATTTTTTTTAATTTTTCATTTATTTATTTTATTTATTTATTTATGGCTGTGTTGGGTCTTCGTTTCTGTGCGAGGGCTTTTCTCTAATTGCGGCAAGTGGGGGCCACTCTTCATCGCGGTGCGCGGGCCTCTCACTATCGCGGCCTCTCTTGTTGCGGAGCACAGGCTCCAGACGCGCAGGGTCAGTAATGGTGGCTCAAGGGCCTAGTTGCTCCGCGGCATGTGGGATCTTCCCAGACCAGGGCTCGAACCCGTGTCCCCTGCATTGGCAGGCTGACTCTCAACCACTGTGCCACCAGGGAAGCCCTACTTAGGATTTTTGAAATTTAAATATATAAATAATCCTTGATAGTTATAGGAGAAAAGGCAGTGAAGATAAATAAAATAGGAAAAAAACCTACAAAGATGAGATGGAGATAAGCAGTGGAAATATTTTGTTGTAGACATGTGATGTTTTAAATAACTAGACTATCTGTACAGTGTAAATATATATATAAAACCAGCAAGCTATTTTATGTTTTTTAGCCTGATCTTATCACTTAACTTGGTCTTGTAAACATAAGTTATTTTTTATATATAAGTGTTATTAATGCAAAAGACTACAGTAGTCTAAGATAGTCTGAAGAATTCTGAAATGCATAGTTATTACATGGGTGAATTTGATCATCATGTTCCAAATGATCTGCCTAATATTTTAGCAAGTAACAAAACCACTAGAATTTTCACAAGATAATATGCGAAATGGTCATAATTTTGTAATGCTAAAATAATTAAAGCAGTTATAATTATTTAATGTTTCTGTTAAATGTTAATACCCTAACTCATTCACTTATTCATTTATTCTTTTATTCAGTTATTCAGTCAATCATTTAAATATCATTGAGGACATTATAGCTGCTAGGTCTATAGTGATTAATGAAATGGACATGGTGCATGCCCTCCCAGAGCTTAAAATCTAATTTGACAGTAGATAATAAACAAATATACAAACAAATTAATGTATAATTGAAAATTTTGATAAGAAAAATTGTGTGTTTTGATTATAGATAATCTAGCCTAAGATTAGTGATTAGGGCAGGCTTAGACATAGTATGACGTGTAAGAAGTATTGTACTTGTTGCTCAATATTCTAATTCTCATCAGAAACCAGTGAGGAAGGTTTTATTATATCCATTTTGCAGATGGAGAATGTGAGACTCAGAGAAGTCACATAAACATACCAAATTATGCTACCATAAAATCTAATCATGGTGTGGGTTTTTGTTTTTACTGCTTACCCACTAGGGCTATTCCTGTTAATTGGGGTTTGTGTAATGCCAGAGTAGCCTGGAGTGATCCCTGGAGGTTAAAGTCACCAGATGTCCATAATTAGTAGTGACAGGCTCCATTCAATCTTCATTTCCCATCTTTTATTTATTTAGGAAACAACTCTGAAATGCATTTTAATGAGAGAGAGAACTAGTGGCTTTAGGACAAATTTTAGAATATTTGGAGAATGGATACATGAATGTATTTTAGCATCTTTCACAAACATGAATTTGGGCAGCTGAGATTTTGGGAAGAATAGAAGAGGGTAGTTCAAAGTCATCAGTGCTACCAAGCACCTGGGTTATGGTGACTACTGTGGAGGGCAGATCCCTGTGCTTGGGCAATCAGTGGTGCAGCAGACAGAATCAAGGTCCTACAGAAAGAAAAAGAAAAAAAAAAAACAACAACTCCCCCCAAAACAGGAATCTAAGATATGCACTTGAATGGGTGCTCACATCCCATAGGTTTAGAAACCAGCCTCAGAGCACCTGAGATCAGGACTAGAATCTTCCTCAGGAAACTGTCCTTTGTCTGCTTTAACACAGAAGTTTGACTAGGTAAAGGAGTCCCAGTGTTTTGCTGTGTATCATGGCATGATCATAGTGTATTTATCTTAGATAATTTCCCATACAGGTATTTTCAATTTTTCTTCCATGATTATAAACAAAAAGAAAACCCAATCAATAAGACATCTAATTGAATAGTATATCTTGTTGAACCTGGAGGAAACAGAATAATTAGCTATACAGGACTGTTGGCTGTAAACCATCTGAATGTTGGAGAATATTTTTCCACCTGGAGAGGTCTTGGAAAGGGTAGCTATGGATGACCCCAGAGGACTTTGTCCTCCTCCCTTTCTGTAGTTAGAGAGATTGAGAAGGGGCCGCTGATACTCACCTTGGCCAGAAGCCTACCCCTATGGAGAAGCCCCCTCCATAGTAGAGTGCCATCCTACTGCCATTGTGAGGAACGTACAACAATTTATTAGCCATCGGACCCACTGGATTGGTTTATATGCAACTGAGACACCTTCATCTTAACTCCGAAATGGTTAACTAAATCCATAGGGCTTGGGGTGTGTCTTAGATACTCTGTAAACCTTCTTAATAGTCAAGGGCAGGGGGCAATGGGATTTTGACTAGAACTGGTCTTGAGAACTGAAAGACCATTTATTGGTACAGTCTGTAAGGCAATTTAAGATTAGCTGGTAGAATTCTCTGTGTCCCAGTAGAGAAGTTGGATGTTAAAAAAAATAGCAAATTCAGTATCAGGTCACCTTTGAGTACATATTATGAAACTTTAAATACAAGTTACTTTCCTTCCTAGTGGGAGGCTGCTGAAAATTGCTAAGGTGACTCCCATTTATAAGGAACTGATGTAAAAGATCCCGGCAGCTATTGTTCCTGGTAATCAGTTGTTTCTCTCCTATCCTGAAAGTACTTTCAAGGTAGCTCATAAACAGGTTTACAGTTATTTTATGGCTTGCTGTTTAATAGTACCTCCCCAGTCTGAATTTTGCTCAAGATATTTTACCTTACTAACAGGGCTTGATTTATTGGCTCTATTAGACACGGATACCAAGTTAGAGAAAGCTTTGAAGTAGGTGTGTTTTTTTTTTTTTTTAATTGCACTAAGAAGATCCGCTGGATTTTTAAGCTCATATCTGTTACCTTGCATTTGGCAAGAACCAAGTCTATATTTTCCTTGAGAAAGAATAAAATGTGATTTAATTCCAGTACCTAACCTAGTACCTGGTATATAGTAGACACCCAATGAACACCCAATGAACATTTGTTTATTGACAATTTATTTAAAAATGTATTGGTTGCTTACTTTGACCAGACACCACATCTTACACATAAAGTCAGTATAATAAGTGCCCCATACTTCTATAGATGAAATCTATAGGTCTACTCAAGGTCATTATTATCCATGGAAGAAACATCTGTACAAATAATGGTAGAACTAAGTGGAGTAAGGTGAATGTTTGATGGCTAAAACCAAAGTATAGTTAAAATATTCAGGAGGGAAAGATTACTTCTAAAAGTAATAATGATAAACTTTATAACGAGAATTATCTCTATGCCCCTACAAAGTATGTTGCCAAGTTTCAAGTGTAAATGACATCTGTCTCCTCACTGTGACACCTAGGCTAAAGGAAACATTTAATATTGGAGCTATCCATGTTTATTTCCTCAACATCATGAAAGTTTGAAAAGCTTTGATTTTTTTTTTTAAATTAATTTATTTATTTATTTTTGGCTGTGTTGGGTCTTCGTTTCTGTGCGAGGGCTTTCTCTAGTTGCGGCGAGCGGGGGCCACTCTTCATCGCGGTGCGCAGGCCTCTCACTATCGCGGCCTCTCTTGTTGCGGAGCACTGGCTCCAGACGCGCAGGCTCAGTAGTTGTGGCTCACGGGCCTAGTTGCTCTGCGGCATGTGGGATCTTCCCAGACCAGGGCTCGAACCCGTGTCCCCTGCATTGGCAGGCAGATTCTTAACCACTGCGCCACCAGGGAAGCCCCAGCTTTGATGTTTTTTAATCACAGAGCTCTTTAGTCTTGAGTCTGAGCTTCAACAGATCTGTCCCATATGCTCACAACAGTGGTTGTTTTCTCCACAGAACAATGTGAGTTGTTAAAAAAAAAAAAAAGAGGAAAGTGAGGGAAAGGGAGAGAAAACCCGCTTTGTTGTGACTTTAGGAGTTCTCTAAATCAGTGGTCCCCAACCTTTTTGGCACGAGGGACCGGTTTCGTGGAGGACAGTTTTTCCGCGGACGGGGTGGGGGGGGAGGGGGGATGGCTCAGGCGGTAATGTGAGTGATGGGGAGAAGCAGATGAAGCTTCGCTCACTCGCCCACCACTCACCTGCTGCTGTGCGGCCCGGTTCCTAACAGGCTGCGGACCCATAGCAGTCCATGGCCTGGGGGTTGAGGAGCCCTGCTCTAAATGGACAGCAGTGATAGAACATTATACAGAACTTGAAAAAATGATACAAATGAAGGTTATGCGAAATCAAGGTCAATGACTTCTGATCTAATGTTAAGTGAAATAAAGCCAGATTCTGAAAATATTTATGAAAAACCGTAACAACCATGGTAAACACATACAACAGAGTATGTAGTAACATACTACACAGAAATAAATTCATTAGTAACAATTGCTTTAGAGTGGAGAAACAATGTTTTAAAAAATTTCAACAGTCATATTTTAACTATAAAAACATAAACGTTATTTTTTAAAGATGGAGTTGACATTTAGGAGAGACTGCCTTGCAGGGAAATGGATCCCCTTCAAGATGGCGCCAAGGAGGTGGGAGAAGATCTGTTTACTCAGCTTTAGACATTTTGTCGTAGATGATGGAGAAATACTTTAGCTCCTAATCGTGTGGCACTGTTGTTTCCATTTGATGGGTGCTTATAATACCAAAGTGTTTTCTGAGAGTGTTCTGAAACCGTTCTAGTCTTAGCGGGTTCGAGGTCTCACAGTTCAACCTGGAATCCATGGCTCATTGGAGGCAGGTTAAGGAGAGCACACAGAGCTGACTGCTCACGGAGACATCCCATTATTGACACAGAGAGAGCTCAGTCAGCACTATGACTGGCTGATGTGAATTGCAGAGAAGGTAGCTAGGAGTAAACTTCTGCAGCCAAAGTATCCACTAGCATTAGAAATCCTCAGGGTTACAAGTCTGCCTAAAGGCAGTCAGTTAACACTTTCCAAGTGTTAAGAAGATGCTGTGTTGGGATGTTGTATCACCTCTTTCCAGGATATGGCTGACTCTGCATTAGGATAAAACAAACACAATTCCACCTAAATTCTTTTTTTCTAATATATCTTCCAGAAGAGCATACCAGCAGTTAAAACTTCTCACTAATAAGTCCAACTTATAACACATAGTAGATTTATAATATAGGTTTTTTGTAGAGTAATAATAATGATGATGATGGCCAGACTACGTTCTTAGAGAAATGGTCTATTTATAAAACTTTCCCTTTATGCTTTCAGATCTAAATTAGCCCTTTTCTGTTACATGGCACAAAACTCTAGAACCTCAACTTATTTCTTGCCAGAACAGATTCAGAATGCCCTCTTCGAGCAGAACTTCGATCTTTATTTTTGATCCCTCTGAGACACACTTATATATGGGAGTCTTAATCTTGCTGGTCCCAACAAGGCTGACTTGTACTAGGACTTCAGTACATGTTTGTTAAATGAAATAAATTAAGGCTGATTTCTTTCTTCCTGTCTCCATAGCAGCCGCGTGTTAACGCTCCTCCATTGCGGTTGTGTCTGAAGTGTCTTGGTGGCTTGACCATGGCAGGGGTGACTGTCATGCCCCTTTAGGCTCCCTTTCTCTTAGGTAAGTCAGGCTTCACTTTTTTCTTACCCTCCTCACTCTGCATTCCTGCCCCTTCTCTTTACATTGGATTCTGTTTGCTGCATGGTCTTCAGCTATGATGCTCTTGTGTGTCTCTGTGGTTCGAGTACCTACCCCCCTTCTTTCCCTGGAGGGGACTTTGGAGGAAATGTCAGCCCAGTTTCATTTCTGAAGCAACTGGCATCTCAAATTCTGCCTTAAGTCACCTTAACCCAATTTAAAGCTTTCTTGTCCTCACAGCTTTTATAGATCAGCAGCATACGTATTGCCTAGCCGTCAGATCTAATAAGAGCAGACAGTCTTTTCTCTCTGAAGGTTCCTGTGGAATTGTCCTGCATCCATGTGTCATCTAACACAGAACGTTTTGTCAGGTTAGGAAAGTGAAATTCAAGAGTTTAAAAATAGAGGACATCCTCAGTGGAGTTGCAGCCATTGCCAGAGTTACCCTTTGTTCAAAAAGGGAATGCACAGACACTGCCTAGCTGGCTGGAGCAGCGCAGGACGTGTTGTTGACTCCCTTAGAGGCGATGTCTAAGACCACTGGTCCATCTGGCACTGACACCGGAGTTTTGACCACCCATTAGCACATTTCCTGGGCTGAACATTGCCCTTTGGCTGAACCCTCTAAACACAGTCTAAAGCTGCTGTTGCTTTAGACTCGAGTGTCCTATCAGCACTTTTTGTTGTTATTGTATTGGCCTCCTTTGGTTCAGATGCCACAGTACTATCCCGATAAGAGAAAAATTAGCAAAAGTAAATGAACAGGCTGGAGATAATTGTGTATAGCATAATTACCATTAGGTTAAAAATAGGTCCTGTGTTAGAAGGTTGTTTCACCTCCTGCGAGCACAGAGCTGACTCTGAATTAGGATAAAGCAAAAACAATAGCTCTTAAAATTCTGTTTTCTAATATGTCCTCTGGAAGAACATACCAGCAGTTAAAACTTCTCATTAATAAGTTCAGCTTGTAACACATAGTAGATTTATAATATAGGCTTGTTTTAATAATAATAATGATGATGAGGATGAAGGTACAAGGTTATAAGATAAGCATTTAACATATAACTCCTTCAATACTCTAAAGAGGCCTATAAGGAGGGAATTATTACCCCCATTTTACAGATGACAGAACTGAAGCTTAGAGAAGTGACTTCCTTGACTTCACTCAGCTAGTCAGTGCAGGAAAACAGGTGGTCTAATTGCAGGCTTTGTGTATCAGTTAGTGTTTTATCAGGGAAGCAGAGTAGCTATAAGTAAAATTTATTATAGGGATTAGATCTTTCTGAATTATGGGAGCTGGTGAAGTCTAAGGAAGCCATTGGCCCTGCATCTCTAGTGGTAGGTTTGAAGTCACTGTTGATAAGTCCTGAGAATTTGTTATAAGGGCGTAGAGGTATTTTATGGAACTATGGCCCCCAATAAGTGCCTACAATCAGCAACTGGCAAGGCATCGTGAATCGAGGTGCTGGTTCGTTCTCTGTCTGTCTGTCTCCTTCACTCTCTCAGCACAGACTTTTGTCTCCATTTGCTTCTGAGCATTTGCTGCATCTTCTCTTTCCCAAGCTTGACTTTTGTTTTTCTCTTTTGTGCATATGGTAGAAGGCAGACACTTCTATAGCTATCAAATGTATAGATCTTACATCAAGTGATCAACAGAGAACGACTTGATGCTATGAATCCTAATTCAGATTCCAGGATACAGAATCTCAGTGACCCCGCTTGGATCAAGGGTCCAATCAACTGTGACTAGGGAGGAGTAGAATGAAGACAAGGAGGGTCATGGGTGGGTAGCCTCCTCCAAAAGTATGTTATAACTGGGATGGTTCTGGCCCTATGTAAATAGTGAATTGAGGAAGTGGTAATGGAAATGGGGAGGACACACTTGCATCCACTCATTTCTGTAATTTGGGCCAGTGCAGTAGTGTTGGAGGTGAAGAGAGATAGATTTTGGACATTTCTGAAAGTTGACAGGCTTTGCTACTTGTTTCTGAGGCTGAGTCTCCTGAAACTGATCAGACAAGGGGGTTGAAATTTTACTTTTTAAGCCAATGTATTTATTTCCAAGTGGATGTGAAAATGAAAACTACCTTGGAAGGGTTACATTCTATCTGGATTTTCATGGTTTTCAGATAATTGTAGAATTTCTATAGAGATATAACCCAACTTCCACTTCCTGAATTCGTGAAAAGAGATCAGAGATACTGAGATTACAAAATCTTTTACATTTAATTATATTTTTAACCATAATCCCTCATCCAAATTGCATAGATCCTTTTGGAATGTGTTTAGAAAAGAGACTCATTGATCAGAACTCCACTTGACAGATTGGGTTAATCTTTAGTTTTTCAAGCGAATTAGGATTAAGCTGAATTATTCTCACTGTACTTTTAAATAACTACTCTCCCTCCCCAAAAGAACATGCATTTAAGTTGACAATTTCTTGGTTCTGATTCTGCAGATGTCTCTAGTTTGAACATACGGTGATTGTACTTACCACCTGTGCTGAAATTCTTGCAAACACTGGGGATTTGAGACCAAATGTCAGCTCCAAGTTTGATATTTATTGGCTTCAGTAACTCTTTCCTCATAACCTTCACTCAACCTTTAAATACTTTGAGATTATTATATTTGTTGGAGTGTTAGTAAAAAAGTCATTACACTGTTGTGGAGAATGATATTTGAGTAACTGTGATGACTTGTTTCAATTCTAGAATATTATACTTTTGTCATTTTGGGAATTTCTAAACCACTAACTCCTCTCCTTAATATACTGTAATAAATATATTTTTGTATTTTGTTATTTTCATTTTTTCAAAACAATTTCATCATCTTAAGTGAGTTTAAAGTCATTTACAAAAGGAAAAAGAGTAAAAGACTCTCCTTAGGCTCCAACGCATTTAACTTTCAGTACTGAAATACTTTTATGCTGTTCTTATTTTATTGCACCTATTAATATTTATGTATAGTTAAATTCCTTTATAATATTTTCCAAGAGACCAATCTTTAATATTATAGGCAGAACAATGTGAAATGTATAATACAGTGAATACTGAGACAATTTACAATAGTTAACCTGTACGTAAGACACTTCTTAGCATAATACATCAGAAAAAATATATATCTTGTCTTATTTCACAGACTGGAAATGGTCACTATAGCGAAGCAGGTTTGAAAAGAAATGGTAACAAGCTTTATAGGAAAGGGTGGAATAGAATGAATAGAATAATCAAGGGCTGAGAGGGACTACATTGACTTGATGTTTATGGACTTATTTTGGTCAGATGTTAAAAATTTTTATATCTGATCAAATGGGTACATGTGGATACATTTCAATTAGGTGATTTTTTTGTTCCTCTTTCATAAATGTTGAACATGAGTCGTAGACATACTAAGCAGCCTGTCCAAAGTCATTTAGCAGTGAACCACTAAAGGAACTAACGTAAAGAACAAAGCATTGCATCTTTTTTTTTTTTTTAAAGACAATTTTTTTTTAAGCAGATATTCATTTTTAATTATTTATTTATTTATTTATTTATTTTTGGCTGTGTTGGGTCTTCGTTTCTGTGCGAGGGCTTTCTCCAGTTGCGGCGAGCGGGGGCCACTCTTCATCGCAGTGCGCGGGCCTCTCACTATCGCGGCCTCTCTTGTTGCGGAGCACAGGCTCCAGACGCGCAGGCTCAATAGTTGTGGCTCACGGGCCTAGTTGCTCCGCGGCATGTGGGATCTTCCCAGACCAGGGCTGGAACCCGTGTCCCCTGCATCGGCAGGCAGACTCTCAACCACTGCGCCACCAGGGAAGCCCTGAACAAAGCATTACATCTTAATCCTTAGCTTTGCCATTATGTACTTGTCCCACTATAGGCAAATGACTTGTACAAACTTGGCCCATACTAGGTACTAAGTAAACACTTGCTGATTGACTAAAACACCAAGCCTCAGTTTTCTCATCTTTAAAGTGGGAATAATAAATTCTACCCATATAATGGAGAAAAATTATGATTTACATGAAGATCCCTGAAAAAGTTTATTGAGAAGGCAAACAAGAGCTCACTTGCCATATTATTTTAAAACAGAATGTAAAGCCATAGGAGACGTGTCTCCTTGTGATTAGTCAGCATGTGGTTGTAAAAGGAGAATATTGAAAACATCATAAAAATTATGGAGAAGGAAGAGAGGCCATGCAGACAAAGTTAACCTTGGGCAGAACAGAGGGTGACAGGAGCTAAGGATGGCAAAATGCAAGGGCACTGCCCTTTCTCTGCACTGGGAATAGGGGGATAACATTGCCCCTTTGCTTCTGAGTTCTCTGGTGCTCTGCTTCTGTTTCTGCTTTTAACCTGCACTTTTTTTTTTTTTTTCCTAAAGCATGCCATCATGTCATCCCAGTGAGGTTGCGGGTTCACTGGTTGGTTAGACTGCTGCCTTCATATCTCATCGCCAGCATATGGTCTATGGGGAATAACCCTTCTATTATTTGCACAGCTGTTCAGTAATATTACTTTAAAACATTACATGCACAATTATGTTCAATTATATAAAATGAATCTATTTTACCTAATGCTTATTCTCTAGGGTTTGTGCATCTTTAGTTACAGGAAGTTTAGCATGGAACAGCAGATGGTACAACACAATGTTTGTCAGCTAATAAATTTAAATGTCACGGCATGCTACATTTTTTAGCATATATCTCTATATATCTCAGTCAAATGCCTCAGCTTGCTTTTAAACAACTGTACCGAACTTCATGCATTTATGTCATTCTTTGGTGTGATGATGTGATTTTGGGGTAAGAGGGAGAGTGGCAAGAAGCCATAACATTTTCTCCTTTGTACTTTGGCTTGTCCCTCTTCCTCAAGGACTCCACCTGTCAGAGGCACCTCTGTGACATCGCTCTGTCCTTTCTCTAATAGGCTTTTCCAGTCCCTCACTTGCCCGATGATCGTGACACTGCCATCACATCTATCCCTCAATGCAGTTTCCCTTCCCTGGCTAGGCTGGCTGTGTGCTCTGCTTGCAGTGATTCCAGCAAACCCTTTAGTGTTGCCCTGTAGCACGGCATATTTACTCTACACCTTGTCACTTTTGAAATCTTTCTGTTCTACTAGCTCACGTGTTGGCTGGGGAGACAGGTGTTTGTATCTGACATGCAGACCATGGCACAGTTATAGATGGTCCCTCTCTCACTGAGAAGGCAGAACGCCTCTCCTCCAGTCCTTCCCTCCTGCCTTCTGCCCTGAATGGAAGCCCGCTTTTCTGAGAACTTGGTATTCTTATGCCTTTAAGGGCATCTGTTCTGAAACTGTCTGGCCAATGGGATTGTTAGCCAACATTTCAGAAACGGACAACTGATTGAAATAAAAAAAGGGGGTTATTTGCGGTTTGTTAGGACTGCAACCCGGGAGACACAGATTCAAGAGCACTTGAATTGTGTTCCACTGCGCTACAAAATGGGAGAGGCTTACAAAGGCAAAAAACTGCAAGGTTACAGTTAGTTGCATGAATTTTTTTATCAAGAATTATAATTGGGGCTGGCAAGAAGTAAGGGTGCTTATTAAGTAAGGATTGGTGGGGGTCTGAACAAGGGGAGACCTTGAGACCATAAGGTTGCTGCTGGCGGATGTTGTTCTGAATACTGCCAATGGTGTGCTTGGGTCTGGTACAGCTCAAAGAAATTTCAGGTTTTCAGTAGTACAGGGATATGTCTGGGACCAGATCCTCAATGGCTGCCTGATTCCATTTGTGTATACCTGAACTGTGGTTACTCCGCTATAATTTCAATTTGTCATCAGGACTCGGACTTCATTTCTTTGAGACTAAAGGTTCACCTTCTACCTGGATCTGAAAACTCCTGTGAGAGCATCATGCTTTTGAAATCATCCTGCTTTCTGCCTTCGGATTTGGCAAATTCCTGTTCATGTCCGACTACATGGGCTGCAAACTTTCTGAGCTTACATTGCCTTGGAAGTGCACCAGAGGACGCCTGATACCAGTGCACCAGGGTTTGCGCTGTAGACAGTAATGACATACCTGAACCCCAGGCTGTGCTAGGTGGTCTGCCTGCCTTGAAAGTCTATCTCCGTTCCCTTTCCATCTCTAAGACCTTCCACCGAGCAACTGCATGGTGAGATCCACTTTATATGAAGAAGTTCATCCCATCCCCCCCCTTCTTTTTATCTACATCACCTGTTCTGATTTATGGATTATAAATCAACTGAGTTTCATTGGCGACTGGGGGTGGGGAGGTGAAGGGCAGGACAATGAAATGATTAAGAGCCCAGACCATGGGGGTCGAGGTCTGTGTTTGAAACCTAATTCTGTCACATGGTGATTTTCTAACCTTAGTCAAGCTTTTCCTCTTTCTGAGTCTGCGTTTCCTCATTTGTAAAATGTGGATAATAAATTCTACTTCAGAGAAATGTTGTGGAAATTAAATGAAATAAATCATTTCAAGCACTTAACCGTGGTGCCTGACACAGAGTAAACACAAAATAAATAGTAGCTATTATTACAATGGAGTGAAACTAATTGAGAATCCAAATTTATTTATTTACTAAATGAACATATTGGGCTAATAATGGATAGCTAACATTTATTGAGCATGTGTGAGACCCATACTCTTCTGATGCTTATATTATTCTGTGGAGCTTATGTTCTAGAATTTCTGCAGTTACCTCAGTGTTGACTTCAGTGGACTTCTGGTATGTGAATCCAGCTGCGTGGGGTGGGGAGAAACACTGGGTCCAAGTTCAAATGTGGCTCTGCCACTTATTTTTGCATGGTTTTAACAACTCACTTATCCTTTCTGTTTTGCTTTCCTTGTTTTCTGATGGTGAAAATAACAGCTTCCTAGTAGTGAAATAATAAAGGTGAAATGCTTGACCCATGGTAGGGAATAATACTGCCTCCCCCCACCCCCATTCCTTTTTCTTTACTTCCTCACTTTTCTCTATTAAACTGACTTCCATATTTCTGAAATTCCTCAAATAGAGCTGCAGGTTTCTAGACTTTAGGTAGAAATTCCATAGTCTTCAATTAAAGAGATCAATGTTTATAACATCAGGGAAACTGAACTTTATGCTCAGAGAGGGCAGATATTTGACCTTGATCTTGTGTCTTGGTCCAGTGAGTTGTGATTCTGAGCTGAGTGCTAGAGGAGAGTAGTAAATGCTTAACTGGGAATTGCCTTGTTTTGTAAATCTGCATCTGCATCTTCTTACTCTTGCTCTCAAGTCTTAGAACATGAATTTCTGTGTGTTTTATCCACATTCTAGTCAAATCCTACCAAAGAAGACAAGACATTATTTTTAACATGGATGAATTGAAAAGAAAAAATAAATAACCATTGTTTTTTTTTGTTTTGTTCTTTTTTCCTTTTTAAAACAAGCCTGGATAGCTGCAGTCTAGAGGTTTGAAGCTTAGGCACTGTCTTGTCAATGATATAGAATCATCTAGAAGTCTACTTTGACTATTGCCCCAACCTGAGTACTGCCTAAGCACTGACTTACGCCAAACCTCTTCTCCTGTGTCAGCAAGCTTTTGATTTTGTGTGTGTCCATCAGCTAGGATATGACGGTAGAATATTTGTGGAGAATCTCAGTTCAGGTGACCTTGATGCATAGGGCTAATTCTCCAGGGCTGTCCAGTATCTGGAACTTCTGGCATCTGGCAAACATCACTAGCTTGGAGTTGCCTCCGCTGTGTGAACTTGCATTTATTAAACAGAAACCTAATCTTTAAACTTAATAATTTTGTTGAAGGAAGGAAACTTATTTCTTTTTCCTGGCTGGGGCTTTGGGAGGGTATCTGTCTTGTTATTGCTCCTCTCCTTGCTTGCTTTATGCTTTTATTGAGAGTTTGAATAATACTTTCAGTCTCCTCCTCTCCTTCCTTTGGGAAAGGTCGTTGTTTCCCCCTAAGTCTTAAAACTATGAAATAATGGTGATAGGGAGGCATTGGGACTTGAAGAAACTAGAGAAGCTAGAAAGAGAGCAGTTCCATTTTAGGACATCAGAGGCTCAGTGAGGTGATGGAGTTGTCCGGGCAACTGGAAAGAGAAGCTGGGTCTGGACCGAAAGGAGAGGAATCTACTAATCCTAGCAGGAAGTAATCAGTAGTAGGAAGTAATCAGTCCTGAAAAGTCAGGACGTAAAAGACCCAGACTTAGAAAAAACTGCCCTCAGAGTGCTGGTCAGAGTCGTCCAGCCTGTGGCAGGAGCAAGTGGGTGTTATTTTCCTGATGTTGGATCCTGGAGGGAGAGTGTAGGAATGACCCATGAAGTATAATGTTAGAAGGACATCTGGCCTCGGTAAGGGTAGGAAGGAAACTGAAGGAAATTGGTTGAAACTGCCTTCTTGGTTTGGGGCTTGGGTATGAACTTTGGTTACTTTTTTTGAGAAATAGTTTTTTCATCTGTTTTAAGAGTTCACACTCAGACATTCCCCCACTCTGTGCTCATAAATTGCAATGGCAGGGGACAAGAATATTGCCTGATTGGAAAGGGATAGGACAAAATATTTTAAGAGCCATGAAAGGTTTATGCTTTGATACAGGGATTTCTCTCTTGGAAATTGCTCTTAAAGAAGTAATCCGATAAAGGGACAAAGCTTTATGCACCATGATATTCGTTGCAGTATTGTCTGTCTTGGAGAAAATCTGAAAATTGCCTAAAAGTCCAATATTAGGAAAGCATGAAATAAGCTCAACAAATCGATGGACTGTTCTATAACCATTAGAAGTTGTAAATGAAGACTTTGCAACAATAGTGGAAAAAAATGTTTATAACCTAAAATGAAAGAAAACCTACAAATATTGTATGAAAGCTACATCCAACTGGGCAGCATTTATTTTCATGTGTAGGCAGGGATTAGAAAATGAAAATAAAAACTTTGTGATGGTGATGGGTATGTAGGTGATTTTATTTTTTATCTTTTCAATGTTCTTTACGACAATGTCTGTGCAACTAGAGAATGTTTTTTTGACAATGCTAAGGAGGAAGTGGCTTTTAGTGATTCTTACTTCCTGATAAAGGTGACCTAATTGAGATTTTGTCTACTCTGTTCAGTAACTCCTTGCTTTTTTCTTTGCAAGAGGCTGGGGTCAGTTATTGGGGGGAATTCCAGTGAGTTAAAAGCAAAATCTCTTGAAAAGCCAAGAAAATATTTGTGTTGAAATGTAGTTGCAGCAGAAAGACACTGAATGTGGGTCAAGGAGCAATTTTCCAGCGGAAGAAGTTGTTATTGTTCTTGGAGATGCTGATGAAAATATCAGGTCTGCTGGATGTCAGCTTCCTCTGGGGACAGTATCATGGATGAGGTTAGAGTGTTTGACCTTGAATATCCTTGAGAATGCACTGAGACTGAAGGCTATCCCTGGCTTGGTGTAAGTGGGAATTCTTGTAGAGATTTTGCAAATTCTAGTTATCCCATGGTCATGGTCAGATATATCTCTGGGCTAAAAGAATACACCAGCTCGGGAATGGCGAACCCGAGCACCAGGAGATGAGAAATGAGGTGCGTTTTAGAAACCTTTCCCGATCACACAGTGTACCATCCTCTGGGTTTCCCATGCATGTTTTCGCTGTAGGAAGATTCCCCCCCCGCCCCCAAAAAGAAAGAATACACCAGCTCAAGGGCAAGACTAGGCCTTAAGAAACCTAAGAAAGGCTGGTGCCCAGTCTAATCAGGAACTGCTGTAGAAAGTGGAAGCAACTGGAAGCAGAGGAGGTGAGAGAAGCTGCCCTGGAGGTCAGCACTGGTCGCCTTCTTCAAACAGGTGTGAGGGGGGTGGACTGAGTTGACCCCTGTTTAGGAAGAGGGTTGTGATAAGAACCTGGGCCCCTCAGCGTGGGGAGAAGGGAAGCATGGCAGGTGGGCATCGTGGTGGGACTGTTGTAGCTATTGTATTTCCTGAGGGTGCAAAATATGCTCTCAGGGCCTGATGTCTGCAATCTGCTCCTGCAGAGTCCCTGGATTAGAGGTCTTTACCTCTACACAGCCTGCACATATATAAGTGCACAGTATTTAAATGAATTCCTTCCTTTTTATGTGCTTCAGTGTGTGTGCCCACTAGGGGAACAGAGAGGAGGGGTAATTAGACATCATTTAGTTTAATATCTTCACTTTTTAAAAGAAACTGAAGTTCAGTAAGAGAAAACATAAAAGCCCTCCCTCTTCCTGTCCTGGGTCTCAGGCAAGCCAATCCTCAAATCCTCGCCCACTGGCTGCTTGCCTCTGCCAGGCTTTGATGCCAGCCTGACGGCCACCAGCAGGGGTTGGCATCTGTAGTTGTGTTTTCTGATTAAAAATATGGCTTAGGGAAGACTGGCAGAGGTCTAATGTACTGGGATGCGATTCGACCAGGGTTTTGGATGAGAGTGTGAAGATCTGTGTTATCCCAGGATGAAGCACAATGGAGGTATGAGATGCAGCCAAGTGATGTGGGGAGAAATTGAGAGCCTCGTGAGTGGAGGGGAGGGTGCGTAGAATCAAAGCACCCACGGGAGCCTAAAACACTGAAATACTGATTGCTCAGGTTCATGGAAAATGCAAATGGTCATGAGAAGCAAGCACCCTTATCTCATGGTGCAGAAAGATTGTGGTCCAGGCAGACTGGTTTATAATCCTGAAAACTCTCCTCTTCATCTGAGCTCCTAGGGCCTGAGGTTCTGTTGTCACCCTTGGTGATGTGTACTGGTCTTCAAAGTAGGAAGCACTTCAGAAATAGCATCTGATCTCCTTTGTCTTTTTAAAGGAAAACATTTCTTCTTTTTTCTTTTCTTCTCTTCTCTTTCTTTTTCTTCCCTCTTTTTTATCCTTAGCCTTGCACCCATTTGTTCTTCTGATGGAGACAATCACAGATGGGACCAAGATTAACCATAGGCAGGAGGCCAGAGCAGATGCAGGGGAGGGGAGTGGACCTTTTGTGGGAAGTGGGGAGCCAGGAAACATGGGCCACGTGTGGCTGAGTTTCCGTATCCTGAGTTAGGCCACTGAATCCCATCATGGAAAGGTGAGTTGCAGACTTGGTGAGAGCCCCCAAACCCTGGGCTTTTTTAGTTAGGGAAGGACTGAGTAGGCTGTTGGCATAGTCGAGTGGCAGCCTTTGGAAAATCAGTTTCAACAGCAGGAGAGAGAAAGCAGTGTGCGTTCAGAAAATGAGAGCCACTTCTGGAGCTTTGCACAAAGGGCCTCATGTACTTTGAGAAGGCACGTGGACTTTATTTGGATGTCGTCGTGGACCCCTCTGGCATCAGCCTGCTGAGTGGGATGGGCAGTGGATTGGTATGCCTAGGACAGAGGTGGAGGGAAGCTAGAGCTGTGAACGTTGTTAGGAGGCTTAGCGGAAAGCCGGGTGGGAAATACAAAGCCCTGACCTGAGGCAGAGAGAGAGAGGATAGAGAGTCAGGCCGTGGACGGGGAGAGAGGCTCAGGGCTTGTTCCAGGGCGAAGGAAGGGAAACCTGGCGATCACTCCCCACCCACCAGGGATGAAAATTTCCTCCGAAATAATTTATTCATAAGAAACCAAAAGGTGTGGAATGAGTAAATGTTATCCCTCATTCCCAAACAAAAGTTTTAGATGAGTTAGAGAAGAGATGAGGAAAGAAAGTGGAAGAAACCAGGAGGAAGGGCTGTCGCTTCTAAACAAAACCTGAATCTTTGGTGGCAAAACCCTTCTGGGGATTATGACCACCTCCAGTAGGTTCTCAGGCCAGGGGTGTGGCACAAATGTGCCTTTCCTTAACAAACCAGGCCAGATCCAAGCGAAGATTTAATGAAGCCAGGGAGAAGCAAAAGGGAAGTAAATATATGGTGATATGTAATCAGAGAGTCCGGTTTACAAGATATGATTGCCTGCCAGGGACACGGAGTCAATCACCTCAACTCCACAACGTCCAGATTTGACAGGAGACCCAGAGCGAAAAAGAGGCCAGTCCTCCTGAAGACAACCAATGACCTCTTTCCAGTAACCCCCTCTTCCCCAGTGACTGATATGCAGAATGCACAATAGCAATTTTCTATTGGGGTGACTAGATAGATAGATGATAGATCCATAGGTGATTGATGAATAGATACAAGGGACTTGCAGGAATTCTTATGTTTCTTGGCCCTTTTTATATCTTGCCCCAAATTCAGGGGAGCCCAAAGTCTCAGGGAATGGGTCACTTTAGAACAAGGGAGACATCTAATTGTGATGTTTCCCAATGTCTCAGTGACATCCATCAATTTCAGGAAACAATTTGTAGCATTACTTCTGACCAATTAGCAGAGGACTAGGCCTAAGTAGCTAAAGGTGAGAAATGGGAATTCCGCAGGTACCAGTGGGATAAGCTGTGATGTGACCTCATCTATGAATAGGACACGTGGGGACCATGAGGATATGGAGTAGAAGAAGGGGAAACGTTGAGGGTTGGTCCCACTATGCTCTGCATCATGTCTGAACCCCACTCCTCCTTGTGAATGCAGCTGGGATCCTGGTGTAGACAGAGAAGATCTCCAACGTGCAGAGAAGGAGACCCATTCCTGGCAGGAACTGAGCTCCCCCAAGGCTGTAAATCTAACACACCAGGGGAGCTGTGTTTATTTTCCCTTCTCACCAGCAGGGGAACAGGGAGAACAGCTTTAAATCCAGATGGCTAGGACTCTGCTGGAAAGAAGGGCCAATAGCAAACCATAAAAAGCAATATAGACCTTTTTCTCCCCCCAGTCCAATCTGGCCCGTGGACACTTGTATAGTACTAACAACAATAATAGCTCCCAATAATTATTCTCTTAATTTGTGCAGTGCTCTTTACGTGCAGTACTTCACATAATTTCACAATAACCTGATAAGGAAGGCATTATTATCCCAATTCCACACATGATGAATCGGGACTAGAAAGCGTCTATAAGTTGTTCAAGGTCACACAGGTAATAACTGACAAAGTGGTTATTAGAACCTGGTCAGTCTGACCCCAGAGTCCTTGTTACCTGCCCCAGTGCACAACCCTGGCTCTCTTAGCCATTGATGTCCCTGCTTGTCTTGGCCACAAGGAGAGAAGTAGAGTAGCAATTCAGGGACAGCAGAAGCCCTTCTGTGCACTGGGGTGATTGTGTACCCCACTACAGACCCAGTCACCACACTTCTCAGGGGACCCTGAGACACCAGAGCATGTCCCCAGCATTGCAGCTGCGATGAGGAAGAGCCCAGAAGTCGTCCTTAGTTAGGAGCGAGTAAATCAACCAGCCGGTATTGATGCTGCCTGTAGGAACAGTCAAGAATCGTGGAAGGACTTTCCAAGGAGAATAGGGGTTTGTCTCTGGTCTGTTGTATAGATTTCGTTTCACTGTAGGAACATACTGTCAAAGAGCTGGAGTTGTCCGTGGAGGAGATGGGCTGCCTCTTTTCCAGTGCCCATCAGGCATATTGGAAAGATGATTTCTGTCATAGCTAAGAATCTGGGCAGATAGCCTCCAAGGTCCCTCTAACATTCAAATTCTAGTGTCCAAAGGTGTTGAAGGAGGATCTGTTTTACGCCCCATCTAGCTGAGAGCTTTGCTAGATTTGTTGCTCGGGTGAATGGGTGAAGCTGGCCCCGGGGTGCTCTGCAGTAGCCTGGAGTGTGTCTGTAGAGCGCGTTCTCCCCACCCTCCCCTCACCGTCTGTGATCTCGCTTCCAACAGGCAAAGCAGAGACTCACTTGCTCAGCGCAGCCCTGCAGGCCTGCAGGGCAGAGGTATCCTCGGGCATTCACACAGACTCTGAGAAGATCAAAGCAAAAGGGCCAGGTGCGTCTTGCAGCTCTGCTGGGATGCAGTTTCCCTGTCAGAGGCAGGTTCCTGCCCTGGAGGCAGAGAAGAGGAGCACAGCCTCTGGGTGAGACAGTCAGACTGGCCAGAAGGAGCCGGTGCACGCCAAGCCATATGCATGGCAGGAAGTGATGGAAGCCACAGGTGGGGTCAGGACCTGATTGTCCTTGGGGTGATTTCTGGGGTTCTGGAAAGCTCTTTACAGAAATCTTCCTCTCCCCTGCCTCCCAGGGACTGAGGTAGGTTATGAAGGGGAGAAATGGGGAAAAGGTGGGAAGATTCTGCACCCTGAAAAAAGGGGCTGTGGGAGAGGGACTAGCCTGCAAGATGACAGGAGCAACTGAGACTCCTGAGGACTCATTTTTCTTGCCTCAGCGCGAGGGAGAAGGTGGCAGTACTCCCAACTTGAAAAAGGTCCCATAAGATTGACTAAAGAAGGTAGAATTTATAAAATGCTTCATGCCTCAGGATTTTCTCTGAAATTTTGGCCTTGTAAACTGTGCCTGGGAGATTTTGGCCAACCCTCAAGTATCTCCTGAGGGATTCTCGAGAGCTCTGTACCCAAAGAGCATCTTCAGCTGTCTCTGGGGACGGCTCTTTCTCTGCTGCTGCTTCTCCTCATTGGGGCAACTCTGAACATCTGCCAGAGGGACCTTCCTCAAGGGACACCTGCCAAGCACCATCGGTGGCCTTGTACTGCTCCCCAAAGCAAGTGTAAAAGCTTGGCCCTGCCGGAAATTTTAATTTCCTTGGAAAATGGAAATGTCTCGTAATAAATGTTTTATTCTAACAATTTTATTTTTTGCTTTTTACACATAGTAGAGTCACAATTTTGATTGGTGTGGATATGAAAACTCTACACATGATAAAAAGTATGATTATGTATTTAAGCAGACATGTTAAGTGGCTGGAATTTTGGTTTCCAAATGCATTCATTCCAGAGTAAGCCTGTTACTTCCGGCTGAGGAATTTCTAAGGCTTCCTGTTGTGTCCAGCGTTAAGCCCTTAGCTGCTCAGATTGGCAGAAGCCTTCCATTTCCATGCTCCTCTAACTCTCCCCTGTCCTTCAAACTGCACTTCTCCATTCTGGTTGGCTTTTTTCTTTATCAAGAATATCATCTCTTCCTCTTTTTGAACTTTATTCTCATCCCTCTCATTCTACCTGAGGTCTCCCTGCATCTGAGAAGCCATCCCTTCCCCTTTCCTCCTTTTTCATCCTAGAACACTTACAGCTTTTACCACCCAATTCAGCTTGACTTTTTTTTCTTTTTTCTTTTTCCTTTCTGAATATCCTAATCACTGTTCTTGTCTCAGTGGAGCGAGGGCACTTCTAACCTGGAGCTTTGGACTTAGTACAGACATGACATTTTCTTCAAGGTGAGGAAGATCAATTAATCTAACTCCTACCCGCCCTTCAGCCCCTTTATTCATACAGATGTGGGAGGGGAGTGATTTATCTGGTTGGTATGTTTGGGAAGAATCAACCAGGTGCAAGTAGCCTAGTTCTCTCTACCCCCAAATCCTTCCTCTCCCCCTTGGGAAGCTTCGCTGCAGAGAATATTAATTCTCGACTGTTCTTCCAGGAGAGAGTCTTCTCCACTTCTACTGGGAAGTGTGTGCAAATTGGCCTAATTCTGTGTTTCACTTCCCAGCCTATGTGGCTTTCTCACTAAGTTTCATCCTTCAATTTGACCTGTATCAATAATGAAAGTGATATTTTGAGCCTCAATTGCCATTCTTTGTTTTATTTTTCAAAGTATTTAATGCTCAAATGAGGAAAAGATCTGATATTATTTGAGACCCTAAAACCAGGAAGTAATGGCTTTAGCATAGGTGAGTTGAGGCAGGAGGCATCCATCACCCATAACATATGGCCGTGCTCCTCTGTGCTGCTAGATCTCACTGCATTTTGGACAGGCTGAATCTCAGGATGAGACCTGCCAGCGTGGACCCTCCGCTCCCAGATTGGGTCATCAGCAGAGCTTTTGGGTGTAATTTGTTTGGATGCTTAAATATCCAGGCCAAAAGGAGCATTTTGGTTTTAGCACTGTGAATGTTTAATTCTTCCTTCTGTTAAAAAGTGGTCAAGAGGTTCAGCTGCTTGGAGAGGCTGCTTCTGGAACCTGAAATTGGCCCAGGTCAGTGGGAGATGCTGGCCTTATAGTTTACGATCAGGTTTCACATGACTAAGGGTATAAATTTTAGAGGAAATATATCCCCAATCTACAGCCTTCACTGCCTATTTTTCTTGTTCCCAGTGTACAGAGTTAGGAAGTTCCAAGAGAAGCCCAAGAGCCCTGTATCTGAGTTCAGGTATTGCCATTAGGTCTATAAGAGCTTTAATGGGTTTGGGATTAGAGTCTGATAACAGAGCAACAACAACCCTGTGAAAAGTCTGAGGTTGTTCTTAGGGGATTTAGTTACCAGATGGATCAAAGAGCAGCAATGGCTACAGGGAGAATGACTAAGCTTTATACCCTCCGGTATTTCAGGCAGAGTAGTAGGTTGAATGACTGCAGGCCAGCAGATGTCTGAGAAAACCTAGTACCCAGGTTTTGGGAGACTTTGCAGCAGACAGATGGGTCTGTAATTTAGAGTCTCGTGCATGGTTCCTTTAAGAGGTTGCATGGACAAACTCTACTTAGGTCCCTTCCGTGGGATTGTGCCCAAGAAGTGAAATAAGTGTTTGACTCTCAGAGAAAGCTTTTCACTTGGTATCTCCACATATCCCCTGGGCTCCAGTTCTGCATTCCCAGCCCTAGGTACTAGAGTCAGGTGCTAGAGCGACTAACTCATCCTAGTTTGCCTGGAATTTTCTGAGTTTGCCTGGAAGTTTCTGAGTTTGCATCCTGGGAAACCTCTCAGTCCTGGGCAAACCAAGGTGTGACATATGAATGAGTGGTCATAAAATGTTTCTTGAGAGGATGAGGACGTATGAGTAAGTGCCAAAACACCAGTGCAAGTATCATACAGAGGGAAAAGCACAAGCTTTAGCCCGAGATAGACCTGGGTTAGAATTCTCACCCCCACTTAGTAACTGTGTGACCTTCAATGTCAGGTAATGTATATAAAAATCTGAGATAGTGCTTTAATATCAGGTGTTCAATAAATGGTAGCTATTGTATGATTTGAGACATAAAAGTGATAATTGCAAGAAGATTGTGATCAGATGCTCCTCATTCTGAAAGAGATACACAGAGACCTAAAGAAGGCTGTGAGATGAGGGACCTCTTTGAGTTCTTTGAGTGTAGTTTTATGATCTGAGTCTTTCTAGGTTATATAGATTTGGAGGTATCTCTGTTTTGCTCTTCATGTCACTGTGAAGACATTTAGAAGAGGAAGAAGGATGGCAGGTTTCCCTCTACTCTTCCAAAAGCTTGTCCTTTATGAGTGCCTGTTTCTTGGGGGCTCATGGCAGCCGATGGTAAGCTACCATTTGGTGTGGTGTGGACAGAAGGTTAGCAGCCCATGCTGTGAGGGGACATAGTTGCATAGGCTTGAAGAATCTTGGAGACTGGAGAGGTCTCAGAGTTTATCTAGTTCAACTCCTCCTTTTTATATGTGAGTTAACTGGGTGGGACCCAGAGAGGTAAAGTGATTTTGTCCGATGACAAATTGAGTTCGTGGAGAGCCCGGACCAGAATCGAGGTCTCCTGATAGTTGTTGAGCATCTTCTCCACCATACGTATGTCTTCCTCTTGCACCATGGCCATATCTTCCTTCATTTTCATTCTTGTTCATAGCGCACTTTTAGACTGGAATTGAGCTTTGTACTAGATTTTTATTTTTGTGTAACAAGTTGCCACAAACTTAGTGGCTTAAAATGACACACATTTGTTATCTCATGGTTTTTGTGGGTAAACAGTCTCAGCATGGGTTTAGTTAGATCCTCTGCTCAGAGCCTCCCGAGGCTGTAATCAAGATATAGGATAGGCTATGCTCCTTTCTGGAACTCAGGGTCCTCTTTCAAGTTCACATGCTTAGTCTAAAGCTTAGTTTCTTGCAGTTGTAGGATTAAGTTCTGTTTCCTTGCTGGTTGTCAGCCAGAAGCTGCTTTCTGCAACCAGAGGCCACTCACAGTTCCTTGCTATGTGACCCTCTCACAACATCGTAGCTTACTTCTTCAAGACCAGAAGATTCTTTGCCTTCAGAAAGGGCCCAGTCCCTCTTTTCTAAGGGCTTGCATCTGATTAAGTCAGGCCCACCCAAGAGAAGCTTCCTTTCGATTAATTCATGGTCAACTTAATTACATCTGCAATATCCCTTCACCTTTGCCAGATAATATAACCTAATCACAGGAGTGAGATGCCATCATATTCATGATCCATGAGGGTGTCCTGCCCACTCTCAGGGAAAAGGGCTTATACAAGCTGTGTACACCAGGGGGCAGGGATCTTGGAGGCCATCTTAGAATTCTGCCTACCACAGGGGTGGAGATCAAGGAAGACTTCTCTTGAGCAGTGATGCCTGAGCTGAGGAATGGAAGATGACAGAGATTTCTAGTTTCCCCATTAATCTGCAAGTTTTTGAGGGTACATTGCTCATGCTTCTTTTAAAAAAAATCCCTCATGCTTAGCACAGTGCCTAGTATATGGATGGTTAAGTACTAAGTTTCCGTTGTAGAATTAAATATACATACAAAAAGACTAGCATGAACAACTCTTAGACATTTGATAAAGCATTTTGAGTTCTAGGAACTAGCACAGGGACAGGTTCAGGAGAAAGCAAGAGAGAGATTATAAAGCCTCTGCAGCAATTTGGTCCACACTGTTGTTCATGGGTTAAGAAACTCAGATTTCCAGATCTGCTTACTGTTGCCCATAGTATCACTTTATAAAGCGACCTCGATACAATGTTTCCTGCAGTGCTTTGGTGGAAGAGCCCAAGGTTTCTACTGCTGGTCCAGTTGACTATTTGCTGCACGGGTCACTGGGTTTTCTTCACTCCCAGATGCCTCTGTATCCGCTGAGATCCTGAGACGTGTGGATTATTACCCCAAGAATCAAGTGATGCTGTTTTTATCATTTCCTGAATCTTTGAAGGAGAATTGGGATTACAGTTACTATTCTTTAAGCTTAACGTGAGCTTCAGTGAAGAGGAGGAAGGAAAATTGCTTAAGTCAGACCCCACAGCTAAAGGTAAAAAAATGCCTAGAGTCTTTGAAAACTTTAGTTTGACAGCATTTCTAGTGTTCAGCTCAGCTAAAGGGAAGGGTGCTTTGTTACAGAATACAGTGACAGTTCCGGAAAATAGCAGCCTCTTTGGCTTGCTTACACCGGGAACATAGATGTAGGAGGGGAAATAGTTTTGTGAAAAGCTACCTCATTTGAAAAAAGTCTTGGCTTAAGTAACATAAAAAAGGGCCCTGAGCTTTGTAAGTTTAGAAATAAATAGACACAGATATTCCTCAGCCAACCTACTTAGTGTGTGTATGTGGCCAGGATAAGAGGGCTGTGTTGCACTTTTTTTTTCTATACAGGGTTGAAAATATCTAATTCTGATGGATATTTAATTTAACTGTTTACCCACTTTCCATGTTTTTCTGTGTCCATTATTCCAAATTATATTTCAATGATTGTTAAGAGAGACTGGTGGGGGCTTCCCTGGTGGCACAGTGGTTAAGAATCCGCCTGCCAGTGCAGGGGACATAGGTTCGAGCCCTGGTCCGGGAAGATCCCACATGCCGCGGAGCAACTAAGCCCATGCGCCACACTACTGAGCCTGTTCTCTAGAGCCCATGAGCCACAACTACTTGAGCCTGCGCTCTAGAGCCCATGAGCCACAACTACTGAGCCCGTGCGCCACCACTACTGAAGCCCGCGTGCCCTAGAGCCCGAGCGCCTTAACTACTGAGCCCACACGCTGCAACTACTGAAGCCTGTGTACTCCGGGGCCCGCGTGCCGCAACTACTGAGCCTGCGTGCTGCAACTACTGAAGCCTGCATGCCTAGAGCCCGTGCTCCACAACAAGAGAAGCCACTGCAATGAGAAGCCCGTGCACCACAACAGAAGCCACTGCAATGAGAAGCCCGCGCACCGCAACGAAGAGTGGCCCCCGCTCGCCGCAACCAGAGAAAGCCCACACGCAGCAACAAAGACCCACCACAGCCAAAAAAAAAAAAAAAAAAGAGAATGAGTAGATCTCTCTGGACTACAAGAATCCATATTTTTAGTAAGCATCCAAAGATTCTGATTCAGAGGGTCCATATTGAGAGAAATATGACTGGAACATAATTTAGGGGGGCAGAGCCACTTTTTAAGGAAAAAATGAAAAGTTCAGGAAGGGTACTTGTAAATAAAAAAATAAATAGGCATTAGGTTCATCGTGAGAATCAATGGTGGAGTCACTCTTGCCCATGCTGTTGTTTTTAGATGTATATATTTTTTCCCATAACTCCAAAAGCAGACACTCTGAATTTATATTCTCACAGGCCTCCCTAACACTCAATAAGCTCTAAAACTTTGCTTCAATAATGCTTGACCTTCATTTCCACCTCTGCTGTGCTTTTCACTTATCTGCCTTTTTTGTAGGTCAAAGAGAGCTGACTCAGGGGTTCTGGAAAGGTCCATTTGCTTAAAGAACAAGAAACGTCCTTCCTTCTAGCATACTTAATTTTCTTTAGGTTAAGGCAGAAACAAGGGCACCAAGTGACGTTTTTAGCTTCTGCTAAAGGGCACTTTTTTTTTTTTTTTTTTTTGGTGGAAGAGCCAAAGCTTGCCCGGGGCTCTAAATTTAAAGATTTCTTCCTTTGTCCTCCTGCAGTTTTGATCAAATCATCTGCATTCCCTGAACAAGCGCTCTAGAAATCCACAACTATTTTCATGTGAAGTGAAATGAAAATCTCCTAAGCCTCTCCATGACATTTGCTGACAACCCTTTTTGAAAAGGAGAAAAGGAATTAATTTTTCAAGGAAACTAACTGCGTTACAGAGCATATTGACTTCCCCTCCCTCCCCTGGAGGGCTTACCCACCCGACTGGCTTCAGTTGACCCACATGGAAGTTTCCCAAACCCATAGCTCTGGCCCCGACTTTTAACTTCAACCCCACCCTTCCATCTGACTTCTGGCCGTTTCCACTGGCTCCACCTGCCTTAGCTGGGAACCTCAACAATAATAAAACACACTTATTATCTTCCTCTGTGCAAACCAGTCGCCCTTCCTTCTCTACTTCTGTTATCCATACTCAGCTCCCAGGGTAAGAAATATGAAGTCATATTTCATTCCTTATTCTTCCATAATTCTACAGATTGTCACTCACAAAGTGCTGTTTTCCTTCATAACCTCTTCGATATACACCTCTTTTTTTTTTTTCTGTTGCACATCTTAACTCAAGCTCTTAATATCTCACATTAGAAATATTGCAAGAGGCCCTTAGACCCTTAATGTCAATTTCTACTTGTTAATGACTCGTCTGACACAGCTGCACAAACCCACAGAGGATGAATGGGAAGAGACATGGATATTATTTAGTTCTTGGGAAGAGAATCGCTCCTGAGATTTTGATATATTTAAAAAATTCTGGGTTCCCAGTTTTACATATTGGGCTCACCTATTTACTATATATAACACAGTAAGTATTTCTACATTTTGGAAATCTTTCCCTCAGCTGCAGCAACCTCGGCTGTAGTTAGTTTAGCTATCAGAGGAGATTAGTGTACAATTCACCCTGTTCCACACTTCGCTGCTTTGTGCAAGCCCACCCATTGTCTCTGCCAATCCCATCGTGGTCCCTGTCCTAGACCAGAGCCATTAGACCTTCATACAGGAGAAAAGAGCAAGGTGGGACAGTCTTTAGAATCTCTGGGAAGGCTTGTGAAGGCAGGTAGTCAAACAGCAATCAACCACTGCACACTGGGGGATGAGAGCACATAAAACCTGACAAAATTGTATAAGCTCAGCCCTGTGTAACTCAGATGTTGGCTGGGGTTCTTATAACTTTTGTGGTCTGAATTAAATTGCCTTGAATCTCCCAATGCCATAGACTGTGGAAGTCCTAAGCCCGCCTCTGAATTTCTGCTACACCTCAAGTGTGTCTTGTCATCCCCTTACCCAGCTTCATCCCCAAACTCATGCCATTGCCAATGAGTTTACTAGACTTAGGGGGAAAGTTTTGGTTGGTCTTGGTGTATGGTATAGCTTTCTGTCCTCACACTGAGTGAGTTTCCTATCTTCTCCCTGTCCATCTTTTCCTGCCATTTCCTACTCCCTGAATTACCTTCAGAAGCTCCAAGTTCTTCCTTCTGTTTTACAATTTTCCTTCCTCCTATAAACCTTGGTGCCAGCTAACCCTTAGTTGTTAGTTAGAAAGGGGGAGGTGAGGGCTTATTTCCCACCCAAGGACTTAGCAAGATTTTATTTTTTCCAAGTTTCTCCTTTCCTTGACATGAATTGTCGTGTTAGCTGTTAAGATGAAAACGTTTTCTCCGTGTTGATATGTATGATAATGACATATGAATATGTATATACGTATATGTTCAGAATACATATACATGTATGAGGAAAATCCCAAATAGAAAGATAAAAAAAATTCTCTTCTCCCACCAGCCTTCTCCACAAAGGAAATACACCGAGGAGTTAGCAATGGTCATCTCTGAGTGGTGGGATTTGGGTGGTTTTATGTCTGTACTCATCTTTTACTGCATGCAATTTTAATGTTTACATATGTATTTGTAATATAAAAAGCTAGAAAATATATCTAAAATGTAATGGAGAGAGTGCAGTGAGGTACCCAGAAGCAGGCCTGCTGTCACAGACAGTGCTCTGCCCCAAGAGCCGGGGGTGGGGGGAGGCCTAGTCCTGGCCTTACCCATTATGACTTGGGGGTCATTTCTCCTCTCTGAACTGTTGTGAACAGAGACTGACCATCATATCTGATGGGTGGCGGTCCTTGGTGATTTTGAAAGAGCTGTTTGAATGCAGTAGTGGGGACGATTCTGATTTCCACGTGGGTTTATGTATAGTCTGCAAGAAATAATTGATTTATAGTCTTGTAGAGCAATAAGTACCTTCAAAACCTTAAGAAGTAGAACATGTTTTTCTTTATTTTTCTCGACATGAAAATCATATAATGTGGTCCCCTGAGTGAGAGCAGGTAGGGCAAAATGGCCTCATTGCAGGTCTTGGAATTCACTGTAGTTTTTCCTCTGGGAAAGGCACATTATAACTTCCTTTGCTGTAGCTGATATTTAATGCTTTTCTTTTTTTCTGTCACCGATGAAGGTGATGCTATTTATCATCTGGGATTGGGTCCATGGAGTCGTTTCTGAAAAATTAGACAAGGCTTTTGAAACATGCTTCATCCCTCCTCATGTATCTCCTTTTGCGACTAGGGAACCCATTTTCAAGACAGCCAACCAGGCATAAGGGCATATTTGTGCTGTTGAGAACACAAGGTTTGAATCCAGACAGATGGGGATTTGTATGCCAAGATTAGCACTTGCTGGCTTGCTACCTTGGATAAGGGCTTAATCTCTGGAATCTCAGTTTCCTCATCTATAAATGGAGGTAATGATGCCTACCTCATTGATTAGCTGGTGGAATTAAATGGGACAGCATATGTACACCAAGGCACCTTGCATCCATAAATGTCAGTTCTTTTTCTCTAGGGAGCAGAGCTTTTCTACACATGCCTTCGGGGTTAGATTTGTGATCTTGGCCCCCTAGGCAGCACCAGCCAACTGGTCCAGTTGATCACTAAGCCATCCATTGTGTCACATGCATTTCCTGTTTGGAGGCATTTTGTCATGACATTATATTTACCTGCATCAGGTAAAAATCACTTACTGGACCTTTGTTTTCTCACTCTGATACAGAAGCAGAAGCTGTCCATATGCCACAGTGTCGACTATGCACATAGGGCCCCGATCAGCCAACCAACATGACACACATCAAGTTGAACAGGAACACCCACAGGGGCTTGGAGAAGATGCCATTAGGAATCGACAAGAAGATTTTCATATATTTCCAATTTAGGCTTTCCCATTTCCCCCTCCATCTCAAAATTTAGTCCCTAAAGATAAAGCATATCATTGGGAAGGGGGCTAAAAAAGAGGAGGTTAAAGGTATTCCAGCTTTTGACCCTCTTGTAGGTGACAGAATCCCAAAGTGAGCAGACTTCATTCTCTAAAGTAAAAGCAGAGACCCAAAGACAACATTGCTGCAAAAACGATGCAGGAACGACCAGCAGGTGGCGCTGCCGCTCCGTGTGTCTGCTGAGGCCCACAAAATGGCTTAGAGAAGAAAGTTGCGTTTCAAATGATGGAGTAGTGTTTTAATGATGCCCATGCAAGCATCTGCTAAAAAGAGTAGCCCCTTATCGTGTCAGTCAGAAGTAAGCTCCTCTAGAAGGGGTTTAGCCCATTTGACCTTGGATACCGAAGGCCTAGCTCCACCAAAAAGAATGGAAATCAGAGGGAGATTTGCAAAGAACAGAGCTTTCCATTCCCCTACAGAGAAATAAGGTTAGTGGTCTGGAGACAGCAAGCAGAAAACAGCACAACTAAAGATATTAGCCTTGGAGAGCCCTGGGGTTAATGTGGTTGATAAGAGCCACAAAACCCGACTACATGCTAACTGCTTGGTTAACTTATTACATCCTCGAGAGGCTGTTTTTTTTTGTTTTTTTTTGTTTTTTATCTCTGGACTGGATGAAGAATTCCCTTGAACCACCGAGGTTTTTGTACCAGGAGATTAAGTAGCATAGAAAATTACAGCCCTGCATTTGTGCTGTTGGAGTTAAGGTGGTGTCAGCATTCCTATTTTAAGCTGTTATTTTCAAGGGTGTGAGTGTGCCAAGGACCTACAGATTCAGCCCAGGGAACACCTCAGTGCAGGACACATGTGGCTTGGGGACGGCTCAGACAGACAAGCAGAATCTCTGCAGGGGAGATGGGTTATTGGCATTGACTCACTCTCACTCTTAAACAAAAAACCACCACAGAAGTAAGTTAAAAATACACTGCAGAAATATGTAATGAGTTAGAAAAAATGTTGCAAGAAGATTTGTAGTGCAAAGATGTAGTACTCATGCATGACAACAAAATTGACAAAACACATTCATATTAGCTTTTAATGATTACTTGGGTCAATGGTCTGTGAACTGAGATAGATTTCCATGAGACTGTAATGGCCCTAGAGGGTGTCTGGGTAATAAATACATATTTTAAAAGTTGGGTAGCACATGGCCATGAGCATTACTCTGGAAGTCCAGCTGGCTGGATTATGTGATAACACAGCCAAAATGTCTGGAAAAAAAAAATATATATATATATACATAAATATATATGGCATCTCATATTCTCTGTGTGTGCTCATGGCAATCATGAGAGTGGGGAGGTAATATACACTTGCAGAGGTTTCATTATGGTCCAGACTCTATTCCATATATTAGTTTACTCTTTCCCACAATGGCTCCTGCAATAATCCCTGTATAATAGGATTTATTATTCTCATTTTAGGGATGAGAAAACTGAGCCTTCAGTTTCAGGTGAAGCAACTTTCCTTGAGTATTCAGTTGGTGGGTGCTTGGCATTTAAACTCAGGTTTATCTGGTCTGAGGCCCATGATCTTTCCACCGTAATACCTCGTGTATCCGCTCCTTAGAAGATATTTCATTCCAATTCAATTTATATATGCTTTTGACAAGGCAGCTTAGTCTCCGTTTCCTCATCTATAGAATAAGGGTAATATTATCAGCCTCTCAGGGTGGTTGTGAAAGTGACTTAGCCCAGTGCCTGACATGCAGAAGCCACTCCACGTATGTGCCCCACCACCGTTGCTGTGACATTTGAGAGCAATGGAAACAAGGCCGCGGTAAACGATGTGCTTTGATTGCAGCTAGACCTTTCAGCTTTTAAGGGAATTGTGCCACAGAAGTGTTAGTTCCCTCAATTTTCTCAGATTCATGAGGTGTAAGAATAGAGTGCATACATCGATTTTCTGGCCAATAAGTAGACAAAGACCAAGAAAGGAAAACAGGCATGGAAAATTGCATGTCAATACTCAGAGAAACAAGTGCTGGCAGTAATTGAGTGGAACCAGATGAAGTCACGTGTGTGATTACCGGCTGCCCTCAAGGTATCAGGACTATTCTGGTCTTCACGGTCTTTGAATGGACAAGGAGGGATCATGTATATATGACACCTTCCTCTCAAATCAGTAGGGTCCCTTCTTCAACGGACTATTATACACATGCTATGAAGTGGTTCCGGAGAAACAAAAATGCTGCCAAGCATTTTGACAGTAAGTCTATGTATGTAACGGCGGTCCAGCCTTTCACAAGGCCCACCTACCTCTCGTGGGTGTCATGATGGCAGGAGGTCCCTCAGGCTTTGGATTGTGGAGGTCACCAAGATACTTTGGGGACAGAGAGTCTCCAACTGGGGGAGATTCTTTGTCCCCAAAGCATCTTTGTCTGGAAGGAGGAAGCATTTGGTGGGGAAAGGAGAAAAGTAGAAGAGTAGAGATGGGGAGAGAGAAAAGGGTAGCATAAGAATATAGGAGAAGAGTGAGAGTGAAAAGTGACCCAAAGAAGAACCTGCCTAGGTCTTATGTTTTCGGCAGTCATGGATGAGAACTTCTGCACAGTGGTTTCAGACTCACATGTACTATGTGCACCCACACACGGCCCATCAGTTCTAGAAAGAGAGATCTCTGAGAAAGGAACTATCTGTGCCTGACAATGTGCTTCTGCATTCATGAGCTAAACTAATCCTACTACAGTGCATCTTTCATTTTTCCATATTAGGTGTGAGGAGACTGACTCTCAGCCTTAGGTCATACGGCGAGTAGCATGCCCCTGAACTTGTGCTCTTTCTAACTAGCTCAATGATAGGTAATTGCTTCATTGTGCCACAAGATGTTGATGGCAGCACCTTTCTCTGAGGCTGGATATGAGAATAAAAATGGGCAAGGTCACCTATGTATATATATACATATATATATTTATAAAGACCCCAGGACATGGACTTGTCTGTAGTAAGTGCTCAAAAAATGTTACTTTATCTTCACTCGCTCATTAAGCAGTCAGAACACACGTAGCCCAATGCCTCCCAGTCAGTCGCCAAGCTGGGCTTGATTCAGACCCTTGTCCTTTTGGGGGAAAAGTTTTTTATAGGAGAAAAACTTTAATTTTATGAAATAGCCTCTAAGAGACCTGGGAGGTTGCTGAGAATCGAGTTCTCAGTTTCATTGTATATAAAAACAATAGAAGCTGCTGGACAGGCAAGGTAATCAATTACAGGTGACTGTCAGGAGTTGTATTTACTGGGAAGCAACCTAGAAGCACAGCAATATTGAAACACAGTGTGAATTGCGTGTTCCTTAATGGCTCTGGCCCTCTGGATACAGGCAGATGTGTGGGATATGGGCTTCTTTAGACTACATGATTCCACCTCCTGAGGGATTTCACTTCATTTTCACGAGCTCACCTGCATACCACGCAGGTCGTCGCTGGTAAGAAAGTGTGTCTTCGGAGCAGACCATGGTAAGACTTGGAATAAGGAATCAGCCACTGTTTAACGCAAAGGAAACACTGTAGCTAAGTAGAGGACTGTGCAGATTAACACCATCTGGGTTAATAAGGTCACTGTTGACGGAGTTTAAAATTGCTTCTGCAATTAAAGAGCCTGAGGAAATCTATATGTTTGGGTCTGAATGAGGGAGGACACACCAGATAGTGAGGAGGAGTCTCTTTTTCTCTAAAAATAAAAGAAGGAGGGCTTTACTTCCTACATTTAAAGGGAAGGGGCTGACGTAAGATAAGCTGACCCAAGCGAAGCCCCATCCAACCTCCGTGGCAGCGGCCTCTTTGCCGGACAGCCAGGTCACAGCACCGCTTTCCCAGCCCTGGTGCATTTCCCTGGCATGGAAGGAAGGCAGCCTTTTTTTCTTTCTCCAGGGCTCTGTGCCTTGCACTGAATAAATACTTGTTGTTCTATGGTCTCTGTAGCTGCATTTTACAGAATAGAAAATCGAGGCATGGAAAAATCCGGAGTAACGGCCAGTGAGTGGCAGAGTTTGCATCAGATGTGTTTCGCTGCTCTGTCTCCAGGGAAGATGCACACAGGCCCTAGATTTTGGAATCGGGCTTGGTAGCAGCCTTTGTTCTGTATCGATTAGTGACTTTTGCAGGGTGGCCAGGATGACCTCTGAGTGTAGCATCGGTGTCACATTACAGACATGGCTGGGGCTGGCCCAGACTCCTCTCTCCTCACTCCTAACAATATATCTTAGCGAAGAATTTATTTGAGTTGAATGATTTAACTTTTGGAAATAAAGTAAGCATCAAATCAGCAACTTCCCAAAGAAGCAGAACTCCCCACGCTATTAAATACCAGCCGGAAATGTCCTTCCGTCCCTGGTGAGGTTGGAAGCCTGGACCTCTCGGAGTCATCGTCCCCTGGCCTGCCCTGAGCACGTCAGCCACGGTGCTTCCCTGTCCTCATTCTTCAGCATCTTCGCCATTTGTGACGACACGTCTTCAGAGGGGGCTTACATTCCTGGAAGCTTTTTGAAACCAGCTGTTCATGCCTTTCTTTGTGAGGAGAAGTAGAAGAAACTGCCGTTCCTTTCCTCTGTGATGCATCTTGATCCATCTTTTCTGTCTTATTCTTCCCTGCCTCAAGTCAGGAGCTCTTAAGTTGGGGTCCACCCATGGGTTTCAAAGCGTCCACAGACCCTCAGGAATTGCATGCCAATTTGTATGTGTGCATGTCCACATATTATGCATATGTTTCTGAAAAGAAGTCCTATGGCTTTAATCAGATTCTCAGAGAGGTCTCGTATCCCACCATAAACTTAGCTTGCATGGCTCTGTGACTTTCCCTTGGGTCAGCAGATAGTTTCTGGTGTACTTTGGGTCTTGTCTTTTCCTAATATTTTGTCTCCATTTTATATTCCATTATATCTGATTTTTAGATTTCTATAATGCAGTAGAATAAGGATGCCTGTTTGTTGCTGCCTACTTATTAATTTTGGACTCCAAAAATGTGGGAAACTTTGTGGAGGGTAACCTATATTTTTATTATTTTCCTAAAGTTGAGGTTTCATATTGGTTACCCATGGATCAACTCTGACCTGGAAACAATGCTTTTTAGATGATTATAATTTTTCTTAATTGAGGCCAACAGTCAGAAATTGGGGACCTTTTACGTTAAAATAAAGATTGTTGGCTTTTCATAAACACTTGGAAGACCTACCAATGCTGGATTCCTACATGAAAACACAGGCCAGGGCTGAGTTTGCTCTCCAGCTAGCTAGTCTCTATCTCTCCCTACTCTCTCCCTGATGCCAAGTTCCCCTGAGTCTTATTTATGATGGCTGTGTATTTTTAATTCTTACAGTAGAGAAATATTTCTCTGTACCTACAGCCATCTCCTTCATTTCCATGCCTCTTCCTGTAGGCATTTAAATTCAGGATCCCTGTTCTAAAGTGTAGTGATGAGAATATGAGAAGAAAGGGAAAAAGAGTGAGTTTCTATGGGAAAAGCTTGGTGTCCAGCCCAGATCTCCCTTTTCAGGCTGGTTCCCCTTCCCCAACTGCCCTCAGTGGTGGTTTCTAACAGCTCCCAGACCCCCTTCTCCCTCTGCCATCTTGCTGGGAAAGTTACTGCCCTTCCAGACCCACGTCCCCTCCCAACACACACACCCCTCAGCCCTCAGCCCTCAGCCAGTGGCTGGTTAACCCAGGATACAAAGGTAAGAGGGACTTTGCTGTGCAGCGTTTGCTCCAGAATTCCTGTGGGCTGAGGCTGATACGGGGCTCCTGCTGAGGCCACCTTTGCTCAGTTGCTCTCCCTCTCTGCCCGGCTTCCTTGCTCCCCATCTCCTAAGGGCACCCTCCATCAGTGACTTGTGGGAGAATTCCCGCTTTAGGCTCCACCAGGAAATCCAACCCGATGAGGTGCTGTTTGTGGAGTCCCTAGAAGCAGCTGTGATCCTGTGATCAACCAGCTTAGGTTTTGTGATGGGAAAAGTGAGAGCCAGAACTGAAACAGAATATCCTTGAATTCCTTCTTTACCAGAATAATTCCTATTGTGGGGATGACAAATACATTTTACCTCTCATCCCATGACTGAGCATTCCCTGCTTAGGGTACTTTGTTGGAAATTTGACATGTAGACTCAAGTGGACAGAATGCTGTGAATGAAGATAAGGTCTGTTGGAGCTCAGGGTGTGGAGCGGTGGCACGCACGATCTTCCTATCCTACTCCTTTCTGCAGGGCTCAGCTTGGGTGGGTGTCTTTCTTTTCGGAAGCCTTCCCTGACCCATGAGTTAAGAGTAGGTGCCCTTTCTCTGAGCTTCTTTAACAACTTGTGATTACTATATTGTCACGTTTCCCACATTGCATTTTAATAGTTTTGAGATACAATGGATGTACATATTTAACTTGTACAATCTAAGTTTTGCTGTCTGCATATCCTGTAAAACCATCTCCATAATTATGTCAATCAACATATCCATCCCTTCCAAAACTTTCGTTAGGCCCCTTTGGAATCCCTCCTGGCAGTCCCTCCCTGCCCCTTACCCAACCCTGGCCTCCGCAAGCAACCACTGATCTGCTTTCTGTCACTGTAGACTAGTTCAAATTTTTGAGAGTTTTATATAAATAGAATCATTTACTATGGATTATTGTTTTCTTTTTAATTTGGCTTCTTTCACTCAGCATAATTATTTTTTTTTAACTTTTTTTTTTTCCTTAAGGAATTCCTTTATTTTTATTATTTATTTATTTATTTATTTTTGGCTGTGTTGGGTCTTCGTTTCTGTGTGAGGTTTCTCTAGTTGCGGCAAGCGGGGGCCACTCTTCATCGCGGTGCGCGGGCCTCTCACTATCGCAGCCTCTCTTTTTGTGGAGCACAGGCTCCAGACGCGCAGGCTCAGCAATTGTGGCTCACGGGCTCAGTTGCTCCGCGGCATGTGGGATCTTCCCAGACCAGGGCTCGAACCCGTGTCCCCTGCATTGGCAGGCAGATTCTCAACCACTGTGCCACCAGAGGAGCCCCAGCATAATTATTTTGAGATTCATCAATGTTGTGTATATTAATATTTTATTACTTTTTATTGCTGAGTATTCCATTGTATGGATATGCCACAGTTTGTTTATCCATTCACCTGTTAATGGACATTTGTACTGTTTCTATTCTGGTACAAGCAAAGCTGCTGTGAACATTCATGTACATGTTAAAAGAGTGATAAGCCATGGATGAGGAGAAGATAATTGCAAAGCATATATCTGAAAAAGGACTTTTATCCAGAATATATAAAGACCCCTTAAAACTCAGTAGTAGGAAAATAAACCAATAAGGAATGAAAAAAAGATTTGAACAGAGTAAGATATGGAGATGACAAATAAGCCCATGGAAAAGCATGTGAGAAGATGCTCAACATCACTGGTCATTAGAGAAAATTTAAATCAAAACAAGTTATTACTACACAGTGATTAGAAAGCAGTTTGGACATTTCTTAAAAAGTTAAACAGACCTCTACCGTATGATTCAGCTCTTCCATTCTTAGATATTTACCCAGACCAAATTTTGATTTCTGATTATTTGGCTTTTTCTTTCACTAGAGTGTAAGTGTAAACACCTTAAGATTAGGAACATTTTGTTTTCTTAAATCTTATTGTATCTCATCTTTTAATTTTAATGTGTGTATTCCTAGAATCAAGTACCCTGTCTGGAGTCTGTTAGTTGCTCAGTAAATGTAATCTTGTGAAGCCTATGTCATCTTCTGATAGAAAGGTGGGCAGTGGAAAGTATTCCAGAATTTGAGTGTCTCTGGAGGAGGATTATCAGTTTCAAAAAAAAAAAAAAGTGAATGTAGAACTGCACCCTTCAGGCTCTGCCATTATTTCCTTTGCATTTCCAGCAAGAGATTTTCCAGGATCCCCTCCAGAGTGGCCACTACCCACTGCCTGTCTAGTCACTCCCCAAATCATAGGCTCCTTACCTCCCTGGTGATACTTATCTACCTAGTTTCATAGTTATTAATGAGTATGAGACTAAGTTATTTAAGGGTAGAATTCATTTCTGATTTAATTTTGTGTCCCCCACAGCTTCTCATTTAGCAATTTGTTCATATATTGGCTCAACTGAATACAGTGATTGGATGAATTAAACACAGCTTGTTATCCCAAGCATGATCTTTTACTCTCAGGAAATATGGGAGCTATATACAAAATAGATAATTATACTGTCCTTATGCAATTTATCTAAGTATTGGTGCTACCTCTGACTGGACTCAGAAAGCTTTAAAGCAAAATTGTTAGTGGAAAAGTAAATGTAGTGCACATCTTTTGGGAGGACAGTCTGGCAATCTACCAAAATTTTTAATTTACTTCATTTTTTTTTTTTTATCTCGTATTTCTATTTCTAGAAAATTATCCTAGCCTTCCAGGCTTTCTCCCATGAACTTTTTAGTTGTGATGGGACATGATTTTGTATCCACTTTCTGTCATTTAACACAAGATTATTATAAAATAATCATTTCCTTGTGTTGTTTCAAAGTCATTTACATAACATTCGTAATGCTTGCATGACTGTCTGTCATGAGATGGTACCGCATTTCTCCTCTTGTTAGTCATTTGGTTTCTTCGCTGGGATGGGAGTAGCTTATAAATATTGCATGGCAGATATCTTTATAATAAAGCTTTTTCTATAGATCAGGTTATTTCCTTATTTATGCATATTGTTTAATTGTTCTTTAGAAAGGTTTCCAAAAGGAATGTGCCGTTAATTGTACCCCCAGAAATGCATGAGTATTTTTAAGGAAATTTAATTGCTTTCAGAAAGTCACTTGATTCTGAGTCAAGTACTTGATTGTAAGAAAGGACAGGCTAGGATTGATGGTTATTTATTCAGTCCCTGACACCAGCTAAAGAGCATCTTTCTGCTATGTGCATTTTATTTTCACTGTTTGCTTATTAAATAAACCAGAAGTTTAAATATAGCAGAAGACTAATGATTCTTTGCCACAGTTGATGTTGCATAGAAGTTACAAGCACAGATGAAGGGTCAAAAGAATCTTGCAATACTGTGCTCTAATTTTTGCATCAAAGCTTTCATTTGGCACTCAAACATCCTTAATGATGTGAGAGTATGACAAGCAATATCCTGATTAATTTATTTTCTCTGGTTTATACTGTCTCACTGCTTGCAAATAGCTACCAGAATCTCCTGAAAAGTGGAACTGAAGGGATTTAATGATCATATTGCAGATAAACAAAACCACCAAATTTCTAATCTAAGATTTGCCTTCGTTCAAGTTACATGGCTTTTCAGATTTATGGAGAGAGAGGTACAACTGTAATAGGGGTAGATGAAATGGCAATCATCAGTATGGTATGGGTTTTGAACTGTGAATAGGAGAAAAAAAGGAATAATAAGAAATGTAGTAAGAGAAAGTGAATATCAAGCTTTCATCTTTCCTTTTGAGTATACTGTTGGTTCTTACCTTTGTGAAGGGATTCATATTCTCTTTGTTTTCACTGGAGATATTTATTTATATCTTTATATTTCTATGTATGCATTATGTATGTATCTATCTATTTATAAATAACAGTGCTAGTTGTCAAATGATTGCCTCTTGGCTCCAAATCTGCTGGTCTTTGTGATTTGTGATTTGGTGTGAACACTGTAAACACTTTACCTTTGAGAGCTGGTTCTGTGTTAGGTTTTGTCAATAGAGGGGGCTAGAGGGACGCTGCGGCAGAGCAAAGAATGAGGCTTTTCCTGTGCACTTTTCTCATCTTCCTTCCTAGTGGTGAGTGGGTGGTCCAGTGGCTTTTATTTCTAATTATATTCACCTGCACTTGGTAGAAGTCTTCCTGCACACCAACTGCAGTCTATTGGCACTCCCGTGGGCAGCTTCCAATGGACCAGCTTTACCCCATGGCACCCCCATGAACTTCACCAAACTCTACCACTTGACCTCCTGCAGCTCAGCTCTGGCCCGCAACACCCAGTGAAGTTCTCTGCTATTCAGCAGGCTGCAGTTGGACCCTCTCCCATGAGGTCTAAATCTCAGCCTCAAGAGTGAGTTGGTACTCCTCCATATTTTGGAGTTTCTTTCTGGGGGTACTGTCTTGCACCTAGGGTTGTAATTGCTCCCAACATTTGCTATGAGTCCTCTTTAGCCCATTTAATAGTTACTTTTCACTAGTTAAGAATATTTTATATACATTTTTTTCCTGTTCATATTCCTGGTGTGGTTTCTTGTTCCTGACTGGCCCCTGGCTGACTCAGTAACACATAGTGACTGAGCTCCTATTATGTACCAGATACCATGCTGGCAAGCTTACTGTCCTCAGCACCCCTGCAGTTTCCATGATGATCATGTCAGGTGTTAGGTTTGGCAGGGAAGCCTGTTTCAGGATGAAAGTCATAGGGTAGGGTCAACATGTTCTACTTAAGGAAGTGACACTTCAACCCAAACTAAAGACAAGTAGAAAGTGGCCAGAGGAAGAGGTGTGGGGGGAAGAGTGTTCCAGCAAAGGAACTTGGTGCTTATTTATCTAAGACCAGTATAAGGGGCTGGGAGAAGGGGGCGAGATAGACGTGGAGGCCAGATCTCTGAGGGCAACCACAAACCACGTTAGGGATTCTGAACTTTACTCAGTAACCATGAGGGGTGTTGAATCATAATTTAGAGTGGTGGTTCTCAAGCCTGGCTGCACGTTTGAAACATGTAGGGTACTTAAAATCTGGCCTGACCCCAGACCAATTGAATCGGTCCCTCAAGGAGTGAACACGAGGTATCAGTAACTTTTAAAGTTGTCCAGGTGATTCCAAAGTACAGGCAAGGCTGAGAGCCACTGATCTTGAGGAACAAAAAAATAACAGTAGGCCGTAATGAGGATTAAATTACCGATTGAAGGACAAAGCCCATTTGTTAGTTGGTGAGAGTTTTCCAGCCTAAAGATGAAAGTAATCTATAATTCTGCTTCGTTATGTCAAAGTCATTTAGAATTCCAGAGGCACTGATTTGGCATTGTTGCTAAATAGAAAGTGGTTACAGGTGGCAAATATTTTTGATGTAAAGTTCTTCAAATACTCAAGGCAAGAGTGATATCACCATGGAATTAGGTAAATGTTTAACATTAAGAAAATTAATGAAACATGGACTTGGCTAATGAATTTTGCTTTAGTTTAAAAAAGAAGGCTTTAGATGGTTAAACAAATATTTGCAAAGTGAGTAAATGAGTGAATGAATGATCTCTGTAATTGGATTTTAATTAAACAAAAAGAAAAGGAGCATATCTACCACCTCTTAACTCGATTAAAATTAATTAAACATTAACTTCTCATTGGAGATTAACCTCAAGATAAACCAGCTCTTAGATCTGTGTTTGACTAACTTAGGAAAAATCTATATTTAGCGCGTGGGTGAGGACTACCAGTACCTTTGATTTCATTTTTTCCTGACACTCAAACTAGAGTCACTTTCAAAAGAATCTTAAGCACTTTGTTTGGCAGCACAGCTGCTTCTACTGCTTTCTAACCTGCTGTGCTGACCTCCAAACCACACTGTTTTCCTTACTTGAGAGGCCGAATCAGATGCACCACCTCTGGAGACTACGCAGGTTAAAGAAAATAAAAATCGTTAGGCTTTGCATTATAGAAGCATTACCGGGAATGAGGATTGACATCATAACATAGCCACAGTAGATCAGCTAATCTCATTCAGATGGGCATGGTTCTTGTATCCTGATTACGTGGCCTGACAGCGGAGGCACATATGGGTGGCTCTCAGTAAAGAAGAAATTAATTGATTATCAGGGGTACTCTAGTCAATCTATAACGTGGCTGAAACATGAAAATTGTTATTAAAATTCCCATTCACTATTATATCCCCTTCTGTGGTACTTATTATCTCTTCTATGTCTTTTGCACCTCTATTTTATTTTATTTTTTTATTTAACATCGTTACTGGAGTATAACTGCTTTACAATGGTGGGTAAGTTTCTGCTGTATCACAAAGTGAATCAGCTATATGTATACATATATCCCCATACCCCTCCCTCTTGCGTCTCCCTCCCACCCTCCCTATCCCACCCCTCTAGGTGGTCACAAAGCACTGAGTTGATCTCCCTGTGCTATGTGGCTGCTTCCCACTAGCTATCTATTTTACGTTTGGTAGTGTATATATGTCCATGCCACTCTCTCACTTCGTCCCAGCTTACCCTTCCCCCTCTCCATGTCCTCAAGTCCATTTTCTACATCTGCGTCTTTATTCCTGTCCTGCCCTAGGTTCTTCAGAACCAATTTTTTTTTTTTTTTAGATTCCAGATATATGTGTTAGCATATGGTATGTGTTTTTGTCTGACTTACTTCACCCTCTATGATGGACTCTAGGTCCATCCACCTCACTGCAAATAACTCAATTTCGTTTCTTTTTACGGCTGAGTAATATTCCATCGTATATATGTGCCACATCTTCTTTATCCATTCATCTGTCGATAGACACTTAGGTTGCTTCCATGTCCTGGCTATTGTAAATAGAACTGCAATGAACATTGTGGTACATGACTCTTTTTGAATTACGGTTTTCTCAGGGTATATGCCCAGTAGTGGGACTGCTGGGGCATATAGTAGTTCTATTTTTAGTTTTTTAAGGAACCTCCATACTGTTCTCCATAGTGGCTGTATCAATTTACATTCCCATCAACAGTGCAAGAGGGTTCCCTTTTCTCCACACCCTCTCCAGTATTTATTGTTTGTAGATTTTTTGATGGCCATTCTGACCAGTGTGAGATGATATCTCATTGTAGTTTTGATTTTCGTTTCTCTAATGATTAATGATGCTGAGCATTCTTTCATGCTGTATGAAATACAGCAATCTGTATATCTTCTTTGGAGAAATGTCTGTTTAGGTCTTCTGCCCATTTTTGGATTGGGTTGTTTGTTTTCTTGATATTGAGCTGCATGAGCTGCTTGTAAATTTTGGAGATTAATCCTTTGTCAGTTGCTTCATTTGCAAATATTTTCTCCCATTCTGAGGGTTGTCTTTTCGTCTTGTTTATGTTTTCCTTTGCTGTGCAAAAGCGTTTAAGTTTCATTAGGTTCCATTTGTTTATTGTTGTTTTTTTATTTCCATTTCTCTAGGAGGTGGATCAAAAAGGATCTTGCTGTGATTTATGTTATAGAGTGTTCTGCCTATGTTTTCATCTAAGAGTTTGATAGTGTCTGGCCTTACTTTTAGGTCTTTAATCCATTTTGAGTTTATTTTTGTGTATGGTGTTAGGGAGTGTTCCAATTTCATTCTTTTACATGTAGCTGTCCAGTTTTTCCAGCACCACTTATTGAAGAGGCTGTCTTTTCTCCACTGTATATTCTTGCCTCCTTTATCAAAGATAAGGTGACCATATGTGCGTGGGTTTATCTCTGGGCTTTCTATCTTGTTCCATTGATCTGTATTTCTGTTTTTGTGCCAGTACCATACTGTCTTGATTACTGTAGCTTTGTAGTATAGTCTGAAGTCCGGGAGCCTGATTCCTCCAGCTCCGTTTTTCTTTCTCAAGATTGCTTTGGCTATTCGGGGTCTTTTGTGTTTCCATACAAATTGTGAAATTTTTTGTTCTAGTTCTGTGAAAAATGCCATTGGTAATTTGATAGGGATTGCGTTGAATCTGTAGATAGCTTTGGGTAGTAGAGTCATTTTCACAATGTTCATTCTTCCAATCCAAGAACATGGTATATCTCTCCATCTGTTGGTATCATCTTTAATTTCTTTCATCAGTGTCTTATAGTTTTCCACATATGGGTCTTTTGTCTCCTTAGGTAGGTTTATTCCTAGGTATTTTATTCTTTTTGTTGCAGTGGTAAATGGGAGTGTATTCTTAATTTCACTTTCAGATTTTTCATCATTAGTGTATAGGAATGCAAGAGATTTCTGTGCATTAATTTTGTATCCTGCTACTTTACCAAATTCATTGATTAGCTGTAGTAGTTTTCTGGGAGCATCTTTAGGATTCTCTATGTATAGTATGATGTCATCTGCAAACAGTGACAGCTCTAATTCTTCTCTTCCGATTTGGATTCCTTTTATTTCTTTTTCTTCTCTGATTGCTGTGGCTAAGACTTCCAAAACTATGTTGAATAATAAGGGTGAGAGTGGACAACCTTGTATTCTTCCTGATCTTAGTGGAAATGGTTTCAGTTTTTCACCATTGAGGATAATGTTGGCTGTGGGTTTGTCATATATGGCCTTTATTATGTTGAGGTAAGTTCCCTCTGTGCCCACTTTCTGGAGTGTTTTTATCATAAATGGGTGTTGAATTTTGTCAAAAGCTTTCTCTGCATCTATTGAGATGATCACATGGTTTTTCTCCTTCAATTTGTTAATATGGTGTATCCCATTGATTGATTTGCGTATATTGAAGAATCCTTGCATCTCTGGGATAAACCCCACTTGATCATGGTGTATGATCCTTTTAATGTGCTGTTGGATTCTGTTTGCTAGTATTTTGTTAAGAATTTTTGAATCTATATTCATCAGTGATATTGGCCTGTAGTTTTCTTTCTTTGTGACATCATTGTCTGGTTTTGGTATCAGGGTGATGGTGGCCTCGTAGAATGAGTTTGGGAGTGTTCCTCCCTCTGCTATATTTTGGAAGAGTTTGAGAAGGATAAGTGTTAGCTCTTCTCTAAATGTTTGATGGAATTCGCCTGTGAAGCCATCTGGTCCTGGGCTTCTGTTTGTGGAAGATTTTTAATCACAGTTTCAAATTCAGTGCTTGTGATTGGTCTGTTCATATTTTCTATTTCTTCCCGGTTCAGTCTTGGAAGGTTGTGCTTTCTAAGAATTTGTCCATTTCTTCCAGGTTGTCCATTTTATTGGCATATTCTTGCTTGTAGTAATCTCTCATGATCCTTTGTATTTCTGTAGTGTCAGTTGTTACTTCTCGTTTTTCATTTCTAATTCTATTGATTTTAGTCTTCTCTCTTTTTTTCTTGATGAGTCTGGCTAATGGTGTATCAATTTTGTTTATCTTCTCAAAGAACCAGCTTTTAGTTTTATTGATCTTTGCTATCATTTCCTTCATTTCTTTTTCATTTATTTCTGATCTGATCTTTATGATGTCTTTCCTTCTGCTAACTTTGGGGTTTTTTTGTTCCTCTTTCTCTGATTGCTTTAGGTGTAAAGTTAGGTTGTTTATTTGAGATGTTTCTTGTTTCTTAAGGTAGGATTGTATTGCTATAAAATTCCCTCTTAGAACTGCTTTTGCTGCATCCCATAGGTTTTGGGTTGTTCTGTTTTCATTGTCATTTGTTTCTAGGTATTTTTTGATTTCCTCTTTGATTTCTTCAGTGATCTCTTGGTTATTAAGTAGTGTATTGTTTAGCCTCCATGTGTTTGTATTTTTTACAGATTTTTTCCTGTAATTGATATCTAGTCTCATAGAGTTGTGGTCAGAAAAGATACTTGATACGATTTCAATTTTCTTAAATCTACCAAGGCTTGATTTGTGAGCCAAGATATGATATCCTGGAGAATAAGCATTTGAGAAGAAAGTGTATTCTGTTATTTTTGTATGGAATGTCCTATAAGTATCAATTAAGTCCATCTTGTTTAATGTATCATTTAAAGCTTGTGTTTCCTTATTTATTTTCATTTTGGATGATCTGTCCATTGGTGAAAGTGGGGTGTTAAAGTCCCCTACTATGGTGGTGTTACTGTCGATTTCCCCTTTTATGGCTGTTAGTATTTGCCTTATGTATTGAGGTGCTCCTGTGTTGGGTGCATACATATTTACAATTGTTATATCTTCTTCTTGGATTGAGCCCTTGCTCATCATGTAGTGTTCTTCTTTGTCTCTTGTAATAGTCTTTGTTTTAAAGTCTACTTTGTCTGTTACGAGAATTGCTACTCCACCTTTGGTTTGGTTTCCATTTGCATGGAATATCTTTTCCATCCCCTCACTTTCAGTCTGTATGTGTCCCTAGGTCTGAAGTGGGTCTCTTGTAGACAGCATATATATGGGTCTTGTTTTTGTATGCATTCAGCCAGTCTGTGTCTTTTGGCTGGAGCATTTAATCCATTTATATTTAAGGTAGTTATCGATATGTATGTTCCTATTACCATTTTCTTAATTGTTCTGGGTTTGTTATTGTAGGTCTTTTCCTTCTCTTGTGTTTCCTGCCTAGAGACGTTCCTTTAGCATTTGTTGTAAAAATTCTCTTAGCTTGTGCTTGTCTGTAAAGGTTTTAATTTCTCCATCAAATCTGAATGAGATCCTTGCTGTGTAGAGTAATCTTGGTTGTAGGTTTTTCCCTTTCATCACTTTAAATATATCCTGCCACTCCCTTCTGGCTTGCAGAGTTTCTGCTGAAAGATCAACTGTTAACCTTATGGGGATTCCCTTGTATGTTATTTGTTGTTTTTCCCTTGCTGCTTTTAATATTTTTTCTTTGTATTTAATTTTTGATGGTTTGATTAATATGTATCTTGGCATGTTGCTCCTTGGATTTATCCTATATGGGACTCTCTGTGCTTCCTGGACTTGACTAACTTTTTCCTTTCCCATATTAGGGAAGTTTTCAACTATAATCTCTTCAAGTATTTTCTCAGTCCCTTTCTTTTTCTCTTCTTCTTCTGGGACCCCTATAATTCGAATGTTGGTGCATTTAATGTTGTTTCAGAGGTCTCTGAGTCTGTCCTCAATTCTTTTCATTCTTTTTATTCTGCTCTGCAGTAGTTATTTCCACTATTTTATCCTCCAGGTCACGTTTCTATTCTTCTGCCTCCGTTATTCTGCTATTGGTCCCTTCTAGAGTATTTTTAATTTCATTTAGTGTGTTGTTTATCACTGTTTGTTTGCTCTTTAGTTCTTCTCGGTCCTTGTTAAACGTTTCTTGTATTTTCTCCATTCTATTTCCAAGATTTTGGATCATCTTTACTATCATTATTCTGAATTCTTTTTCTGGAAGACTGCCTATTTCCTCTTCATTTGTTAGGTCTGGTGGGTTTTTACCTTGCTGCTTCATCTGCTGCATATTTCTCTGTCTTCTCATTTTGTTTAACTTACTGTGTTTGGTGTCTCCTTTTTGTAGGCTGCATGTTTGTAAGTCCCATTGTTTTTGGTATCTGCCCCCAGTAGGTAAGGTTCGTTCAGTAGCTTGTGTAGGCTTCCTGGTGGAGGGGACTTGTGCCTGTGTCCTGGTGGATGGGGCTGGATCTTGTCTTTTTGCTGGGCAGGGCCATGTCTGGTGGTGTGTTTTGGTGTGTCTGTGAACTTAGTATGATTTTAGGCAGCCTCTCTGCTAATGGGTAGGGTTGTGTTCCTGTCTTGCTAGTTGTTTGGCATGGGGCATCCAGCACTGGAACTTGCTGGCCGTTGGGTAGAGCTGGGTCTTGGCGTTGAGACAGAGATCTCTGGGAGAACTCTCGCTGATTGGTATTATGTGGGGTTAAGAGGTCTCTGGTAGTCCAGTGTCCTAAACTCGGCTCTCCCACCTCAGAGGCTCACACCTGACACCAGGCCGGAGCACCAAGACCCTGTCAGTCACACGGCTCAGAAGAAAAGGGAGAAAAAAAGAAAGAAAGAAAATAAATAAATAAAAATATTTTAAAAAATATTAAAATAAAAAGTAATAATAATAATAAAAAGAAGACAGCAACCAAACCAATAAACAAATCCACCAATGATAACATGCACTGAAAACTGTACTAAGATAAACATAAAAATTAGAAAGAAGTCAGTCGCAGACAGCAAACCCCAAGTCTACAATTGCTCCTAAAATCCACCACCTCAATTCTGGGATGATTCATTGTCTGTTCAGGTATTCCACAGATGCAGGGTACATCAAGTTGATTGTGGGGATTTAATCCGCTGCTCCTGAGGCTGCTGGGAGAAATTTCCCTTTCTCTTCTTTGTTTGCTCAGCTCCTGGGGTTCATCTTTGGATTTGGCCCCGCCTCTGCGTGTAGGTCGCCCTCAGGCATCTTTTGGGAAGTCTGAGGTCTTCTGCCAGCATTCAGTAGTTGTGCTGTAGGAGTTGTTCCACATGTAGATGTATTTTTGATGTATTTGTGTGGAGGAAGGGGATCTCCACCTCTCACTCCTCTGCTGTCTTGAAGGTACCCCTCTGGCCCTCTATTTTAGAATATGCTACATATTTCTTTAGCACTTGGTTGCATGCTTGCAAATAAGTCTCCATGAGTGTAAAATCCCTTCAGATTACAGTACCAAGCTCATTGTAGAATACTTTTCTTTTACTCACGTGCCTAGTGGGGAACTAGGCTCAGAGTTGGGATGTGCAGTAAGTGCTTTTTGAATTACATTGTATAGTTGCTTGGGTTGATAGGTCATTCCATAAAGAAAACACGTGACCAAATCCCTGGTATTGTAAAATATTACAATATGCTGTATAATAAAAGACCACATCATCCCCTAGGGTTTCACGGGAGCTTGTTTCATACTCACTCAGCTTCCTCATACATATTTCATAGCTAAATCGCTGTGATATAGGAAGCTATGTGTAATGGTATCTGAATTAGAAAAAAGTAGCAAATATGGCCTAAGCATAATGTATGCTATTTGAGTGGTACCTGAAAACTCAAGAACAATTCTAACTGGAACAAAAAAGTAATTGGACAATGTTATCTTCTTGTCTGAGGAAATAAGGAAATCTCCCAGTTGCTCGAATGAGGCTCAATAAGGCCCTCATAGGGTTCCACTGAGAATTATGACTATTTATATATTATTGTCTATACTGACCTCCATTTCACTTCTGGGAATACAACGCTAGGTTTTTTTTTTTTAAATTTTTTCCAGGTGTTAGAGTTTATTTATTTAAGTAGCAGTATTTTCACTTCATTTTCCAAAGGCAAATGAAGACATAGAGTCTCTACATATTCCCCAAATTATATCACGTCCTCTTATAACTTGCATGAAAATAATCACCACCCAAAATCATTAAAAATTTGGATACAAAAACAAAATCTAAGAAAAGCTTGCAGTGGCAGGCAATAAACTATTCTATATGGTTAGTGTGTCAGTGGTTTTGTGCCATGACAAGTTTTATTGTGCAAAAAATCCTTGTTTTGAAAACCTTCTTAATATCAGAGGACACAGTTTTTATCTTCAGTGAATTGACCATTTCTGTAACCTTTCAAATATTACTTATAGGGCAACTAGAGGGACCCAAGAGAGGTGAATGACTCAGGAATGAGAATAAAAGAATATAGAGTTGAAAAATTACATATGTGTGTGTGTGTGTGCGTGTGTGTGTGTATCTTTTACCCAGAGAGAATCATAGTTTGATTTTCTGGGTACCTCTATGTGAAAGGATAGTGATCTTTTATTCTACATGAAGAGGAGCCCCCATTTGCATTTAGAGGGCTAGTAATGTTGGAGCTGGCACTTACCAGCTCACAAGCATGCTGAATGTTTGCGGTTTTTCCCATTCTAAATTCAGTGCCTCATGCTGTAGCTTGAAATTGGCCATGGTGAGAGTATTTATACCATGGAAATCAAGAAACAGTGGAAATCAGGGCCGTTTCTTTTTCCCTGGAGACAGTTGTCAAACATTTATGAACACACCACTGGGTCAATGCTAGGTTCTTCATCAGTCATCCCATCACTTACATCTGATATTAATAGTCCTATTGGAGAGGGAGGTAGAGGAAAGAGAAGTGGGAAATGTAGGTTCTAGCTTAGGCTGAGCCACTGAATAACTATGTGACCTTTGGAAATTCCGTGGCCTTTTGAGAGGAGATAGAGATTTGGAGGGGATTCTAGACTTTTTAACCGACACAAAGCAGTCTCTACTGCAAAACCACTTGTGAATTCAGCTTCATTGTAGGTACTTTTCCCTTAAAGAAAGAGAGAGCTCATTATTTAATGATATAACCTTTTCTTTTGCTGGACAGCTCCAAAGATTTGAAAGATTTTAATTACATTGAGCTAAAATCTTTTCATATATAACATCCATCTGTTGGTGCTAGTTCTTTGAAAGAGGGGGTTTGGCACAAAGAAAACACATATAAATGTTGGTCATCATTATCATCATAACTTTGATAAATAATCCCATATTACCTCATCACCCTTGGAAAAAAAATTGTCTTTGAAAAGCTAATATAGCAGTAGAAAGAACCAATGTTTGGAGTTAGAAGACTTTAGTGTGAATTCTACCTTCAGTAATTAATCTCTTACTTCTGAGCCTCAATTTTCTTATTTCCAATGTGAGGAGAATTTCTACCTCATAAGAATACTCTCTGTATAATGCTACGATTGACATTTCTTTTTCTTTCAGATTTTGGTTTGTTACAATTTTTGTGGTGGCAATCATCTCATTCCTTATAAGCTCCTCCCTCAGTTTAAAGGCCTATAAGGTGAACTCTGAAATGGCAGCCCTCTGCAGCCCATGCCCTTCTCTGAGCCATACCTGTGTCCCTTCTACCCTTCTACTAGCATTTATTAAACCATGTTGATGTTTATTTCTACAACTGTCTGTCTGTGAGCTCATTGAGAGAAGACTTTACATCACTGTTTCTTTGCATCAGACTGAATTAGTTTACCTATAAGGAGGATTAATGTGAAGATCACATGTTATATTGCAAGTGAAAATAATTTTGAAAAGATGCTGTGTCATGTGAAATTAAGACTGAATTGTTGCTATTGTTTCCCCATTAAAGAAAAATAACTCTTTTAGCAGCTAAAAAAACCATGATGCACTGTGTTTTACACCTGAAACTAACACAATATTGTATGTCAACTGTAATTCAATAAAAATTAAAATGGCAAAAAAAAAAAACAACCCAGTGATGAAGTAGAGATGAACAGAAGCATGTTATTTTCAACTGATCTAAGATGGCTTCATAAACTTTTGTGTTTCTGAACCTAATTGATGATAAACTTTGGACAACACACAAGATTTTACTCGTTCTTCTTTTCCATCTTATAGACCATTTCTAAAGGACCAGAGTGTTTTCTTTAGAACTGTGTAATTCTGGAATTTTTTTCTCCTTCAATTTCTTTACAGACAGACTGCAAATCTCCTCTAAGTCTCTATAAAAATGATTGGTTTTTTTGTTGTCAAGGAGAGAACTTTTCTCTAATTTTTTAAAATTCATAATACAAGTTTCTTCAGCCTAACACAACACCATTTCACATTTTTTATTTAGTTTCAGTGCCAGTATCCCCTTGGACAGGGTCAGAACATTTTCCTGTAAAGGGCCAGATAGTAAATCTTTTGTAGGCTTTATCGGCCATAAGTTCTCAGTCACAGCTACTCTACTCTTTCCTTTTCAGTGCCAAAGTAACTCTAGACAACATGTAAATGATTGGGCTTGGCTGCATTTCAATCACACTTCATTTACAAAAGCAGGTAACTGGCCAGATTTGGCCTTCAGGCAGCAGTTTGCTAACTCCCGATTCAGTAGTGGCTACTTGAAGTGTGCTCTGTAGATCAAGTGTCTGCATCACTTAGGTGGGAGCTTAGTAGAGATGCAGAATCTCAGGCTCCACGGATACCTAATCTCTGGATCTGTATTTTAGCAAGATTTCCAGGTGACTCCCAGACATGTGCAAGTTTGAGAACTGAGGCTGTAGATGAATAACGCAAAGGAGACATCTGGGAGCATACTGTAGCATGCTTACTGGGGTGGGCTGCCTTCTCAGAATGTAACTTGTGGGCCTTTTTAAGTCTCTCCTTCCTTTGCCAGTTTTCTTCCCCTGGTACATTCTCACCCACTAACCGCATGCTCTGCTTCGGCTGTCAGCTTGCCTCACCACCTCCTCAGCCTAGCAGCTGCTCATTGCCCAGGTTCTCTGTGTCCCCGGGGGAGGGCGTTGGGAACTCATCAGATGGAAAATGTTGTGCTTGCTTGCAGCGCTGCCCACTGTATGAATGTGACTTGCGTGTTTACCCAGCGTCCCTGCCCACCCACCCCCTTTTCTGTGCCCACCTCTCCTTTCAAGTGTCGATATAAATGGAAAAGGAAGCTCCAGGAGCTGAGGCAGTTTCCCTTCCATATTGTGATGCTGAAGAGCCTACACTAATGATGAACACTTCTCAGTAAAATAATAATGGCAACAGCAAGAAAAAATTCTAAGAGTACCGGGGAGCAAAGCAATTGAGCTGTTCCAGCATTTTCTTAAATAGAACCTGGAGGCCTTAATTATGATGTATGTGTCTTCAGGTAAGACTTTCAAGCAATTTGGAATAGGCAATTATGTAATTTTCCTGCTGTTCTCCCCTCCCCCTTCTCTTTTATCCTTCTTTATTAGTATAGACACCTATCAGAATGAAGGGACCCACACGCAATTTTGCATCGATTCAAGTGGGTGCAAGTTGATTATTCAGCCTAGGAATCTGATTAACACTCTCGCTCCCCTAGAATAGCCCACTCGACTTCAAGCTTTTCTGGAGTGGAAGGTGCACACAGCTGGCTTCTGCTCTCACCATGTGGTTGCCCATCCCACACTTAAATGCATCCAGTGACAGGCAACTTATCTACCTGAAGCCTGGTACCTCTTACGTAGTAGGTCCTTGATATGTGTTTATTGACGGCATGCCTTCTCTTGGTGGCAGTGCTTGACACCTGGTAAGGGATACTTTACTAAAATCTCTTTTCCTGTAATGTCTACCTATTACTCTTTCTACTGTCTTGTGAAACCCTAGCATGGGTCCTAGAAAAAAACACCAAGTAAAAAAAATAGTTATAATTTATGGTGCCTGTCACTGTCCATTCATTTTCTTATTTACTCTTCACCATAAGTAGTTACTATTATCATCCCTATTTTAAAGCTAAGGAAGCTGAGGCTTTGAGAGGGTAACTCATCTGAAGTTACAGTTAGAAAGTGGAGGAGCCGAGATTCGAATCCAGACAGTATAACTAGAAAGGAAATCCTCTTAACTACTAACAATACCATAGAGCTCATGGTAGAAATTTAGGGCGTATGGGGTTCTCCAATGATTAGCATTTCCAGAAACTTGCAAGTATCAGTTGCAAAGTGAGTCCCGGATACTTGAGGCCTATGCACAGGAAGCTATTATGCATGGGTCATCAGGAAAGGCATTGAAAGCTGATTTTGACACCCTATTAGTCCCACTGAAGTGCAGCAATGCAAAAATCCCTCCATTTGTCAGGGGCCCCAGTACAGTCAGAAGCATGGCTCTGGTAAACACATAAATAGTGGTGGTTCCCTGCAGAGTTAGCCGGTAGAGTCCTGGTAATCACCTTTCACTTTCTTCTTGATGAGAAGACTCTAGGCTTCTCACCAAAGCCTCTAATGCAACCTCAGGATTGCCAGCTGTGCTCCTTGGTGTAAGCAATGCATTAATGGTGTGAAAAATTGCAGCTCAGAAGCTCTTCCTTGAGCAACTGTGGTGACAAACAGGCCACTTTTGCTGCCAAGGGGTCAGGTCTCCTGGTAGAGCATACAATTCCTGAGAACTGGAGTCACCTGGCTCACCTCGAATGCATGAAAATTGGCATTCTGTTCAGATTTCTGTGGTCATCAGCCTGAATACTTGCCTGGAGCCCTGCTGTTTCAGGCAGTTACTGAGGCCAGTAGAGTTGGGAAAAAGAGGAGCCTAAACAGCATCTCAGCTACTCTGCAAAATCAAACCTGAAAGAGAGGTGAAAAACAGCACACTATTTTTTCTGTTCCTCTGATTGATAATGACATCAAACCATTATTTATGGGTGAATGCCACAAAAGTTGCCTTTCTGGATGGTGGAATAAGAAACGTGAAATCATTTTACGAAGTTCAAGTATTATACGAAGGCAAGATGGTTGCTATTGTGGTGAACACTGGATTGGCTTCTGGCGGAATAGGAGGGTCTAGGCAAACAAGGAGAGGAGAGAAAACAGTGTGGTGGAGAGACCAGAATGTACATGTAAGCTGACAGCAGGTTCTGCCTTGAATGTCATGTGTAAGCATAGGAAGTTACTAGGGTGGTTTAAATCCATTTCAAACCAGGCTGCGAGCGATAACTTGCAGCATCCAGCTCTCCTGGGGAGACGTACCTGTCACTGAACCAGGGCGTTTGTTTCAGTCTGTTGACTTCCGTCAGACAGCATCTAACTTCCCTCATTCTCCCACACTCCCATTGTTAGCCAACACCCTTCTATTGATACCTTTTAATTCAGATCCATTTGATTACTCAATAGATATTTATTGAATCCCTACCTTGTGCCAGGCACTGGTCTACACACTGCCCAGATAAATAAGATGTGGCACTTCCCTCGATGTCTGGTAGGATGAGAGACAATCATAGGCAGGAAAAAGGTATTGCTGGTCCTGTGAACTTACCTATATAGTGTATAGTTGGGGAAAGAAGGGAGAAGGGAGTCAGTCCTCTCTGAGAGGGAGTGGGTTGGAGGCAGATCAGGAAATTCTTCAAGCAGGTCCTGTTTTGGCCTAGAGGTGGTTATGGCTCTATCAGGAACTTTGCATATTCCTGACCTGATCTGCTTCATCCAATCCAGAAGGCAATCTTGTTTTCCTTATTTCCAAACCAGTATTGGGTACCTATTTTGTGCCAGGCACTGTGCTAGGAAGTATGGATTTGTGAACTTACAGTCTAGTCTAGATGCACACATACAATTAATTGTCTCTACAGAAGAGAAATGCACTCCAGGAAAAAATTAGTTGGCCTTCACGTGTATTATTGCCTTAGAATATGTCTGGAATTCTTTGCCCCGACCTCCCCTTTCACTTCACGGGACTAACTAGTACCCTGATTTCATGGTTGGGCTAAGTTGTTACTTGCTATGCAAGTCACTACTGAGCCCTTAGGAGGACTGCGCTTCCTAGTTGGGTGGGGCCACATGATCCGTCTTGGCCAATGAGGAGTGAGCAGAGTGATGCATGCTATACAGGTGGACTGTTTGAATGCTAGTGCCAGGCCCTCAGTGCTCAATTTGTTCCTGTGTCTTAGCATTTACTGCCATTGGAGGTGATGGCTATCCTATCACCTGGGTCTCTGGGTCACCATGATTAGCAGAAGCCCCTGGTAAACTGCAGTGGACATCTAGGGTTAGTAAGAAATAAACTTTTGTTGTTTTAATTCTCTGAGACTGTGGGTTGTTAAATACCACAGCATAACCCAGGTTGCTTGGTGACACGTTTGTTTGGGAAGGCCACCAGGTTCCACTAAATAGGTTAGGCCTCTCATCTGTATGCCTGCATTGCTCCCTGCACACATTCTTTCATTTAAAAAAAAATCATGCTTTATTACATGTTTAACTGGTTAGGCTATAAAAGGAGAGGAACCATACTTGTCTTGTTTATTACCATATCTCTAGGGCCTAGCACAATGATTAGCACATACAAAATAAATACTTGTTGAAAGAATTAATAAGTGAATGAGTAAACAAATGAACTGGGGATTGTTGCATGGAATCATACGTTTTTGAAGAGACTCAACTCTTCATATAAATACTAAACAACTTAAAGTCCTGGGAGCCTGTCAATAACTTCACAGCATTTTGCTCCTCCCTCCCCCCCACCAACTGCTGTCCCTTGGTTTTAAACAAGCTGAAGGTCAAATAATTCTAACTCCAATAGGACAAATTATAGTTCCCAAAGGAATCAGTTTTGCATGACCTATTTGGTGGGAACACAGTTTTCCCTTCACTGACCCAGAATTTGCTCCATTGCCTTCACCTACATTGGAGGAAATACTGTTCCTGCAGGATGTCGCCTTTGGGCCTCCAGTTAGACCATGAGCCTCTGATATGGACAGTGGCCCACAGACTCCGGACCAATACACGTCTCTTGAAAACATCTTTGATGAGGTGACTCCCCTCCCTGCACGAACGCGACAATTAACTAAAGTAGGTAAAATTGTGTCTTGGGAAGATAATGAGGTTTAGTTCCCTGCCTGTATAATTTTGGCTGTGTGTGTCTGGTGTCCCGGCTTGGATCTCATCCAGCTCACCCAGGGGAAACATAGCTGGTATACGCTGTGGTGCTTTAATGAAGCGCCTGCCTGTGTTAAGAAAATATCAAAGTTGCTCCAGCTTTAAAAGAAGTTAAATTTCGGCAGCTGCAATTTGGGGCGGCATTATGGGGAACTAATGACAAGAGCACAAGAACCAGTGCTGTTGTGTGTCACGTGTACCCCTGAGCCCTGAGTCTTGGCACATCTATTTTATACGTGATCCCTGCATTTAATCTAGGACATGGGAGGCACAGGAGAGAGGCAAGCCAGAAGGTCCTTCCACACTGGCTCGTGGTCAAGAGGCCTGTGTTCCTCGAGGAGACTAGACAGGCTGGGACGTGATGCAGCAAATGCCAAGTCGCCCCTGCCAGTCACTTCCAGCCCCCTCTCACCTGTTCCTCCGCTGGCCTCCAGTTGACTTGACAGTCTATTTTGCCTTGGGTATAAACTTATTTCCATCTCTCCCTCTAAAGCCTGCTGAGCATTTATGCGCAGAGGCACTGGCTCTGTGGCTGAAGCAATGGCCCATGCTCACTGCCACCTCTTTTGTTATGCTTGCTTCCAGTACATTCATCTTGTTGCTAGTTTTTGTTTCCCTGTTTGTGATTGCCTGTGTTCTGCCATTGTATGACCACTCATCCTAACTTTCCAGTGACAAGGACAGTTTCCTTTGGACAATTAGGGGCAAATAAATACAAATAGCATGATTTATAGACCAAAGTGCCCAGTGGGGAAAAACAAACTCTATAAACTCTGTAATGTTAATCTAGAGATCCAGACACTCACAAAGTCAGGAAATGCAGAAGGTAAGTTGTCCTTTGCAATGCTGTTTGCCTTCGCCTTGGAAGGACAATTCTATGTTATATTGAAGGACTTACAATAAAGCTGTGTCAACACGATAGCTAATCCATTTTAGCACATCTGCAGTGGGTGTGCCCAGCTGGTGAAAGCATGATGCTAAGGAAGGATGTCAGTTCAAGCCCTAGGTAGCCCCGTGTGTTTCCATAGATCCTACGGCCAGAGACAGCGGCTTCATCCTGGATTTTATTGTTCAGAAAGGAGCCAGGGCAGGGGTGGATATATGAGGAAATAAATTAGTATAGGTGTATTAAGACAGTGCAGACAGCGTGCTTAAGAAATCCAAGCCATATGCCTGGTCAGTATCCTTTGGTTATATCTCAAATCCAATTTTTTGGATTCAGTTGATTGGAGGCTTCTGTTCAGAGTTTATTTGTGGTTCTGAAACTGATCCCGTTGAACCACTCAGTCAGCAATTCAATCCTTTTGTAAGCCAATGGAGAGCAAAGGGCTAGTGTGTCTTACTTATCTTTTTTTAATTTTTTTTTCCCCAGTCCTTAGAAGGAAGCTGGGCACGTAGGCACTCTGTGTTTGTTGAAATTACTGAGCTACTGTATGGAGGAGGAGGACTAATACATAGTGAGCACCTACTGGGTACCTGGAGTGCTTAGCACTGATACAGTGATGAATAGAACCATCTTTGCCTCAGGAATCCATATTCAAGTCCTTCCTCATGAATAATGGATGTAGACGATGATCTGGAAAATGTAGCACTGACCTCAGGTGCTCTAAGGTCAGCTTTGGAATTGCCCAAGTTCATGATTAATGACTTTAAGGAGGTTTGTGGTACCTTTTTGGCCATCTCTTGTTCTGCACATATCCTTAATCTGCTTGGAGAATGGAGAGTGTAGGCCTCTAGCATGGACTTAGATATGGCATGGAAACCTGAAGCCTACATCTCATTTTTTCTTCACTTGGTTGATAGATGGCTCAGGTTGGATCAGAGCAAAAAAAACTCATTGACCAAGCTGGTCCCTCTTCAAGAAGTGCTGATTCCCTGCATTGGGGTTGATGGCTGGGAGCATCTCACAAACACACCATGGATCATGCATGTTCAATAGTTCATTGTTCAATAGCTCGCATGTCTAACTCTGTAACCTTAGTGAAAACAAGTCTATAATAGAAAGCACCTGGGAAGCTCTGACTGATTCCCTCCTTGTGCTCCCCCTAGCGTCTGTACACCCCTTTCCCATAGAAGTTATTATTGTAGAGCAGTCATTTATTGCTGTCTTCTTCACTTGGCTCTGAGCTCCTTGAGGATCCAGACTGCTGTATGTATAATTGGCCCAGAATCAACCTGCACAGGGAGCTCAGAGCTGTGATGCTAAGGGCTGAAGCTTTCCTTGGGAGAAGCAAAGCAGTTAAAACTTCTGACTTCCACTTTCTCTTTTTAGGTTGCTCCAAGCTTAAAGGACATCTCTATTTTGGTCACATCTTCTTTGCTGCTAATTTGCTGAGATAGGCCCAGGAGTCCTCTTTACCCTACCCTTTTGAAAAAGTCAAACAGGAACCAGAGTGGGTCCTGGGAAAATCATGCAGGAAGAGAGAGAGGTTAATGCAGGGCCACTTGTTGCAGTGGCAGGAGTACCAGTCACATTGAATGTAATGTGAATGGTGCGCCTTGGAGCTGCTTCTGTGAACACTTGCCTCCACCCTCCTCAGTGGTCACTCCTGAGCAAAGGGGCAGCCAGTTCTCCAGGATAAGAGAGAGTATGGGGATGTCGAACCACAGCCTTGGCAGTGTTTGCACCATCCTGCAGTGTACTGGAGCAATGACTATGCCTCAGGGCTCTGCAGTGAGGACAGTCAGCAGGAAGAACACAATCATAGCCACGCTTTACCATCACTGATAGTCATTGTCTTAATCTCTTATTTATCGCATTATCAGCAGTTTTAGGCACCCAGCACATGGTAGATATTCAACAGGTGATGGGTGGGACTCACTGGATGACTGCAGCTCGCCCTCCAGAACTCCTCTTACATAATTATGCACAGTAAGAATCATCAGTGAGGTAAGAAGGCTTGAGGATATTTGCTGCCCACTGATGGGCTGGGTTTGCTGCTTTTGCTCTCACATATCCCATTTTGAGCATTTTAAAAAGAGCATAAACTTTAGAGTCATTTTCAGATTCTGGCTTTCCTATTTATTACATGCATGATCTTGCACAAGTTCTGAGCCACATTTTCCTCATCTGGAAAATGGGGATAATATTACCTAGCCTAGGTGCTCAGTAGTTATTATTATGCTTATTATTATTCTCAAAACATGGATCTTTGCCTCCTATGTGTCCAACACCTAGTTATCCTTTCCCACCATGTTTGATTTCTTTCCCACAGACTTTTGGTATGACCGTGGTGTACCACTGAATTTGTAGTTTTCATCCTGACATTCTGGATCTGTATGGTAGCCACTAACCAGATATAGATATTTAAAATTTAAATTAATTAAATCTAATTAAGAATTTATTTTCTCAGTAGCCCTGTAGCCACACGTGGTTAGTGGCTACCATATTGGACAGCACAGCTATAAAATATTCCATCACTGCAGAAAGTTCTGTAGTTCTGTGCTGCCCTAGATCTTGTTATCTCTGACATCTGGACTGTCACAGATTGAGTCCCCCAGGAGAGAGACTCTGAGGCAGAGATTTACATTCAGGAAATTGATTTGTAGGGGGAGTAGTCTTGGGAACAAATCTGGAAGGGAGTGAGGGCAGTAAGATTAGGCAAAGGGAGAGATTGAACTGTGAAGCAGTCACAAAAGAGGCTTCAGTAAGTCCCAGGGGGACCTTTGAATCTGGGATGGCTCTTCAGAAATTTCTGGAATTGAGGCAAGGGGGCCAGACCTCTGTACCCCTCCTCCAACAATCACTGGATATTGGCTGCCCCACCCTCCTCCTGAAGAAGGGGCATATACTTGAGGGAAGCAGCTTTCTTCTAATAAGGGGGAATCGCAGGGAAGGACACAGGACTCGGCTGTGAGCTGTCAGATGCCAACAGTACTAGCAGCTGAGGAATAAATGCCTCCATCCTGAAGGAGCAATGGGGTGGCTCACCAGTGTCCCCGGCATGGGCCCATTGGAGCTTTGATGTGCTGTCACATCTCAGCCTCCTGATACCCGAAGATCTTGTGCTCAGGACTTCTGCCTCATCAACTGTTTTCTGTGGTTGTTCCTGCTCAATGTAACACAACTGACGGGCCATAAATGAGAGAGTTTTTCTGAGACTCAACATTTCTTCTATCTTTCAACTGATGGTACTAATTAAAGCCCAAAGCAAGTGGTGTGGGAGCCATATATATATGTTATCTCTGTGGGTCTTATCTTCTCACCTTTAAAATGAAAACAAAAGGTGGAGTGAGTAGAACTAACTCTGCAGCTAGGCTAACACTGGCATTTATCCTTTTGCAGTCCAATGTGGAATGCTGAGCACAATACTTGTCTTTGGATGATTTTGATTATAAGTAATAGAAATCTACTCAAGTTGATCTAAGCAAAAGGGACATTTACAAGAAGGATACTAGGGGATCTCATGGGATCCGAGGGCAACCCAGCTGGAATCACATCCATGCTCTTATTCCAACTATTGTCATGTTAGGTAGAACCACTTTTTCCCCCAATCAGCATGTTCCCACATGGAAAGACTTCTGTTAGTGTAGGACTCCTGGCTACTTTCTACCCCCTCCCTCACTCCTCCTTGGGGAAGGATGACTTATCTAATTGGTGAATTTGGAAGAATAAACTGCGCATATTTGGCTCATCCTCTTCCTTCTTTTGGGGATCTATCTGCTTGCTGAGAACATACACTCTGCTCTGCTCCTTCATCCCATATGTTTTAAGATGCCTGAAAGGTGCTTGTAGGGAAAACCTGTGGTGGTCCTTTTACTGTGACTGGGAGGGTAGGTCTGCTTAATCTGAGGTTATGAACTGGGAAACCATCTTTGCCATATACCTAAAGCTGTGATCGCTAAACTGTATCACAAATAAAGGGGGATATTTTGATTTCCACATGTATCCCGAGTCTCCTACTTGGTTCAGAACTCAGGCACGGAAGAGGGATCTTCATGTTGAGCCTTCTCCAACTCCATCACATCTCTCTTCTTTCCATTTTCTTCAGTTCAGCTCTTCCTGATTTTTCATTCACATGGAAATGACTGTATTTGCATCCATCAGTTCTAAAGCCACTTGCAGCAACTGACTGGTGACCTTTCAATCTCAATTCCAAATTCATAAGATGAGTATCTGATTGACTTAACTTTGGTCGGATGTCCATCTTTGGTTGAAAAAACTGGGCACAACTGAGGGAGGATAAGTTTACATATTATAGAAATGACTTTTCTGGGTGGCGAAGTAGTTGTCAGAAAGTGAGGTAGTTGTGACTGCCCAAAGCAGTCTTTTACACAACCATGGCAAGGGTCAGGTATTTTGGACCAATTAAATGTTTTCATTAAACTGATTAAAAAGTGACTTTTAAGTCTGTTCTTGTCATGGTGGTCTTCATGTTTCTGTTGCTATGAATCTATATTCTTTTTAAACTGAACTTTCAGCTCAGAGCTGTTTACATGCCTAACTCTAGAGGGAGCCCTGAGAATCATTTGATTAAATAATCTCTTTAATCTGTTTCCCCCAAAGGTCATACGCTATTGAAAGTTTTGCTGGGCCGTTGTGTGCAAAGGAGAAGAAAAAGGGGGAAAAGTCAACATTTCATGGGACATAGGTCAAGCCAACAGGTAGTACACTGCCATCCAGAAAGATTTTCCTTTATTTAGAATCAGATATCACCAAACTTCATACAAATGGTAGCTTTCAATGGCATTTCAGACCATCAGATAATCTCTTACTCGGATTGTGATGCTCCATAATAAAATATATTGTCAAACCAGAGCATCCTCTATGCTTTTACTTCAGAGTAACTCTTATTTTCTAGAAACCCAGAGCCAGCTCAAAGTAGTTTTCTTTAACAATCGTTCAGGTCACCTGACCTGTCTCACACCAAAGGCAGGACATTGATGATGAGCCGCCCTGCTGATAAATTAATCTTCAATCAACATGTGTATATGTGTCCTCTAGAAGTCACCGTTGATATTGCATGGTTTCTTTTATTGTAGAACTGAGGGGCAAGTGACATGTCAAGATGAAATCAATGTGAAATTGATGGGCTGAGAGGAATTTGGTCTCAAGGGCTTTGCAGTGGTGTAACAATCAAGTTATTCTTTCCCGTGCCTTACTGAACCATTTTATTTTCAGTAGCAAATTCTCCACAGAAAATTCTATGTACGCTTCCAACATAATTCCTTTTTTTCAAGTGCTTTTAACTTCATCATTATATTTATTTCGGTTTTTATTATATTGATGTGTGCTCACTTTATAAAGCTGATAAAATAAAAAATAAGAAAGATGAAAAATTATTCATAATCCTACTACTATAACATTTTAGACTGTTTCCTACTAGTTTATTTAGGCTTTCAAAAAAACAAAATTGAATTTATTTTGTATCTGTAGTTTTGTTTCTGCTTTTTGCCTAACTGCTATTATAGCAGGCATTAACTGTATTGTTATAACTACCCTTAACACCCATAATTTTTAATGACTGCTTAACCATTCTCCTTTTGTTGGATATTTTGTTTGGTTTCACTTTTTCATATTTATAAAAGGTTCCATAACTTATAGAACTGTATGGATGATACTACAATTTGTATATTAGTTATAAAAATTGTATATATGTATATATGTATTTTTTTTCCTTCAGATTAATTCCCAGAAGTGGAATTGGAATTACTAGGTCAATGTTTTTCTTTTAAATTATTTATTTTTGGCTGCATTGGGTCTTCATTGTCGTGCGCGGGCTTTCTCTAGTGGTGGTGAGCGGGGGCTACTCTTCACTGCAGTGTGCAGGCTTCTCATTGCAGTGGCTTCTCTTGTTACAGAGTGTGGGCTGTAGGCACGTGGGCTTCAGTAGTTGCGGCACACGGGTTTCAGTAGTTGTGGCTCGCGGGCTGTAGAGCTCAGGCTTAGTAGTTTTGGCACACGGGCTTAGTTGCTCTGCGGCATGTGGGATCTTCCTGGACCTGGGCTTGAACCCATGTCCTCTGCATTGGCAGGCGGATTCTTAACCACTGCACCACCAGGGAAGTCCCATAGACCAATGTTTTTTCCTTCAGATTAATTCCCAGAAGTGGAATTGGAATTACTAGGTCAATGTTTCTTTTTAATGTTCTATTCTTCTTGACTCAGGCCCAAAAAGATTTGCTGGATGCTTGAGAAAGATACGCTTTCTTGGCCTGAGATTCCTTGGGACAAATCAAAACATGTTCTTTTCATTTCAGCAGTGATGATTATGTCCCTTTTTGCTTTGGACTGTTTTGAGATGCTTTCATTCTCCCCGCCCCCTACCGCCCAGCACTCACAAAAACGCACACTATTCAATCATGAAAAATGGAAAGTTTCTGCTTATCTTGTCCTGGCTGAGAAAGAAATCTCCTAGCAATTTTGAACACTATAGTTGAAAGTGCAGGCGTTCTAAGTGATTTTAAGGTGTTTCTTTTTTCTTTTTCCTCAGGCATGCTATACACATTTGCTGCTGAAATCAGTGACCTCAAATGCCTGTGGAGTTATAAACACATGGTGGGCACTTGTGGGATGGAGGAAATCACACTGGATTTGGAGTGGGAATATCTGGCTCAGGCCCTGGTGCTCTGCCACCTTTGTGTCTGTTTCACACCACGTGAAATACTTTATTTGAAATCCATGGCCTCATTCAATCCTTATGGTGACCCCCTGAGCTAGCTATTATCACTCCCATTATAGGGCTGGGAGAGCCCAGGGTTAGCAGTGACACATGGCTGCCCAATGATAGACTTTAGGAAGATCAGAATTCTGATCCCAAACATTTGCTGTTCCCATTGTCCCAGGCTGTTCTTGTTATCCATGTTTCATTGAACAAGTACTTGACCCCTCTGAGTCTTACTCTGTTCCTTTTAAGTTGTAGATGATTTTACATATACCCCACAGGGCTTTTGTGATAATCAGGTGAGACAATTTAAACTGAGTGTGCTATTTAAAGTGGAATATGAGTGTTAGGAATTATGAGTATGCTAACGAAAAAGGTGACTAATGTTGTTGTTTCTCCCCCCCAGGGGATATTTACTTTATTTATTTACTTATTAATTTAATTTAATTTGGTTACCGAACCAAACTTGGGTCCACTTTCCCACGTGTAGTAAAGCCAATCTGCTGATACTGAGTTGTGGTGAAGGAAAGTGCAGCGTTTATTGCAGGCGCCAAGCAAGGAGTCCAGGGCAGTTAGTGCTTAAAAGGCCCAAACTCCTCAAAAGCTTTCAGGGAGAGGTTTTTAAAGACGGGGTGGGGGCGGGGGGTGGGTTGTGGGCTGTGTGGTCAGCTTGTGGACATTCTTCTGATTGGTTGGTGGTGAGGTAATTGGGAGCCAGCATCATCAACCTTCTGGTTCCAACTGCTCTAGGGTCTACGTGCTTGTGGGCAGCAGACAGTTAACTTCTTCCACCTGGTGGGGGGTTCAGTATCTGCAAAACAGCTCAAAGGACATGGCTCAGAATATTATCTATAGCCCTTGAGGAGGAACTAAAGTTCCTTGACTTTGTTTAATGGCTAAACTATTATTATTTTGTCTTGCTTGACTGTTTTCCTTTCTTTCTGCATTTTCTCACTTCTCTGATTCAATTTATTCTTTGGTGAAAGTTCTTCTACAGACAAAATGCAGGCAGAGGACATGGGGGTAGTCCTGTTCCAGGAAGGCCCCATAGGGTCTTGCTTGGTTACAGTTTTATTTTTTTAATTGAAATATAGTTGATTTACAATGTTGTATTAGTTTCAGGTGTACAGCAGAGTGATTCAGTTGTACATATATATGTATATACATGTGTGTATTCCTTTTCAGATTCTTTTCACTTATAGGTTATTACAAAATAGTGAGTATAGTTGTAATGTTTACTTACCTTGACTCAGATAGACTTCTAAAAAGTTTGAGATTTAATTTTTTAGTTCCATTTTACAAGTTTTCACTTTATCTGTTTTCTTTTTTAAACAAAAATTCCTCTAGTAAGTCCCAAGGAAATGAGATGCAAAAGCATTTAATAATTAAATGTTAAGGTACTGGATTTAAGCAAAGCAAGAAGTGAGTTCTTTTAATATAAGTTTCTCTGTCTCATCACTGTTGACATTTCTGGGTGGGATGATTCTTTGTTGAGGGGGCCTAGCCTGTATATTGTAGGATGTTTATCAGCATTCCTGGCCTCTGCCCACTAGATGCCAGTGGCACCCCCATCCCAATTGTGACAATGACAGATATCTCCGGATATTGCCAAATGTCCCTTGGGGATGGGGTATGCAAGTTTGTTCCCATTTGAGAATTACTGCTTTAACAGAATGTCTGTCTCATGAGATGCAAATTTTATTCACTAGGATCTTGGTTTGAGTGTTTTTATTCCTTAATATGTCAAAAGTATAACGTAGGAGAGTTAATTCTGCGAAGGAAACTATCTTTCGCATTTGTTGCCTTGGTCTGTTCAAATTGTGCAGCTTTGTTACTAGACGAACATCACTGTTGTCCTGACTGCCCAAACAGTTTGCACTGACTGCCAATACCAAATCTGAACACGAGATTATAAAAATCAAGAAATAAAGAAAAATAAATATCCACACAATTATAATGAGAAGGCTGTTCTAGGGATAACAGCTCCTGTAAAATTTCCCATTTCGATTACCATTTTGGTCTCAAGAATGGATTTGTGTTGTGCCATTTTCAGCTCTTGTTACCATCATTGTCATAACGGGGAATGAGCCAAATTGCAATGCGGGGATAATCTGTTGCTTGCAATAGCGTGGGGCCCTGCTCTGACCTTCTTTTATTCCAGAGTGACGGAGAGGCACAGTCGCTGACTGGGGAAGATGAAGCACTCTGGAGAGATCAAAGGCCACTGAGGCCTGAGGGGCGTACAGTTTAGCGCCGGGGGTTCTATTTAGCAGTCTAAATTGCAGCTGGTCCATCTGTCCAGAGAGCATTATGACACATACGTATGCGACATCACGCAGCTTAGCAGAAGGGAATCCTCATCAAAGGAAAGAGGAGACTAGGAAGAGATCTAGTATTTCTGAATACCTACTACGTGCCACTGGGCTAAAAACTTTACATGTGTTGGTCCACATAATCTTCACACCAAACGTATGACGTAAGTATTAGTATATCCAGTTTTTTACTCCAGGAAGTAAAGTAACATGTCTAAGATCAGGTAGAGCTTGGAAGTTCACATCATGGCTTTAAAGTCTCTAGTTTTGCTAAATCTGAGCACTTCCAGCTAATGACCTAATATTACTGAGTTTTCAGGTCTGCCGTTAGCTCACAGGAGGCTCAGTTGTTCTTATTTTCCTGCTTTAGATTCCAGGAGATTTATAACCTAACACCAAGTTCCTCTTCGGACTCTAGTTAAAATTAGAATGGGTCTCTCATCCTTCTAACGCAGTGGGCTTGGAGCAAAACATCTGGCTACACTGATCTTCCCATTCTCTGGACTTCCCGTTCACTTACTCTGTGCTATTCTTTTTCTAAATCCATCAGGTTCTACTTAGCCCTCTCATTTGGCTAATTCCGCAGGTGTGCCCATTTTCTCAACAGATTATAAGCTCTTTAAGGGTAGAAGCAATACCTCATACTTGGGAGGCAGCATAGCATACTGGTTTAGAACGTGGACTCTGAAGGTCAGACCTCCTGGGTTCAAGTACCAGCTCTTCCACTGTATCAGCCAGGTATAGGCTGGAGTATGTGCCATTAACAGACAACCCTCAACTGTGCGGAGGCTTGACATACCCAGCAAAGGTGTGTTTTTTGCTCATGCTAAATGTCCTACTCAGGTTGGCAGGAGGCCTATAATCATCATAGTCACTCAGAAGCCTCGGCTGATGGAGGCTCCATTCCAATACCTACTCAGTGATCATCAAGCCAGGGCAAAGAGAACCTGGTGGATCAAACACTGGCTCTTAGAGATTCTACCCAAGTGCAGTTCTATCATGGGCCTCCGAGGAGAACAGAGATATTTACAACCAGCTCTTAAGTCTTCCGTAATTTCTTGCTAGCTGTGTAACTTGAGGCACATTGCTTAACCTCTTTGTGCCTCAGTTTCCTTTTCTTTAAAATGAGATAACAGTAGTACTTACCAATTGTGAGAATTAAATGTGATGATATATGTAAAGGGCTTAACATTGCGCCCAGCTCATTGCTAATGCCATAGGAGTGTTAGCTGGTGCTACTTGTAAATACTTAAAGTCTAAGCTACTTGCTTGATTCTTTTTATTCACATCTCTACCTGGAAATTGAAACTTCTGAAGGTACCAGCATTGACATGCTTCAGGGATGACATCTTGATAGAATTACTTTCTGATCTTCCTTCATGTCTTATTCATGTAGGGACAGAAATTTCAGCTAGTGGTTGTGCTGTTCTCTTGCCTTATCGCTTAGCTTTCTTCTAAAAACTCGATTGTACTACAAAGGCTAGGCCATCACTTTTCCACAGCAGCACTTAGCCCGCCTTCTGCAGAAAATGGCATTCTAAACAACTGTTGATAATTCAAAAGAAAGGAATACACATCTGTTAGCTATTCATTGTGTCCATAATCACCTCGAGAAAATAAACCTCACCATGAGGGCCACATTAAATATCTGCCGAGGTTTGGTTTAGAGATTTTTATTCTCATTTTCTGGGTAGACTCCCCTGAATAACTTATCACATCCTTAGCACTATTGGGAAGGAGTTCTCTAGTGGCTCAAATTGCTGTGCTCAGCATTGCTTTGCAGGGAGGTGGGGGCAGGGGGGGAAACATAGGGTTCCAGCTGCAGAGGCCTGACATTACTTTCAGACTTTCTATCAGAAAGTATTCTACTCAAACTGACCACTAGTTAGAAAAAGAAAAGAAAAAAAAAAACTTTTAAAAAAGCTGCCTAGAATAATAAAAAATGGTCTCTATTCTAATAGAATAGAAATGTGGTTTGGCATCCACAAGGGAGTGGATAAGATGCAGTGTAACCAGAAAAATGCAGCCTCATCGTGTGATCTAAGAAGTGTTCTTTTGAATAGTTAGTTGCTCAGATATTTGCTTTAGCACACCCACCAGGGGGCCTCAGTGAATTTTTTTTTTCCTCTCTCTCCATGAAGGATGGTAAATAGCATTTTGATCCATTGGGTAAGTGTCTATTTACATGGTGTGTCCAGCTTTGTCTTTCTAAGCACACAGAGCCTCCATCCAGTCTGTCTAGGGCTCTGCCAAGCCCAGGAGAACCAGGGGATGCACCTGGTGATTTGTGCCCCCATGCCCTGCCTTGAGCTAAACCGTAACCCGATTCAGCTGGTGGTTTTTTCTATATTGTGCTTCTAATTTCTCTGGGATGTTGCCTCTCTGTTAACTTTTCCTTCAGTCATCTTTTGTAACCTTTCCTCTCTCACCATTTCTCTTGATCTCTACTGGTCTAGCTTGGATCTCATATTTTGCTTGAGTGTCATTCAGCTCAGCAGGCTGGGTATTATTTTGTTCTGTTTCTTGATGAAGGAAAATAAGGTAAGACTAAACCAGAAGAAGGTGTGGGTATCTCAGAGTAGCTTCTGTGGATGGCACTTTCCAAGTCCTATAATGATGAGGTGGATCTGGGCTGCAAGTTAGGACTAACTAGTGGGTTAAGTCACCCACTGACTGAGGTTTGACAGTGTTGCCAGCCTTGGTGCTACCTGTAACATATCAACTCAGCGAAGTATTTACCATTATTATGCTCACTTTACAGACGTGGAAAAGGAAACTTGAAGAAGCTGAAGGATTGCCAAGGTCACACAGATATGACTCCAGAAAGTCTGATTCTGAAGCCTGTGATAAAATGGATATTTGTGTCCCCTACAAAATTCTTATGTTGAAACCTAATCCCCAATGTGAGGGTATTTGGAAGTGGGGCCTTTGGGAGGTGATTAGGTCATGAAGGCGGAGCCCTCATGAGTGGGATTAGTGCCCTTATAAAAGAGACCTGAGAACACTCTTTTGCCCCTTTCGTCATGTGAGGGCACAGCGAAAAGATGGCCGTATATGAACCAGGAAACAGGCTCTCACCAGACACGGAATGTCCAGACACCTTGATCTTGGACTTCCCAGCCTCCAGAACTTTGAGAAATAACTTTATGTTGTTTATAAGCTACCCAGTTTATGGTATTTTCTTATATCAACTCCAACAGCCTAAGACAGAGCTGAAGCACTAAACCGCTATGTGAGACTTTAACCTCTTTGGATCTCAGTGTCTTCCTATGTAAAATGAAAGAATTTATTAAAATTGGAATTTTTCAACCTCAGCACTACTGATAGTTTGGGTTGGATAATTCTTTGTTTTGGGGTTTGCCTTGTATATTGTTAGATGTTTAGTAATATTCTTGGCTTGTACCTACCAGATGCCAACAACTCCTCCCCATCCCTTGCCCAGTTATGACAAAGAAAAATGTCTCCAGTCTTTGCCAAATGTCCTAGCCAAGGCAGGGTGTGGGGTGGTGCAAAATTGTCCCTGGCTGAGAACCCCTGGCCTAAATAATTTCCATGGTACTTTCTAGAATTAATAGTCTATAGTTCAATGTGTGCTTCTCTGGTTCCCTTTTCTTAGTTCTTCTCCTACTTTTTTATTCCTTCACTTTGCTTAGTTTATCCTTCTGTAAATTAGAGACAATGAAAGTGCCCATCTTCACATACAGTTGTTTTGAGGATAAAATGAAGTAATGGTACCAGATCCTAAGGACAGTCTTTGGCACATGTAAGTGCTCAGTAAAAACCATCTGTGTTGTTGTTAAAAGTCTCGTCCCTGTGAGCAGATTAACCATATCCCCATCTCATCTGAGACAAGCTCTGTCCCAGCTCACTGTGAGAGGAGAGGAGAAAGGAACACAGCCACTCTGGAGACCCTAAAGGAAGCCCTTCTCTTTCCTCTTGGCCTGCAGCCCATTTGTAATATTGCAGGCTAGAGGTTCTTGTGGTTTTGGGGAAATTAGAACAGACTTTAACCATAGTCAATTAATTGATGCAAATCACTTTCCTTTCAGTCAGACTTAGGTAATGGCGTATCTCAAATGACAAACCCTGCTCTTTGTCATCTTCACTAAGAAAAACCCTCAGCTGCTTTCCAACTGTAAATTCTGAAGAGAGGCTGATAGGTTTCCCTTGTTTAAATATAGCATAGATGCATTTTTAAGAACCCATTCTATCTGAAGGGAATGGAATTGACAGACCTGGACCTTGAATGCTCATTTGATATACTAATGCTCTATGGAGCTTGGCAAGGCTGTTTTTTAACCCACCCTGGAGCATTTTCTGTTTCCTTCCTTGGTTCTATTTTAGACTCTTACTTTATGTACTACCTGCAACCAAGGCCAGTGATTACCTTCCCCAGAGAGAAAACTAAGAATATTTTTCTTCTGCAAAGTTTTAAGATCCTTCTCCCTTCCTAACTGCATATCCAGGCATATGCAATGTCCCCATTTGCCTAGAATACATTTGTAGCTTTGCATTCTACTCGTCTTCCATACTACAACCGTTGGGTCAACTGTCCCTTTAGCCAACATCTTTTTGGTGAATGAGGCCTTGTGAGGGGTTGGGCTGGGCCAGAAGTCTCTCCTTTGAGTTCCTTGTTTCACTTGCATGTTTACTTGTTGAGGCACCATCTTGGCCTTCAGAAAACAGCACCGTGCATCTTCTACCTCTCTTGCAATATCTTGCCATCTTCTATCCTTTCCAGTTTCTGTTCTGTCCTTTTCATTAGGCTCTTTATTTCCTTCTCACTCTTCTATGAACTCCATTCACCATCCACAGGGAGAAGAAGCAAAAGAAGTATGTTTCCTATTGCCCTCTTGTCCAGAGATAAGTCCTAGACAAAGGCACTTTTCCCAAGGATTTACTCCATAGACGATCATTGGATCTTGTCATGGAATTAAGATTGAATATTGGGGGGTATATCAAGTGTGCTGGGTTAAACATTAGTAATTTTTAAAAATTAGAGCATTTCTCAAACTTTTGAACATGATCATATGAATTGTGAATTTCTACGAAGAAAGATAACATACAAGTTTCTCAAACTTATATGATTGCATATCCCTCATTTTTACAGTGGAGCATCTTACAGTTTTCTGTGCAGCACATTTTGGGAAGCACTGTTCTAGGATATTTTACTTGTATTCTAAATGCTCCTTCGAGTTCTATATTTTTGATATTTTAAAACTAAAATTTTCTTGCTTTGGAATCAGACAATGGACCTTCTGATGGCTAGAAAGAGCATGAATTTACAAAAACACAAAAAGCATAACCTAGGTAGCATTCTGTCTTGAAAATTATTGAAACACACAATGCTTTGTGTTACTGATGTAATACACGAGGTGAACTCAGTGGGAATACACCCATGGAAAACATTTTACTTCCTTAATCACGACTTTAAAAAAAGAAGAGCAGTGCTGACTTGCCCACCTCTATGTCTTATGTATACCCCATAGCTTTCCAGGCACTTTCAGTTAGAAAATACAGTAGTAGTAGTTCCCCCTTACCTGCAGTTTTGCTCTCTGTGGTTTGTTACCTGTGGTCAGCTGCCATCCAAAAATATTAAATGGGAAATTCCAGAAATAAACAGTTCATAAGTTTTAAATTGTGTGACATTCTGAGGAGTGTGATGAACTCTCCCTCAATCCTGGTCCATCCTGCCCAGGACGTGAATCATCCCTTTGTCCAGCGCATCCTGCACATTATTCACTTATTCACTTGGTTATCAGGTTGACTGTTGTGGTACCCCAGTTCTTGTGTTCAAGTAACTCTTATTTTACTTAATAATGGCCCCAAAGTGCAAGAGTAGTGATGCTGGCAATTTGGATATTCTCTTACTGTGCCTATAAATTAAACCTTACCATTGGTATGTATGTATAGGAAAAAACATAGTATATGTAGGGTTTGGTGCTATCTGCAGTCTCAAGCATCCATTGAGGGTCTTGGAAGATATCCTCTGTGGAGAAGGAAAGATTGCTGTACTGTCATTTAGGGGAATTAAGATTACGTATATATATATTTTTGTCTGACTCAGGGCAGTGTAAACCACAAGTTCAATCTCACATCCAGTTCAACCTTCTCCCTTCTCTCTAGCAGGCTTGAGTGGTGGCTTGGGGACTTGTAATGGGGCATGTGGCATGATTATTCTCCCTTACTATCTCCTGTTCTTTTATTTTGCTTGTGTATCCTTCTAAGTCTTGTAGGTGTGGAGGAAGGAGAAGGAAGTCTAGAGATAAAAAGACAAAGGTCTTTTGCTTTGTCTTATTGCTGCTTGCATCTTTCTTGTAACTATTTATGTTTTCCATGATGGGTGTCTAAATGCTGGCTTTTTTTTTCCTGTCTTGGGCATTGATGGATACTTTGGAGGCTGACTGGACCACCATATTGCACCCAGTAAGGGCAATGCGCTTTCTAGCTGATTTCCTGTATCTACTCCTACTGCTGGCTAGAGTACTTACAAGGTGGCCCATTTATCTTCCAAGGCATCCACTTAGTTATCAAGAAACTGATGCATCCTTACTGGGTAGTCTGTCTTTGCTATGCCATCACAGGCTGCTCCAGCCTGACTCCTACCTTTGGAATTTTCCAGATGAGAGGAAGATCCAGTGTTTATGATTGTGTATGTGAAATTTCAGTGGACACATGTCAAACCCTCCTGAAAACTCCTTTTATGCCCTTTCACTTGGGTGAGTGCACTGGTTTAGTTCTACAAGTATCTGCAGCTCAACAAACATCTAGGTGAAGTGAGTAATGCCAGCCTTCTTTCACACAGGACTATCACTCTGGATACATTTTTGGACGCTTCTCTATTAATTTTTCAGGGGGAGGCATTATTTATCCTCCCCAAACAGAGGAAGGAAAAACAATCCATAGCACTTTTCACCTCAGAAAAATCTCCTACCAATTCTCTTCTATCACCTTTTGGAATTTCTAGTTTTCCTTATTGAGGCTATTAGGTAGGTGATGGGAATTAATAATCATTGGGCTAGTTCTTTTTCTTATCATGGATGAAACTAGCATTCTTTTTTTTTCCTTTAGGGAGTGATGAGGTATGAATCTTTATTACTTTTATTTTTAGTATAGTTTATTTTGTTGCAAGCTTACATAATTTAAATTTCAAAAGTGGTTATATATAATAATCAGCTCACAAAATTCCTGCAAGTTTAACAATTGGCTCTTGTGAGCCAGTGTAAGCTGGCTTCAGCACACCACTGCCAAAGTGATTTTTTAAATTAATTAATTTTTATTGGAGCATAGTTGATTTACAATGTTATGTTAGTTTCTGCTGTACAGCGAAGTGAGTCAGTTATACCTTCACATACATCCACTCTTTTTTAGATTCTTTTCCCATATAGGTCATTACAGAATACTGAATAGGTTCCCTGTGCTATACAGTAGGCTCTTATTAGTTATTTATTTTATATATAGTAGTGTGTGAAACTAGCATTTTCCCTTAGTGTTACTTATCATCTATTGAATTGCAGTAGACAACAGGAAAAGACTGATTTAGTTCCTAAATGCAAATATTCTTCATAATATTTTCTTTTGTTGGTATTAAATAATTTCTAAAACAACGTCCATTGTTATCAGTTCATCTTCCCAGGAGTGGCACAGCTAGGTCAAAGGGCATCAAGGACTTCCCAGCTCTTGCCACTTTATGGCTGAAGCCCAGAGTAAATGACAGCTAAGTGTTTAGAATTATTAAACTTTTGAATAATACCACAGTATACATGCACAGGAGTTAGAATAGTAATCACTTAGTGGATTTTATATTTAATTTCAGTAAATGAAATGGTCTAATTAGACAATTCTAGCTAATCATTTTTAATTTTAGCTACCTAGAGCTGTATCCTCTTACTAATTCTGTGACCTGGCTGGGCTGGTTTCCCATACATTCTCTCTCTCTCTCTCTCTCCCTCTCCCCTCTCTTCTGTTTTCTCCTGCCTGTTGTTTGCTTAGTCTCAAGTCTCCAATAGTGTCATTTCCTGCTGGCTTCTCCAGCTGTGAGTCACTCCCTTCCCTCCCCTCCCCCTACTCCCCAGCTGTCTCTATGGGCAACATCAAACTGCTGATTTTAACACATTTGGTTAGCATTTAGCTGGGGCCAGGAACTCTGGGTTAACTTCTAAAATGTGTTTATGATGCAAAGATATATTTTGTTCTTAATTAAGCCTTTCACTAAGGGGAAGAATAAAAGGGCATAGAGGTTTGAGATTTTAAATAGCTGGTATCCCAGAAAAGGGCAAAAAACAGTCAAATAAGTAATACAAGAATTCAAAGGAACCGGAAGCCCACATCTCTGTTTCTCAAGAGCTGGGGGCTAACATTGTCTTGCCTTCACTCAGGCTGGGCTGTCTACTGGGAAAGCAGCAGAAGTACCTGTTAGGCAGGGACCCCTGAAGTGGACAACACAAGAAACTCCTTTATGAAGGCACTGATTTTCAAGTGTTCCAGTATCCTGGAGGTATGTTGTCATTTTTGAAGCATTCACTACATGCGAAGGCAAGAAAGAGACCCTTTGTTTGCTCTATTTAAGGAGGAAAATTGAGATGCAGCTGGGAGAGGCAGGAAGCATTCCGTCAGCAAGATAGCAAGGAGAATTTATATTACATGGCAGCTTGCGAATGTGTTTGCTTTAAGACAGACACAGTGCTGCTGTAAGCAAGGCAGGATGTAAATGATTTTTTAAAATACAACTGTTAGCTCAGATTTTGACTCGAGATGGTGGCCCATGAACCTTGGTATTCAGTAAAAGTATTCTGAATGAATGGGGAAGGCTCTAGTCCAAAGCTTGATACAGAGTAAGCCTTCAGTACAGTTCACTGACTTTCTTGCTTGCTATTTTAAAGAACCCGTCTGACCATACTCCCTACTCACCTTCCTTGTTATAATCATCTCTCAACCTCCAGGCCCCTCTGCTCATTCACAGAGGATTTGTGCTATCTTCCTCTTCACCCCTACTTCTGATATTACTTTTGGGAAGTTTCTCATTCATGTGGCTGATTTATCAATCCAATCCTCTGGCTGATTAGTTGCATGAACGCTGCTTCTAGCTAAGGCCAACCTCTCCTCTCTCCCCAGCACCGGATCCTTCCTCCATCTACTCATGGAAATGACTCTTACAGTTATCTCTTCTTTTCTGCATTCAAACTGTGTCCACTTACCACTGGATTATTCCTGTCGGTTGGTATATTTCTCATCTTAATTACATCAGACATAATATTAAAATAAATATTTTTCATTCTGAAATAAGGCCCCTGTCTTGACTTAACACTTCCCTTAGCTATCACCCCATTTCTCTGCTCCCCTTTATAGCAAAATACCGCATTTACTTCTTTATGTCCTCACTTCTCTGGGTCTTTGTAGCCATTCCCATCAGGCTTTCATGCCCTCTACTTCATTAATTACTAATACTGATTTTTCCAAGGTTACCGAGAATCTCCATGTTGCCAGACTCACTGATGACTTCTCTCTCCCTGCTGGAACTGGTCGTTCTTGCTGAGCTTCTTAGAAAAATTTGACATAGTTTATGATGCCCTTATCTTTGCATTATTTCCTTCACTTAGAAACAGAATCACCATACTCACTGGTCTTCCTGCTCAGTCACCTTTGCTGGCTCCTCCTTCATTCCCCCTCCCCAGGTTTATTGAGATATAGTTGACAAATAACATTGTGCAAACTTAGGGGGTACAATGTAATGATTTGATATATGTATATATTGCAAACTGATTCCCACAACATGGTTAATTAACACATCCACCACCTCACACAGTTACCATTTTCTGTGTGTGGTTTGTATATTTAAGATCTACTCTCTTAGCAAAGGTCAAGTATATAATACAGTATTGTTAACTATCATCATGGTGCTATATATTAGATTCCCAGAACTTATTCATCTTATAACTGAAAGTTTGTATCTTTTGACCGACTTCTCCCCACTTCTTCCACCCTTGAGCTCTGGGCAGTCACCAATCTATCTGTTTCTATGAATTCGACTTTTTTAGATAACACATATAAGTGAGATCATGCAGTATTTGTCTTTCTCAGTGTCTGACTTATTTCATTTAGCATAATGCCCTCAAGATTCATCCATGTCGTTGCAAATGGCAGGATTTTCTTCTTGTTTATGGCAGAATAATATTCCATTGTATATACAGTTGGCCCTCTGATATCTGTGGGCTTCACATCCAAAGATTCAACCAATCACAGATCTAAATATTTGAAAAAAAATTCCAGAAAGTTCCAAAAAGCAAAACTTGAATTTTCCAGCAACTATTTACATACCATTAACATTGTATTTATGACTATTTACAGAGCATTTACATTGTGTTAGGTATTATAAGTAATCTAGAGATGCTTTAAAGTATACAGGAGGATGTGTGTAGGTTATTTGTAAATACTATACCATTTTATATAAGGAACTTGAGCATTCTCAGATTTGGGTATTTGCGGGAGTCCTGGAACCAAACCCTGAAAGATACTGAGTGATGACTGTATCTTCCTTCATTTTTTGAACTTTGAATGTTAGCATGCCTTGCGGTTCAGTTCCTGACCCTCATATTTCTCTGTTTACACTGACTCCTCATCTGATCTCATCTAAACTCTTCACTGATCACTACACTCCTACATACAGCTGCCTAATGACAACTCCACCAAATGCATCTGAAACAAACCATAGCCAAACAACATCTTTGGTTTTCTTCTACCTTAACATGTGGGCATATGTACCTACACACAAACACCTCCTGTGTTCTTTCTTCATTTAGGAGATGGCACCGTATTCCCTCAGTTGCCCAGACCAACAACCATGGGGCATGTTTAATTCCTCTCTTTCCTTTACAAACCATATCCTTATGCTTTGTCAGTAAATCCCATTAGATCTAGCTTCGAATCATATCCTGAATCTGACCTCCTCTAGCCATCACCACTGCTAGCATCCTATTAATGGCCACCATCATTTCTCTCCTAGACTATTGCACTAATTTCCTCAATGGTCTTCCCTTTCTTACCTTTTCCTCACTACTGCTTATTCTCCACATCATAGATTTTTTTAGAAATGAAATCACTTTGTGCCCCTGTGGGGATTGCCATAATCACTCCAGGTAAGTATTTCAATTTAGTTGAAAGAGAAATGCATTACACTTAATAAAAACTTACATTGAACTTTCCATCAGTTTTTCCTTTTCATAAGTCTGCACATCTATGCACATGCTCTCTCTGAAGCCTAGATAGATCTTCCCACTGCCACACCCACCCCAACTTCACTTTCAGATCTCTGGCAAGAAATACCTCCTTTTCCAAGTCTAACATGATCCTCCCAAGCAGAGTTAGTTGCTGGATCATTTGTGTCTCACTGTATGTGGTTTTCCCCTCTTCATGGCATCTGCCTCACTATTTTGTCAATTCTTTTTATCTATCAGTTTTCTTCCATTAGACTATTAGCTCTTTATATCCCCATAGTTTAACATGGTGCTTGGCACATAGTAGGATACAGTATGCGTGTGAAGAATAATTAACCAATTTGGCGTACAGAATTTCTACCTCAGTTGTAGGAAGAATATAATCAGTCAGCAGGATACTGAATCTTTTCCTAAAAATAAGAACAAAAAAAGTCCATTTAGGACCAGTCACTAAGAGTGCCAAAGGTTGTTGTCTCTTCATTAATGGAATCAGTCAGAAGAATGTGTAAGGAAAAAAGTACCCATGATGTCTAATCAAAAAGACTGTAACTGGATTTACCTAAGGAGAAAATCCTAAGGTTAGTCATATATACCTTGGTTATAAAGAAATAACTATAACTTTTCCAGCCTTTGAAAATAAAGGATATGAATCTGTTTGCTGACCTTTAACAGATACTTTCTTATATTCTGTGGCTCCATTAATAACTTCTATCTTGGTTTGGGGTAAAAGTAAACAAAAAAAAAACCGTATGTTTGAAACAACCTTTCATTTCAAAATTATTGCTAAACTATAGACTCATTTTCCATTCATTTTTAAAAAACAATGTCGGCTATGTTTAGTAAATAATATTTTAATCTTTTCTGCAGAAGTGTGAGTGGTGTGCACACTAAGGGGTGATTCTGTAGGAATAGACTTTTAAATTCAATTCAGCACTTTTATTGAGAATGGAGAAGCTTAAAAATTAAGCCAGCAGGCATCCAAAGCCTCAGAGAACACTACTGGATGCATTCTTAATTAAAACCAATAAAGTGTGTTTTTAGGGAAAGCTTTCCCACTGAAAGCTCAATGGCAGAACTCAGAAGAAGCAAACAAATTAAATTCTCTGTATTAACTGCTTGGCACACTGCTTCTCATGAGTTGTTTAGCCCAACATGATAGTTGACAAAATTTCACTCTCAAAACTCCAAATAACCCTAAGATAAACTACCAACTACTTGCATGTTTTCCCCTAATACCCAACAGTCCATACTAATTTCAAATCTTCCTAGGATACTAGAAAAAAAAAAGAGAATGCTGGAGTATGATGAGTTGAATGATGGATGAAGCCTCAAGAATCTTGGATTTTGTTTCCATCACTATTTTTTTTTTCTTTTCTTAAAAAAAACTCAGTAGGCATATTTATGTTATGACTTGGAGTATTTGTTGACACACTGTATGACACCCATGCAAGTAAACAGGTACTGTTCAGAGGAGGTGGAGCTTCTGGGAGGTGCTGAGTACTGTATTTCAAATATTATGTAATAAATAGCATTTTAGACTTTTTTGAAGACATGTTAGTGGTGTACACAATGTGGTGAACTGGTTACCAGACAAATAAATTAATCTGAGCATTTATTTTCCTCAGCTGTGCAATGGAAGTATTTTCAACTCATAAAACATAAATATACCTAACGATTTAAATGTAAAATCCTATAGGCCATTGTGTGATTATTCAGAATATTTTAGAATATTTTAAGTGTAAAAGGTATTAAGAAATAGATTGAACTGACATTCACTAGAATGTGAGTTGCTGAGGCCATGTGCTTTATCTCATCCATCCACTGATTCATTCATTTTTTCTTCCAGCAAATTATTTTTTAAAATCTTATTTCTTAATTCCCAACACCTTGTGCAGAGTCTTGCATGTAATAGGTACTCTCCTGTCTTGTTGAACATATGAATGAATGAACAATTACTAGTCACTCATCAAGACTTGTTTTCCTCTTAAAAGGCTTCCTAAACCTCCTTTAGGAGGAGGTATATTGAGAAAATTATTTTAATATGCCTCTGCTCCTATCATAGTACTTTCCACTTCAGTGACACTAATTAAATATTTATTGGGGGGAAAACTCAAAACTATAAGAGATGGGGAATATTTAGAGAAGAGAAAGCTCAGGTTCAACAACATGGAGGTCTTCAAATACCTAAAATCCCACTTCATTTGGGAGGAAGGTTAGACTTACTTTTATATGGTTGGAAGTGTTTTAATGAGTACCAATTGTTACCAAACCAAACTTGGGTCCACTTGCCCATGTGCAGTAAAGCCAGTCTACTGACACTGGGTTGTGGTGAAGGAAAGTGCAGTACTTATTGCAGGAGCCAAACAAGGAGTCCAGGTAGCTAGTGCTTAAAAGGCCTGAACTCACCAAAGGCTTTCAGGGAAAGGTTTTTAAAGACAGGGTGAGAGAGGGGGGTTGTGAGGTATATGATCAGCTCATGGACATTCTTCTGAATGGTTGGTTGTGAGTTATTCGGGAGTCAACATCATCAACCTTCTGGTTCCAACCAGTCTGGAGTTTATGTGCTTATGGGCAGCATACAGTTAACTTCTTCCACCTGGTGGGGGTATAGTATCTGCAAAACAGCTCAATGGATATGGCCCAGGATATTATCTACAGCCCTTGAGGAGGAACTAAAGGTCCTTGACTTTGTTTAATGGCTAAAATATTATTATTTTGTCTTGCTTGACTCTTTTCCTTTCTTCATTTTCTCACTTCTCTGATTAAATTTACTCTTTCTAACTCAAGGAAGGCCTAGGAGGCTAAACTTTTTCTATAGACAAGCAGGCAGAGGACATGGGCTGGGAGGTCTGTTCCGGGGAGGCCCCATAGGGTCCTGCTCGGTTACACAATGAGTGAAATCTCCAGGGAGATTTTAGTTTATGATCTAAGGATGTCCTAAACTGCTTTGTGATACATCAATTTCTATTAACTTGGAAGAACCTAACAACAGTGGAATAATGTTTCAAGCAAGCTGAGGAGAGCATTTCAGCCCCAGATGGGTGTTTGAAGTGGATGACTTGTAAGGTCCCTTCTAACACTAGAATTCTTTGGTTGAATGAATGAAGAACAATGTGATCCCCCAACTAAGACTCCACTTGAGTAAAAGCACCAGATGCTTTAAAACTGTAAGTCTTCCCATAGCCTTTCTGGAAAAGAATTTTCTATCTATCTTCCCAAAGATCAGGTAAATGCAAAACTAGGGAGAAATATTACTTGGAAAAGGCACTAATCTTCCCTGATTTCTTCCAGTAGTTTAAGAAAACACTTTTAAGTCTGTCATGCTTTTCATCAGCTCCATGTAAGCTTTTAGTTCCTACTGCTCCAAAAAATTTTGTTTGCGTGTGGGGGTGAGGGGTAGGGATGGTCTTAGGGGTTCCTAAGAGTGCCCCCTTAGATCTTTAAGGGGGAAATTGGTAAAATTCAGTTTATGTTAGTCTTTCTGGCTCTATAAATGTGTATAAATATGAGACTAAGAGCTGGTGTTTTATTTCCTTGATGAAAGAGTTTTCCAGATATGTCTTTTTAAGCTCATGCGTATTGCATGGGCATTAAATAAAAATAATTAGCTTCTATGTGAATAGAGAACTCAGTCTTCTAAGCATATCAATCTAATTATGTTTGGAAGAATTTCACATGAGTTTGGGGTTAATTATTAACCAGCAGTGTAGGTCAACTCTTAATGTTTAAACTGTTATTAGTTTACAAATGATTATAAGCACAAAAATGTTTTTTCCTCTGAAAGGCAATACTAAAGAGGAAGTAACATTATTATTTATAAAATTCCATTTAAGCTCAATTTCTACATTAAATTGCCACTGAAGAATTTAAATCGACTGCATTTATGTTTATTGCACAGCATAAAACACGTAAACAGAATAATACTATGTGCTTCAAAGTAAGTACCTACTAATATAATAAGTACCTGAAGAAATACCTAATTATTTTTTATGAACTCGTAATGGTACATGTGGTATTTCATTATTTTATTGCTTAAATAATCAATTATTCTTTTACTCTTAAAATGGAAAAAAGGGACATTGATGCAATTTCAGTGGAGATTGTTCAAAATTCTAACTAAATTATTGATATAATGAAATCAATGAATAAAATATCATAAAATTAGAGAGAGCTAAGGGAGCCAAGAAAAAGCAAATATAAAAGACTCTCCTGGAATTCATCCAAAAGGTAGAAAATTAAGAAAATTCACACTTCTCAATGCAATAGGGAGAAAAAGAACTGCATGAGGTCCTGTGGTTCTGAGTAAATGTTACGTTTCATATGGTTTCAATAAATATACTGAAGACACTTGATAAAATTTTAGTAATCAAAAATACATATGTACAATAGGAAATTTATTGATAGAAATCTCATATTTTTTCATTAGATTACACATCGTTTATTACTTGTTTTTTATTTAAAATTAATTAATTTGTTTATTTTAATTTTTTTTTGGCTGTGTTGGGTCTTCATTGCTGTGTGCAGGCTTTCTCTAGTTGTGGTGAGTGGGGGCTACTTTTCATTGCAGAGCGTGGGCTTCTCATTGCGGTGGCTTCTCTTGTTGCGGAGCATGGGCCCTAGGCACACAGGCTTCAGGAGTTGTGGCACAAGGGCTTAGTAGTTGTGGCTCACGGGCTCAGTTGCTCCACGGCATGTGGGATCTTCCTGGACCAGGGATCGAACCCGTGTCCCCTGCATTGACAGGCAGATTCTTAACCACTGCGCCACCAGGGAAGTCCCATTACTTGTTTTTTAAAAATCATATTTTTGTCTTTATAACAACAAATTAAAGATATGGTTGAAAAAATCCACGAGAGATTTGTTTCTAGTTATGGTGGAGTAACTTGATGATCATTGCTATCACTGAGGACAATGAATAATGCTGAATTTTTAAAAATCTGATTAAAGACATGAGAGAGCTGTTAAAGTAAGCAGGTCAACAGGGGCCAAGATTGTTGGAAAAGGGTGACTGCAGACAGGTGAGCTGAACTTCTTTAGTGACATTAATCCTGGAGGCATTTGCTGATTGTGGGTACAGGGCAAGAGGCTGTAAGAATCCATGGTTTGCCTAGGCAAAGGGGCTGTGTTGAAGGACAAAGTAACCAGCAGAGGTTTGGGAGGTCTTATGGGGCTGGAGAGACATAATTGGAGACTTTGGGGGCCAAGATCCCAGTGAGAAGGGTGGTATGGAGAACAGAGCCTGATTTCCTTTTCAAGATGCTTGTTGAATTCTGAAGCTGCAAGGAACAGGAGGCCACAGAACCAGGCAGAAGGTCTCTGAAGAGCCAGCCAGGGTATTTCATCAGCCTCAAGGTACTGATGTGGGTAGATTCAGGACTCACCAGGTGCACCAATCTCAAGTATGAATCCCTGGAGGCTTACACCCAGGAGCAGAGGTGAACTAGAGGTAAATGGAAACTTACCATATTGTTGCCCAGTTCTGATCCAGTTCAGTCTCAGAGGAAAGGGTGGACCTTTTCTGAAGGAAAATAGTATTGAGACTATATATATTTTTTACAGATGATACCTGACATTCAGTAAAACGTTACTAGGTGTGCCAAAATACAAGGCTATAACTTAAAATATAAGATTAAAAAAAAAAAGAGTTTAACAGGTGATTCAGATATTGGAGTTAGTTAGCATAATAAAAGCTTTAAAATAACTGTAACTAATATGCCTACCAAATAGAGGGAAATATAAGTGAAATACATAAGGACATGAAGGATCTCACGAGAGTATTGGAATATACAAAAAAGAATTAAATAGACATTTTTGAATTGAAAAATACAATAACTTAAATTTAAAAAGTAAGAGATGTTTTAAACAAAAGGCTGGACACAAGAGAAGACAGGAATAGTGAAGGTAGCACAATAGAAACCAAACTGAAGCTCAGGAGGAAAAAAGCAGAAAATACAGGGAAAAAGCGTAAGAGACGTGTTCTAGTGAAAGAAAATTTACATACATTAAATAGAAATCCCAGAAGGAGAAGATAGAAATAATGGGGCAGGAGAAATGTTTGAAGAGTTAAAGAACATTGGAAGGAAGGAAAATTACCGTCCAATCTCTCTCTCAAAAACTTAAGCTGAAGAGTTATGATTTGTGTTCTTTTCTGTATTCATGTTTCCCTTAAACAAAAAATGTTAAAAGGCCAAATACATGTCTTATTACAGCAAAATTTGAAGTTCTTGCCATACTAGCACTTAACAGAACTGAAGCAGAGTGGCAAAGGTTTTTAGTTTTTTATTTTCTGACTTAGAAATTGTTTAAAATTTTACAATATAAAAACTATATAGTAGAAAATGAAAATCTCTAAGATCCCATTGTATGTATTTGTATGCATTTATATATTTTGCAACAAGAATCGAATCAAATTACACATAATATTGTGTAATTTATATATTTTGAGTTAAAAATGTATAGTGGATATCTGGTTATGCAATTACTTCATTTTTACTAATGGATACATAATATTCCATGACTTATATTTTAACAATTTGGGTTGAAAATATTTTTCAAAAAATATTTCTTCTTATGAAAAAAATTGCTGTTCCCTCAAGGGAGGTGATCAATATTTCCATCTTAGTGGTTCTTTTTACTTCCTCATAAATGTAGTTTGCAAGTAGTTTTTCCTTAGTAGTAGTGGCACACTTGGTTTTTCATCCATTCAAGTATATTTATGGTTTCCTTCTATATACCAGGCACTGTGCTAGATAGTGAAAGTAAGAGTAAACAAAACAGACATATTTGCTGCCCTCAGGGAATTTAGTGTCAAATGGGAACACATACATTGGACATGCTCCAGTGATGTACAGCAAGGTCTAGAGGGAGGAGTGGGTGATGTCAGGAAGGTGTTCCCCAAAGAAGACTCAGTGTAAGTTTCCAAGTGAATAGGGAAAGGGGAGAGGTCTGTGTATGTGAGGAGAGATGATTAGGTTCAACAAAGGCTATTTTACATAATCTCAAAGCCTTATACAGTAAAATTTCAAAAGGGAAATTTTTTTCTAGAAATTTAAGGTGCCAATGTACATCTGTTGTGTGTCCATAGAAAGTTTATTGACTATAGAAACTGGTGAACGGTTTATATGTAATATGGATATAAATTTCATTCAGATAAACATATTCATTTTTTTTTCAAAGAATTTTGGGACAGTCATTGATCAAAAGTCATAAGAACATGATGACCTAAATCAAAAATTTATTTAAAGGTCTGATTTAAAACAGCCTGTTGTGAGCAGAAAATTTCCAAATAGCCCCTTATTTAAAAATACAAAGTACTGTAGTCTATGAGGAAAATGAACGTAAGAAATGACACTAATGAATCAAGCGTTGTGCTCTACATCCCATGTTCTTGGGCACAGTTTGGATGATTGTGGCGCCTGACCCTGGGCTGCACAGTGTGAGAGTACTGTCACTGAGGCCACACGGTGCCAGTTCCCTGAGATCTGGCGAAGAGCCACAGTAGAGCTCAACGCGGCAAGAATCCACAGGACCGAGACCTAGGATAAGGGCGTGACAACACAACTCATATACCTGAAGAATCTCAAGCGTTTTCTTGTTTTTTTCCCCAGAGGGACAACTTGAAGAGTGAAATTCTTGCCTCTGAAATGCCTTCGCTGAGAGGTTGGAGAGGCACTAGTACTGTTAACCTTAAGGTCAAACAAGCATGCAGAACGGTGCTCCTGAAAGTGCTGAACGGTTCAATTTAGAAAGTGATCCCAGTAATGTAATTGCTCCATCACTTCCTATTTTTTTAATTTCAGGGCAAGGAATGAGAGAGGAAAATATGGGTAGAAAGAGATCAGAAATAAGATAATACTGCTAAGTAACAAGAGAATTTGTGTATGAGACCTGTGACATGCATTCTTCCATCATTTACTTATCCCCTGAAGCCAGTGAGATTTTAAATAGAGAATTGAATGTGTGTTTGACAATGTATTTGGTACTTCCTATAAATTAGATAGTGGAGAATTCTACAATAAGTTAGTACTGCAGTTGTTGCCACTAATTTTTTCAAAGCTAACTAGCCTGGTTATGCTTAATTTGTTTTATTCTTTAGTCTGTGGGTATAGTGAATTATATTAATTGATTTTCAAATGTTAAGCCAACCTTGCATTCCTGGAATAAATCCCACTTGGTCATAATATATTGTCCTTTTTATGAATCACTAGATTTGATCTGTTAATATTTTATTAAATAATTTTCGTCTATTTTCATGAGGGATATTGGTCTACAGTTTTCATGTAACTATGTTTTAATGTAATGCTGGTCTCATAAACTAATTGGGAAGTGTTTGCTCCTTTTTTTTTTTTTTAATACGGACTCGACATTATTTCTTCTTATTTTTTTTCTTGAGGAATAAACAGTCAATTTTATTGGTCTGAGACCAGCAGTCCCTGGGTCTTGAGGACCTCTGTGTATTTGTCAGTTTTTTTCTCCATGTTCTTTTCCACCTGTTTCCTTAGCCTCATGAGCTGCTTTTTCTTCCTGTAATGGATCTTGACATTCTTTCTCTTCTCCAGCATGGCTGTTACTGCCTGGTACTTCCAGCCAATCTATGTGCCTGACTTCCTAGGAAGGCAAACTGGTGGGGGTACGATGGGGTGCAGAAATAAAGTGGTAAGGAAATGAAACCAGGGTGCCTAGGGTAAGGGTGTTGACAAGTTGTCCTAGAGGACCCCAGGAATGTAGTAATCCAACTTTTCTTAGCAAGCCTAAGCTCAAAGGACACAGCTACCCCTGTAAAGGCTCCCTCCTCTTCCTGGCATGTTATTTCTTCTTTAAATGTTTGATATACTTCATTGGTGAAGCCATTTGACTTGGAGTTTTTTGTGTTGCAGTTTTTAAGTATGAATTCAATTTCTTTAATACACACAGGACTATTCAGATGATCTATTTTTTCTTCATTGAGCTTTAGTTAGTTTATGTCTTTCAAGGAATTTGCCCATTTCATCTAAATTATTAAATTTATGCACATAGAGCTATTTGTAATATTTTCTTATCCTTTTAACATCTGTAGGGGGTCTTTGTAATGTCTCCTCTTTTATTCCTAACATCAGTAATTTGTGTCTTTATTTCTGGCTGGAAGTCTATCAATTTTACTAATTTTTTTCAAAAGCCAGCTTTTGGCTTTATTGATTATTATAGTTTTCCCTTTCCAATTCATTAATATCTACTCTGTTGTTATTTACTTTTGTGTACTTGCTCTGGGCTTAGTTTTTTTTGCAATTTTCTAGTTTCTTAAGGAGAAATCTTAAATAATTGGTTTGAGATCTTCTTTACTAATGGAAGTATTTAATACAGTAAGTCCCCTGCATACGAACGAGCTCTGTTCTGAGAGCACATTTGTAAGTCCAATTTGTTCTTAAGTCCAACAAAGTTAGCCTAGGTACCCAACAAACATAATACATACAGTACCAGCTACATCACCGCTGCTTTTACACTTGGTTCCGGACATCATGGGCTTGAAATCAAGATACGGTACTACTGTATTCTATACAGTACTGTACAGTAAAGTACACAAAAGCACAACCACTTGTAGTGGATGCACACATGACAATGTATTCCTGACACGTGAGCTAACTTATGTGATTGGACATGCGAATGCATGTTCACATCTTTGAAAGTTCACAACTTGAAGGTTTGTATGTAGGGGACTTACTGTATTATAAATTTCACTTGAAGCACTGTTTTAATTGCATCCCACAAATTTTTATGTTCTATTTTACTTTTCATTCAATTAAAAAGATTCTCTAAGTTCCCTTGTAACTTTGTTTTTGTTAGAAGTGGGTTGTTTAATTTTCGATTATTTGGGGATTTTCCAGATATCTTTCTGTTTTTGATTCCTAGTTTAATTCCGTTATAGTCAGAGAACCTATTTGTAAGATTTCAATTCTCCTAAATATGTTAAGGTTTTAGGACCAGAATATAGTCTATTTTGGTGAAAGTTTCATGTAGACTTGAAAATAATGTATATTCTGCTGTTATTGGTAGTGTTCTATAAATGTCAATTACATCAAATTAGTTGATAATCTTGTTCAGGTCTTCTATATCCTTACTGATTTTCTGTCAACTTGTTCTATTGATTGCTGAGAAAGGAGTGCTGAAGTCTCCAAACAAAGTTGTGGAGTTTTCTGTTTCTCTCCTGTCAGTTTTTGCTTCATGTATTTTGAAGCTCTACTGATAGGTGCAGAGATGTTTAGTTATGTTTTCTTGGAGAATTGACCCTTTTATCATTTGTAATGTACCTTTTTATACCTGGTAATGTTTCTTGTTCTGGAGAAGGTTAATTGTTTTTGTGATTGTTGATGTTTTTAGCAGGTTATCAACCTGTTCATTTTCACATCATAGGTTTTCTTTCACCTTCTGTGGATAGTGTTTCCAATCTCATTTCTTTGCTGTGCTGCTTTGTTTCTGTCCTGCACATGTGCCTCTCAGATGTTCTGTGATCTGAGTTGTGGTTGGAATCTTAGGTATATTCCTGAAACCTAAACTCTACTGCTTGGGTCTCTCACACGTGCAGGCTCAGGGGTGAGGCTGATATTTATCTTCAGAGTAAGAGTTATCCCCTACCTTAGCTATCTCCTGTCTCAAATTCCCCCCACCTTCTCCAACCTGCCAAGCCCTTTACCCCATTCCTCTGGTCAGAAATAGGATGTTTATATTGACGTTTTAGCTACCTGAATTACAGCTCAGTCACTGTGTAGTTTCCTTCCCTAAGTTCTCTCTTTCCTCTACAATCCACCATCTTTTATTTACTTTTCAGAGTCCTCAGGTAGCTGTTTTCTGTATTTTGTTAAGTAGTTTTACTTGTAATGAGAGGTAATATAAGCTGTAGTGGAATTTTTCCTATCATGCTGGAAGAGAAATCTCTGTTCTCTTTTGAAAAGTATCTGAGGCAGGCTGATAATGCTTTATTGTTATGGAATCATCAAGAATATGGTGAAGCCTTCCTGAGTTGGGGAGGATCGAGAAAAATTATTGTCACAGGGGCTGTGGAAAGCTGTAGGGGCAAGGGAATATAAAAGATTCAGGCAGAGCTTTGCCTGTAACTGCTTTTCCTTCTTTTTTCCCCCCTGCTCCAAAGAAATTTACTGATTTTTGCTTGTGAAACTGTTTGAAGAAACTCTGAGCCCCATATGTTCACAGAGGATATAAATCTATTCTTCTAAAAAGTCTGTTGCCCAAATTTGGAATTGTTCATTCAATTGGTATATTGCCCCTTCAGGACCACTCTTTCATTCTTAGGGTGGGAATTGATTTTTCTTCTCTTATTTTGTCATGTGAGAGTACTAAGTATATTACAACCGCAGAATTTTCACACATTATTTAAAAACCTGTTCACAATGTGAGAAGGTCTTGCACAGGCTTGTCTATACCAATGTGTAAAGACCTCCAGCTGCCTCTGAAATTGTGACGACCAGCTCTGTTCCTCATTAAGTGCACAGATTAATGTCTGAGGAAAGTGAACGCTTTCTACAGATGTTTTCCAAAATTTGAAGTTTTCTGTATTTAAAGTGACATCACCCTAACCTCTAAGTTTATGCATGCAAATTATTGGATCTTTCCTACCCATAATTATAATAGTTGCTTACAAAAAATCCATCTAGGCATTTAAAATTAGTCAGGACTTAGTAGAAATTTTTGATTTATATAAGTTAATGCTTTTTGAATAAGCAAATCTAAATAGTTATACTCAAAACATTTATTTGCACAAATCCTACATACATCAAAATTAGGATGACAATTTAAAGGCTGGTTTTGGAATTGAAACACTAACTGATCTATACTTTCAGATTTAGCTTTGCCATGTTTGAGTCTATGTTTTATTTGGTCCCTACCCCCCAACTTCCTTTGATTCTCAACTTTCAAATAGTAGGCTATTCAAACCTTTTTTTTTTTTCCTGTCAGTGAAATAAATTGAATTGTTCAAAAAGGAAAATTCGAAAATAAAGTATGATGGCATTTCCATAGCGTTGTTCATGAAACGGGCTTGTGCAAATATGGTACAGACTGGACTCCCCAGAAAGAAGAATTAGAGAGGGCATGGGTCTCCTGTCCTATCAAAATGGTATGTCTGGGCACAGCTGGCCACATTCTTGGAATAGGATCTAGGAGGGGACCTACCCCCTTACTGTACATTTTTATGCAGCAAGTGTGAGAGCTGCCTTGCCACTGGAGACATAGGTTGAGATAGACTGCCAAATAGTCTGAGCTTTAGAGCCAGTTGTTTATAGGATTTATTGGAGACCTTGGGGGAAGGTGAGGTCATGTCCAGCCTCTCCTTCTAGGGGAAAGGCAGTCCCCAGGCCCAGCTAGCTGATTGTTAGGCAACCCAGAGAGAGCTCTAAGGGGCTTTAGACATTCCTGCTTATCCTTACATATCTATTTTTAATATACTTTCAATTTTTAGATAATTCTACATTTACAGAAAAGTTTCAAAGATAGCTGCTTTAGATTGAATGTTTGTGACAACCCAGTGTTTATATGTTAAAATCTAATCCCTAATGTAATGGCATTTGGAGGTGGGGCCTTTGGGAGGGGATGGTAATTTTGTTATAGTAGCCTGAACAGACTAAGACAATAGTCATTCTTCACTCAGTTTTCCATAATTGTAACATTACTTTGGTACATTTATCAAAACTAAGAAATTAATTACTATTGCCAGAACTTCAGAATTTATTGACTTTGTCATTTTTTCCACTACTGTCATGTTTCTGTTCCAGGATACCATATTGCATTTCATCCATATCCATTTTTTAGATGGAAGGATGAACATTATAACTTTCTGTCACTGATAATTTTCTGATCGTAATCCTCTGGAAACAGTCATAAGCAAATTGCATGTAAAATCAAACCAATTGGAAAATTCAGTCAGGAGTCAGTGACACTTCTCTTTAAAGATTTATCCAGTCCAGGTGCCAGGTCTTGATCAGAATGATTGGAGGTTGGGGACTTATCTTTATTCAACCCATTGTACTTAGCACAGTGCCTTGTACCCCAGAGATATACAGACCTTGTTACCAAATTAATGAACAGATGAGTGTCACTCGCTGAAGCTTACTCATCCTAACCTAGCCTAATGTTTCACCATATCAGTGCCAGTTTATTTTTAGAATTCAGATGGTGTCCTGGTGAATCTTTAGTTTCACAACAGTATAAAAATTCTTACAGAAAAGTGGAAATTATGCTTTTCATGTTTTAAAAAAATGTTTTTTTAAAGCAAAACCAATAAGTAAAACTATAACTGGACCCATTACTCATATATAATATAGATTCTGTTGGATATTACCATTCACCATATCTACCTCCTCCTCCTCTTCCTGTTTTTCTTTTTTTTTTAAAGAAAAACTAATTTATTCAGTGAGATTTTGAGAAGTTCAGTATTAAAGAAGATTGTGGCTTGTCCACTTACGTGGATGAGGTTTAGTTATGGATTTCTACAGAGTCAAATTACAAATGTGAAGAGATGAGAGATGAACTAAGCTAGGATGATCATAAGTAGTCCTGGAATTTTTCTTTCTGATAATTAGGAATGTATATTTATAAAGGGTGCTGCTGATACTGCCCAAAGACACACACACACACACACACACACACACACACACACACACACACACCTCTCAAAATCAACTGCTCTGTCAACACATTTTGAAGGAAGCTCTTGTAATAAGAGTAAGAACAAGGCAATGAAGCCATCAGAAAATGTGTTTGAACAGAGAAGTCACTAGCCACGTATAACTATTTACATTTAAATAAATTTAAATGAAATAAAATTAAAATCCAGTTCCTCTGTTGCACTATCCACATGTCAAGTGCTCAAGAGTTGCATGTGGCTGGTAGCCACTATTTGGGGCGGCAAGAACATTTCCATTATCACAGAAAGTTCTGTCTTCAAAGCTACTTGTATGACATTTGGCACTGTTTGAGGATTAAACTTAAGTGATTCTGAAATTAAGGGTATCTGGTTCATTTGGTTAAGTTTAGAAGTTGTACTTCAATTCCGCTTAGGTTCAATCTGAGCAAATAGCCCTAATGAATGTTAACCATTCTAACCAGTATTTTCCACTGGAGTTGTACCAATTTTTCCTTTGGCAAGGCAAATGGACAGATTTCCAGTATAAACCTAATATTCCAGAAATAAATTTCTAACTTTATGCTCTAGTCTAATCAAATACTGTTGCCTTCCTCGGGGTTTATTCTAGTTACGTACCATGCTTCAGTAAGAGTGATAGCTCTACACTGTGGTTCTGTTCATAATCCACAAAGATTATTTTTTGAGCCCAGTTCTTTCTTTCATACTTTACTTTTCATATTTTACTATCATTGCTGTGTGTTTGGAAGGGCATGGTGGTAGTGGGTACAAATATACATGAAAGCATTAACTTACTGCACCATTTGGGCAGAAGAGAGTTACCACAGTGTGCCTAAGACTATTATCTTTAAAAAGACCTACCTGCAGAGTGGCCTTTGGCTGACAGCTGGGAACTTGGCTGTCAGAGCATTCCTGATAGTCAACATATAACTGGTAAGGTTGGTGTATTGTGCCTAGACTGTACAAATATGACTTATGCTAAATACTTGTATTCCTTCTGGGAGTCTGTAATTTTGGTATGTTCGGGGCAGAGAGTGCCTATGTGACCAGCCCCAATAAAAAGCTTGGGCACAGATGCTCTTATGGGCTTCCTTGGGCAGAAACATGACAACACATGCTGCATTTTTGTTCCTGGGGGAAGAGTGTGCTTTGTATGACCCCTCATGGGAAGGAGGGAAAGAGCACAAGAAAACCTATATGTGGATTCCTCCAGACTCTGCCTGCCTGTTTTCCCCTTATGATCCAGCTGTTTATTCTTACTATTTTGATGTAATAAATCTTAGCCATGAGTACAACTATATATGAGTCCCATGAATCCTTTTAGTGAATCTCTGAACTTAGGGTAGTCTTGAGGACTCCTGACACACCATCCTTAACAGAATTCTGTTTTTATTTTTTAGAGAAATGATAAAAAGGCTTTTCTTGTGAGTTACTAAGAATTCCCAGTGCTCAACTTGAAACAGACTTATAATTCCATCCAAACTGCAAATGTTGTCCTGAGGAGGACAGAGAAAAATAATATTTAAAATATATGTCAAGGTACCCAGCACATAGTAAAAATTTAAATATTATTACTTGTATTTTTCTTTCTCTTATTCCTCCCACCCCTACCCCATTAGAAAGCAATGTTTTTCAGTGGGTGGACATTATGACACATTTATGTTGCCTGTTTTCCTGCTGCTATTTTCTTTGCTAGAAAGCAGACAATATATTTAGAAGTTAGATCGTTAACCAGGTTTGTTCTTTTGGCATCTGGTATTTAAGGCAGTTTCAGTTTTCACTCCAATTTTTTTCATCACATGTTTCTACCAATTGAATCTCACTTGCTCTTTCTAAAAGGAGAAATATGAAACACAGAGAGGGATCATTTTATGGTTTCAAAGTCATCAGGGTCAAGCAGGAGAGCTCATAATTGAAATCTAAAATGTGTGGATTTTCTCTTCTTTGCAAGAAAAGGGGAAGAGAAGAGACCATGACCCAAACCACTAGCACTTTGGTTGGTGGAGAATGGTTGACATTGAAGCAATTACTAGAGCTTAGATTTCAAGTCTGGGATGTTTGGGAAGACACATAGACACTTACCAGGGAAGTCATTCGAGAAATTTCCTTTTCCTAACACTGGGTCCAGTGATTTAAGTTTTTAGCTACTTATTTTTTATAATGAAATGCATAGAATAAACACAGTTTATAAGTTCGGTCACTGACCAACTAGTGATCAAAATATAAGTGACAAGGTTAAGGACATGCAAGGTGATGCTCACTTCTCAGAAAAGGATATTCTGGTCCCTGATGTGCAGTTACTAGTGACCCATTTTCATTTCTACCCCTTCTAACTTTCACAAACCTGCCTCTCTTTTCTGAACTTGAACCATACCTTCATAGTGTCCCACTGAATATGCATATCTCCATGTAACAGTCCCTAGGCATCTCAAATTTACTGTATGCAAAAATGAATTTATTTCAGAGGAGGTGTCAACTTTTAGAGAATACCTATTATGCATCACTTGCAATATGGAGGCTATCTACATACATGATCTTACTTGATCTAGTTCCATATCTGAGATATCATGTCATGTCCCTGTAGGGGAACTAGTCTTGCAAGTAAATATCTAAGGGGTGAGAGAAGCCTCAGTTAAGCATCTGGGGTTGTTCCTTCAGTAGTCCACTGCCATTTCAGAGGTTGCATGGTTTGAAATGGTGCCTGTTGGCCATCTTTCACCTGTATAAAGCAGTCCCATGTGGGAAATAGGAGGCCTTCATCTCTGTCCCTCTACCATCCCTGGACAAATTATAAGTACCTTGCAGTCAGCAGGAAAATCACTCAATCTAGCTCTCCATTTCCAGTGTGGCTTCTTTGATGAACGACACAATTATAAAAGGGTCAGAAATACTCAAACTCAGTGTCGCAGATTCTCAGCCCAGCAAACACCCGGAGGCCATCTCTCAAGTCTGAGGCTGTTTATTTGATGCTTTTTGCTCCTTATCTCTTCCTCCTGCTGCTGCTTCTTCTGGCTTCTGCCTTACCTGTTGATCACACATTGACCTTTCTGATGCCAGACACTTCTAAGCCCTGTAGCTAACTTCAGATGTTATTATCCTTCCTGTGACTGCAGAGTTGCCAAATGTTCTACCTCAAAAAACATTGGCCAGGAGTACATTTGGTTATCTACCATTTGCTCACACAGGCAGCTTGTAGTACATCCATTCTCTTTCAATGCAAACCTCTGTTTTCACACATTATAATCCACTGGCTCAGAGAAAAGAAGGGGGTAGATGCAAGTGCAGGAGAATTTTAAAAAAGAAATAGAAAAAGGCGGGTACATGATTTGATATAGCTCTGAGTACATTAACCATGAAATTAAAATTGTAGATCTCTAGAAGCTGTGGAATTTTTACAAACCATGAGTGTCATGGGATTCCAGTATACTACCCTGCAGTCAGTCATCTTTGATGTAGCTGAGGTTAGACAGGACTGGAGGAGGAGTGGCGAGAATAACAATTGTCGAGTGTCTACGGTGGCTCTGTTATTTCTTAGAAGATGAGTGTTTGGTGAGAGTGGTTATTTAATCTGAGCCCGTCACCTGAATTGTCTATGAAAATAAGTGTCTATGAGTAGAAAAAGGTGATACTGTAGCTTAGGGGGTCAGTTTTTTTTTTTTTTTTTTTTAACAAGAGCTATACAAACATTCCTACATCAGTGGGATATTTTTTCCTCAGATCAAATAGGAATATTTACAAAACAAATACTCTTGGGCACGTTCTGGACATCCTCAGAATAAAGACAAGGCTGGAGCCTAATTTGTATCCTCTCTTCTCGGAGAGCCCTGAGATCATACCCCAGAACCCTGGGACTTCATGGAGCATAAGGGGATGGTGTGGTCTGGTGGAGAGAGAACAATTCTCACATCTGATGGGCTGGGAGTTTGAGTCCCAGTTCTGCTGATGCTACCTCTTGATCTCAGCAATTTATTTAATTTCCCTGGACATCTGTTTTCTCAGCTTCAAAAAACTAAGGGCAAATAGTATCTATTTTAAGAGATAGCTGTAAGGAGTGAATGTGATATGTATAGGTGTGGCGCACAGTTGGTATTTAACAGATGTTGGTTTTCTTTACCCTGTCCTTCAACTAAAGTCCCTCCTTCAAGTTAGAATAAAAACGAAGAGCTTTGCTTAAAGCATTGAGGATGATATTTGAGAGTGAGGTTTTGAGGACTGACTTGGGTCTTCTTCCACGTGTGAAGATTGCTTTAGATGGGGTTAGAGAGCTGGCTCAGAGAAGATAAGAATGAGAGCTGGTCCGATTAGGCAGCGAGGGATGGGAAGAGAAAGCTTGGCGACAGGGAGAGGGAGCTGATGGGGAGCAGTGAGGTCTGGTGAGGGTGTCCTTATGAGGTGCAGAGGACAATGAAAAGTGTCTGGGGTAGAAAAGGAACATTATAGATTGATGTCCAAGGGAGGGGATGCTGATTAGATTGTAAATTATGGATTTCCAAGATAAATTTCAATAGTTGGGAATTGGATGTTGAGGGGGTAGACCAGTTGTATCACAGAATCACAGAACTTCTGAGCTGGAAGGGAATTTATCCTTCGTATGGTCCACCTCCCTTGGTTTATGGTTGAGGCAGTGAGGCTCAGAGAGCTTAAGTGGCTAATGCAGAGTCCCGCAGTAAGTTAGTAATGGGATTATGGTTCTGGTACATTTCCTCTCTCATATATTACCTGTAGACTTTCCTCTTATTTCCAAGTCAGACTTCACACGATTCCACAGTCTCTCTTAGCAACCAGAATATAATATTCTGGTGACTCAGAATATAATTCACAAATAAGAAATTCTGTTTTAGGGACTTCCCTGGTGGTCCAGTGGTTAAGAATCTGCCTTCCAATGCAGGGGACGCAAGTTTGATCCCCAGGGTACTAAGATCCCACATGCCGAGGGACAACTGCCACTAAGCCGGCGTGCCACAACTAGAGAAGCCCGCGTGCCACAACAAAGACCCAGCACAGCTAAAAAAAAAAGAAATTTTGTTTTACATAGATTTAAATCTCAGCCACTAAACATACTTTCTGATCTTTTCTAAAAGCCACTCTACCTGCAATAAACCTGAATGCCTTAGATAAATTAGTGTGTTAAATGCAATAACCCCTTATACACGAGGAACAAATTTATATAGATAAAAAGAGGGAGTTTTGACAAAGAGTAAAATCAGATTTCAAACCCCTTGCCAAAGAGGAGACATAACAATCTGATCAGGAGTAGGAACATTAAGATACCTCTCCAAGTATAGATCTAATCCAATTATAATCAAAGAACGTATTCTGGTTAACACAGGAAAAAGCACAGAGGCTGGTTAATGACTTCATGAAGAGTTTTAGAAAATATTTGAAATTTTTAAAAAGTCAAATGAAATAAAAATACTTTGGTATAAAATCCACAGAGATTAAAAATCATGCCTGTTATAGTTTGAGAAAGCAAACAGTAAGGCAGTCCCTGGAGGGAGTGGAGGTTGGTGGCACATTGATGTGATGGCTACCTTCTAGGGGAGATTATAGAGCTCTGGGGAATGTACTCATAATAATAAAATTCACAAGCAACTGGTGCACAAATTGGACGTCACTTTGTTAATTTTTAGTGAAAAAATATAATTGTCACAAGGAAATTTAAGCTTGCATGATACATGCATGTTCTCAGTGTGGGTAGTCTATAGTCTATGCCTAAAAACCAACTAATAACTAAAAAATAGCTTGGAAAATGTACAATGAAAGTTATTGGATAATCTTCATGGCCAGTGTCATCAAGCTATGATAATCTGATGAGTCTGTCTCCCTCCTATAGGAATAGGCTCCATACTGACCTGATATCTGTTTTCATAAGTAAGAGACTCTTACCTGGATGGTGCTGGAAACACAGTATTATATATCTATATACGTAAACATACTAAAAATTACAGTACTGTTGTGAATGCTCGAAAAGCAGAACATCTCCCTTATGATTGATATATTCTTTTTTCATCCGTTGATTCAATAAGTATTTAATGAACACCTGCAATTTGTCAGGCATTGTGTTGATGCTGGGCATAAAAGAGGAGCAAGACAGATACAGCCCTACAGAGATTAAGGTCTAGAGATTGAAGATACACAATTAAACAGGCTATGACCACAGAGTGTAAGTGACACAGTAAAGGAAGTACAAGGTGCTGTGGAAGTCAATGAGGGACACCTAACCCAGACCAAAGATTGGGGAAGTCTTCCTGTGGGAAGTGGTATCTTACCTGTGACTTGGTTGAGTACCAATTAGCTAGGCAAGGGGCAGAATATGTCCCAGGCAGGGGCCAGCATAAGCAAAGACCTAGAAGTAAAAGGAGGATACACTTAAAACAAAGGAAAACACAGTGAGATACTCCTTCTTGACAAGTGTGCAGAGGTTTTTTTTTTTTTTTTTTTTGGAGATAATGTACTTTGTTGGTGAGTGTATGAGTACATACTCTTATACAGGGCTGATAGGGGTGTAAATTGATGTGAACTTTTTAGAAGGCAATTTGGCAATATTATGCCAAAAGTTTAAAGATATGTATACATTTGATACTGTAATTTTAGTTATTTATTCTAGGGAAATAATTATAGATGTATAAAAAGATAAAATATCCTAGGTTTTGGTTTTATAAAGAGAAAAATTGGAAACAACAGAGGAATGGATAAATAAATTATGTATACCAAAAGACATTCTATACAGCTAATAAAAATACTGTCAAAACATCTAAGCTTCTAGACCATACCAAACTCTAGCCAAACTATAGCAACAGCATGCCACCTGCTTTTTTTTTTTTAACTTTTTATTTTGAAATAACTATTGTTTCATAGGAAGTTGCAAAGACAGAACAGAAAGGTCCTGTGTATCATTCACCTAATTTTAACCACTGGTTACATCTTACATAGCTGTAGTACAATATCAAACCAGGGAATTGACGTTAGTACAATGTGTGTGGATTTCTATAATTACAGCCACAATCCAGATAGAGGACTATTCCATCATCACAAAGATCTCTCTGTGCTATCCTTTGAGTGTCTTACCTACCCCTTCTCCCTAACCATGTCTAGACCTTGGCAATCATTAATCTGTTTTCCATCTCTGTAACTTTCGGAAATGTTAGGTAAGTAAAATCATACAATATATTACCTTTTGAAATAGGCTTTTTTTTTTCTCACTCTGCATCATGTTCTTGAGATGTATTTAAATTATAGGTGTATTGATAGTTCATTTCTTTTTAGTGCTGAGTAATATTCCATGGTATGGATCTATCAGATCTTATTTAACTATTTACCTACTGAAGGGGGCATTATGGTTGTTTCCTCTTTTTGGCTGTTACCAATAAAACTGCAGTGATCATTTGTGAATAGGTCTTGGTGTGTACATAGATTCTCATTTCTCTGGGATAAATGCCTAGAAATGTGATTGCTGGGTTGGATGGTAAGTATGTGTTTAGCTTTTTAAGTAACTGCTGAGTAGCTATATCATTTTACAATCCCCCAAAGAATGCATAAAAGATTCAGTTGCCCTGCATCCTTGCCAGCATTGGGTATTGTCATTATTTTTTATTTTAGCTGTTCTGATAGGTCTGTATTAATATCTAATCAAGCAAGTTCTTAGTTAGATATATGGTTTGTACTACCACACAGTCTTGATTTCTGTAGCTATAAAATACATCTTAAAATTGAACAAAGTGATTCCTCCCACTGTAGTCTTCTCTGAAAATTGTTTTAGCTCTTCTAGTTCCTTTATCTTTTCATGTGAATTTTATAATAATCTTGTCCATATTTGCCAAAAAAATTGCTGGGAATATGGCAGGAGTTATGTTAAACCTGTATATCAACGTAGGGAGACTTGAGATCTTAGCTATGTTGAGTCTTTCATTCCATGAACACAATATGTCTGCTACCTGTTTTTGTAAATAAAGTTTTATTGGAATGCAGTCATGACCATCCATTTACATATTGTCTATGGTTACTTTCTTACTATAAAAGTAGAATTGAATAGTGACAAAAACCGTATGGCCCAGAAAGCCTAAAATAGTTTACTCTCTGACCCTTTGCAGAGAAATTTGTCAGTGTTTGGATCAGATCAACGTTTATGCTGTATTGTTAAGTGAAAAAAGTATATTACAAAATAGTATAAATGGTATCGTACCACTTTAATTTTAAATATAAATTTTAGTCACACTTACATATTTATCTATGTATATTAAAATGAAAGACTGTAAAACAGAGATTTTAACCTTGGTTCTTCCAGCACAGTAGTATCATGGTGATTTAAAAAAATCTGTTTTGTATGTGGTTTTTTTGCACCTTCCACTTTCTATTCTAGCTAGCAAAAAAAAAAAAAAAAAAAAAAAAAAAAAGAAAGTATCAGGTTAAGGAAAGATTCTACTTCCCAATCTGTCTCTCACCAATTTTATGACTTGTTCCTTTCAGGTAAAAAGAGACTTTAAAATTATAGCAGATATGACAATCAATTGTTTGTGTTAGGGATAGAGAATAATGCTTTTCCAATATGCCTTTTCAAAACACAGATGAATTCTTACAGGTTCATAATTCAAGCATATCCTTAGTCAGTAATCGAAGATAAGAAAATGCCATAGATATTGAGTCTTAATCCTTGGTGTTTATTCATGATAATAACAATGGAGTGCTCCACCCTTGAGATTTATTTACCAGCAGCTCCATACAAATGTCACATGCTTAAGCCTGAACACCAAGATGAGCAAATTGGTTATCGCTAAATGACCATTTCAAATTACGGAGACTGGCAAAATGAATACTTGCATGTTTGTTGCTCTAACCCTCTGTTAACAATTACTGACAGGCTTCTTCCAGTTCTGATGGGGTGTCAACATAGATACAGACAGATCAAATAGCAAGTCACACCATGAGAGTAATCTGCCATTTGAGAAACTGAATGTAGGGCATAAAACACAGTGATTACAGCTATGCTTTCATCTGGAAAGGGCTCTGATAGGGTCATGAAAGACCAAAGAGGTGTTTGGAACAGACATAGGTCCCTGACAGGTTAATAACCCACTTCACAGAGTCACAATGCACCTCAAATGACTGCATTCTGTTCCTGGAGTGATTATTTCTTAAACCCTAATCTTGATTTTTAACCCTACTCTAAATCCACTCTGTGAATGCTCATTCATATGGTATGAATTAACAGAAATTAACATGACTTTAATAACTCTAGGAATTATACATTAATAGTTCCCTCATCCTAACCACTGAAGAAAGTTGGTGTGGGGAAAAGAGATGAAATTCTAAAAGGCTCTGATACTGCTCAGAAACAGGCACAAATTTTCTCAGCTGAAAACATGTTTATTACCTAAAGACTGCAGATGCTCGGAACAGCTTGTCATCCCTTTGCTTTCAGGTGATGCCCACACAGTACTAAGAATAGCAGAGATGTGGAAATTTTCTAATTAAACGTGATCAATATTGACAACCAGACGGCATCATTCTGGCCCCGGAGTAGATTTGTGGGCCACAGTGATCCTATTTGTCTGTCTACATTGCTCACATTAACTGGGTAAATTGGCTGATCAAATCTCCACTTCTGTAATACCAGCCTGGAGGAGAGAGGTTTAGGGATTTGCTCAACAGTAGAGAATGAATAAAACGTGTTCATTCGTTCATCCTTTTTTTTTTTTTTTTAATAAATAAAGTTGACAGTCACTCACTTCTGCTCTACTTGGTATATGGAAATTACAAGAATGAATAAAGCATGGATTTTTCTCTACAAGAGGCTTAGAAATTACGATAAAAAAACAGGATGTATAATCATGAAAGTATGCTCTAAGGCAGATATGTCATAAGAAATATATAGATGCAGTAGAGTAGGAGTTCATAGGATGAAAACATCACTTCTGTCTGGGGGAAATCAGAAAAAGCTTTCTGAAGGAAGTTGTCTTGATCAGGAACTTGAGGCAAGATGTAGAATAAGGCATAAGCCACAGAAAGGGATGCGGATTAATTAACGAGAGTAAACTTAAGAGATAGCAGAAATTAATTATTCTAAGGATTCAGGGGTGTTTTGGGAGAACACAAAGGCAGACATGCAGCCAGGCCTCAGGAAGGAATTGGAATCAGGGTTGGGAAGCAATCAGGAACCCAGGGAGTTCTTTCTGTTTCTCCTTCATTCATGTCTGGATAGACTTGCTTTCTCTGCATTTTCATTCACACAGTGGACTATGGCTACTCCCAACTCTTTAATTGAAGAGAATCATCTTGCCCTACATTATGTCAGTTTCATGAACTACTGCTAGGAGAGTGAAGGCACACATATACAGCTTCCTGGGGAAGATCTAGAAGTTCCTAGATAAGGGGAGACGACTTGCATGGTGATCAGACATTCCCTAATGAGTGTGTGCTGTACCGTGTATGGGGAATTGTAGAACAGTGCAACTGGAATACAAATTTGGAAGGGCAGTTAGGGAAAGACAATAAGGACTTTGGGGCATCACTGAGAAGCATAGTAGTTATATGAAATAAATTATACTCTGGACGATCAATTTGACAGCACTGAGTATGATAAAATTAAGTAATAGATTTCTTTTTGTCTTATTTTTTGTGTTCGTTGATCTCACTGCATTATAGGCACTTTTGTAAGCCACTTTAATTTCTTTTGGATACAAGATGCAAGATGACACAATAATTATCAATATTAAAAATAAGAGTACAGATGACAGGTGAGAAAAATTCAACTTAGAATTTGTGTTATCTACTAATTTGTTCTGTGACCATTGCATGTCCCGAAACCACTCAGGGTCCAAGTTTTCTAGTTTAAAAAATGTGAGAATACATGGACTTCTCTTCTCTTCAGTAAGAATAATTGTCACTTATAGAGTATTTCCCCTACAAGCAGAAATTCTGAGTGATAGAATCATCTTCCTTGACAGAAAGGCACTTTGTGAATGTTATGTGCTCTCTCTTTTTTTCTTTGAATTTTAATATTTTTTTCACTATTACTCTTAGCATTTCAAAGAATCCAACCAATCTGGATTTGAATCCCAGATCTGCTACTTACCAAATGTTTGATGTTAAGCAAGTAAAATAATGTTGTTAAATAAGTAATAACACTTCTTTAAATTTTTGTCAGAGAAAAGTTACTCAATAAAATGAGTTTGGGAGATCATTTGAAAAAAAAATGTGAGGATTCAATTAGAACAAAAATGGCTCTTGTGTGCCCCTCATCCCACTTGTCCCATCTAGACAGTATTAAAGTCCTTGGCTTTTTCCCTCTAAGGTTAGACCGGGCCTCAGAATCTTTCTTCATTCCCAGGCAGCTCATAAACACCAATCCACTGATGGTGTCATCTGAGGCCAAAATATTTGCCATCCCTTGACTATGATTGTAAATTGCTAGGTTTTTATAATATCACAGTATAACGATGGGAACTTTTGGCCAATCCTCTTATTTCACAGATGAAAAAACTGAGGCCCAGAAAGAGTGACTGGCATAACATCACACCACCTAGTAAGCTACAGGCCGAAACCAGTCTTCTTTCAGTAATTTTAATGAAGTAATTGTCTTTGCTGTTATAATCCTTCCTGTATGTGATCATTGAGCTTTGGTTTGGAATTGTTCTTCTAAATACATGCAATTGAACTTTCTGATTTTTTTTGAATTTTGTTTTCTAACAAACAGATGGGACGCAACTACTTGAATTTACATTTTCTGTATAATGTAATCTGACGTTCAGTGGACCACCACTGACATATGGGAATTTAGCAATTAGGCAAAAACAATTACCTTAATATTGTGAAATTGGAACTTTAACCTGCTTATGAATAAATGAATGTTTTCTATTTGGTGGCTTGTCAAAAAAAAGAAAAAAAAAAGACATAACTCTTAGTGAGCATTCCCTGGTTTGCTTAGCCATTCTGAGTATTGTCCCTGTGTTCTGTTACTCTTGTATTATTTTCCTCTTCTGGCCCATGAGCCCTGATTTTTCAACAGCTGGGGGAGCGCAGCCTCAGAATCCTAGAGCTGCAAGGTTTTCTAAGAGGTCTACTGATCTGGTCCTAGGACTCCAGGAGATGAACTTAGTCAACCAACAGAAAACTTCTAAACTTCTTCTGAGTGAACTCAATAGACACAGACCAGATCAGGATTTTATATCCTTCTTTGGTACAGATATCTGTTTTAGTTTATGAACTCCCTTTAGGCGGCACTCATTGCATTGTGCTGCAATTCTTTGTTCACCTGTTTATCTCCCCTTGGAAGTACTTGAGGAAAGGAATGCATATTTATCATCTTGTAGAGCACCCAGCACATAGTAGGGGCTTGATAAATGCCCATTGTTCCATACATGGTGCAGGTGGTGACTGGAATATTCTACTTTGTTATAAAGCATAGTGGAAGCCTATATCCTTTTGTTTTGCCCCTTCAGAAGGGCCCACATCCCCAGTACAGGGACTAATACAAATTGACCAATCAGGTTGGTCTTGTTGAATGAAATGTGTGTTGAATGAATAGGTGAATAAAAGATGATTTCACACCTCTTAAAAGACAACTCACACATTCCTTCTTGTGTTATCCTTTATTTTCCCAACTTGTATTGATGTATTTAAGACATTTTTCCCCATATAAACCTGTTCATGCCCTGTTAAACTTCAAAATATTAGTCAACTAGGAGATATAATAGGCAAAGAATCCCAATTATGTCATTGCTTCTCATGCTGTGGCCTTTCCTTACATTGCCAATTAAATTTAACAAGCAATCTTGAGGATCTCTGTGTGCAGGGCGCAGGGTATGGGGCAGATATTTAAAGATTTATCCGGGGAGGAATGACTTGTCCAAACACCCACACCCTGTCACCTCCTCAATGTGACCAATCCTTACTGACTCCTTGACAATTAGCCTGTTTCCTCCCATGTCTGGGCTTCCTCTCCTGCTGTTCCTCTGCCTAAGCAGTGAAGCATCCTGCTGGCTATTCAGTCACATATCCTGGGTTTGAATTCTGACTGCTGCTATCTAGTTGTGTGATCTTGGACAAGTTACTTAATCTCTGACTCTCAGTTTCTTTGTCTATAAAATGGGCATAATTATACTTCACAGGGTTGTTGGGAGGAGGAAATGAAATAATGCACATCAAGTGCTAATCAGAGCACCTGGCACACAGTGAATGCCAGGTGTTTTCATTATTAGTGTAAACACACCTTCACTCTCCGTTTCCTCATCCCTACCCCATCTTCAAGGCCCAGCTCAAAGGCTGCTGCCTCTATGAAGATTTCTCTGATGCCTGCCAAAGTGATCTTTCCCTTTCCAAGTATCTTTTATGTTCACTCATTCCACCTCACAGTCACTCTGCCTCACAGTCACTCCCTCGTTACATGGCACTATGCTATTCTCCAGTGGCCTGTGGTACACAGTTTAGCAGTTGGGAATGAAGAAGTTCAACAGCATCCTGCCTTGTTCATCATATAATTATTCCCTGAATTTGTCTTCTCCTCAGACAACATCTAAGTAACATGTGGGCAAGGACTGTGTAAGGCAAAACACAGGATCTTTAAAAACACAACTGAAGGAGCTGGGCCATGCCTTATCTTTCTCTCTCTCTCTCCAATTTTCTTCTCATGTTAACTCCTGCTTTCAGTTAGCTTTCTGATTTAAATGAGCCCATTTTTCTTTTAAGAGGCTGCCACAGTCAATTTCTGGGCATAAAACACTGTGACAGTTACTGGTTTGTAAAGGTTTTCTGTACCAGATTCACCCGTCTCCTCAGTCAAAAGGCTCAGTGTTCTGCACAGCTGTATGGAATTGGCATTTCTATATTAGCTACATCAAAGCACCTTGAGAAATAGCCAAGTCCAGGGTCTTTATCCATTCATTCAGACAGTTCTAGGAAAATTGCCTCGAAGACTTGTCAGCTAACTGTGGGCTATGCAGGACAGAGAGCTGCTTGCACAGTGTTAGTGGGGATCTCATCCCCTGCTTCACCCAGAGTTTTCCTGGCCCTCAGCTCAAGATACCCCAGCAAACTGTGAAAGGAATTACACACACAGATTCCATAGAGTGGTTACGTTTTGGGATGGAGAGTTGGGAGAGAGAAGGGACACGGGAAGGGGAAGAGTAAAAGGAGATTTCCAAAACAATGCTAACGTTCTCTCTCTTTAACTTGTTAGTGGTTACTTGGATGTTGGTTGTATTGTTATTTTTTTATACTTTCCAATGTAACAATTTTGTATATACTTAATACATAATTTTTTAACGTAGCAAAACTGGGAACTATAATCCTATTGAATATTATTTATTCCCTTGCCATCTTATTCCTGCATTCAAAATGCAGAGTCATCCAAGAATTCTAAACTTACTATGGAAAGGTCATCTGGTGATGCCCACCTAGTCAGCTTAGTTTTCACTACCAATTCCTAGGATTCTATCGGAGGTGCCTCAAGCACCATCCCAAGGGGCAAAGGGAAGTCAGTAGGTGGAGCCTGGGCTCATCACTCCTTTCAACCACATTTGATTCTGTTTTACATATTAAGATTCCAGGTAAGAAATGGTTAAAGAGCCAGGAGGGAGGTCAGAATAGCTCTTTTCTAATTTTCAAAGAGTATCAAATGAAATTAGGCTGATGTTTATGGCTTCGAAGGGAGACTGAGGATAAATGGGTAAAAGTTCTTGGGAGATAGGATTGAGTTGCTACAGGTAGGGTGACTCTACATTGTAGTTCGCTTGAGGTAACCCAAGTTCATGGCTTTATGCCTGCTGCTCCGGGTGGTTACGAATAGCACCTTCTTTCACTCTCTAAGTGTACCAGTTTGAATAATAAATTGTAAGGTCACTCCAGTTACAAGGAATACTTTTCTAACAGTTATATCTAAGATGACAAAGAGCTAGTTCCCAAAGCTGGAGCAAGAAGTGAAATAAATGATGAGGACCAATTAAGGAGCTTTCTTGATCAATTGTTTTTGAACTTTTTTTTTAAGTAGAATGTTTTTCTGGTTCTTTAACTGTTTCCCCTGAGGCATAGTTTGCAGATTCCTCACCTCTTGGTCTCTCTGCTCTTGATATGTTTCCATTTTTTTCCCAGAGTCTCCAGAAACAAAAATGATAATTCAATTGTGGTCTACTCAGAGTGGATTGAAGAGGCTTTCAGAATTGTAGAATGTTTGTATTAGAAGGAAATAAAAGACCATCAAGCTCATCCCAATAGGAGCAGGAATATGGTGAACTCTTACGTTGGGCCCTTACATTAGAATCGCTAGAGAGTTTGCTGTGCATACGTATTTCTAGGCCTGTCCTGAGAGATTCTTATTAGGTTGCTCTGGGATGAAACCTGGGGAACTGAATTTAAACAATATCTTCGGTGTTCTGTTGCTTGGCCATTTTGGGGAATCCTCAGGGAGCCCACTGGTTCCCCAGTGGTGGGCCATGACTCCCAAGGGTGTATAGGAGATGTCATTATTTTAGTTATTCTAAATACTACCTTTTTTCTTATCAAATAAGTATCATTTGTCATCCTCATATTTATATTTATCAAATCTGTAGATGCTATTGTAATTAATAAAATACATGTTTAAAAGTTATCCAATTCATTATAGCTATTTGTCTTTGTTTTTTTGTTTGTTTTTTGTCTTTATGTTTTTTTCTTAACAAATAAGTACTACTGAGAATATAAACTTTATCACGTCTATGTCTAACTTGCTTTAGTTATAATTAATTGGGTTCTTACACTCTAATAGGATGAAAACTTTATATAGTTCATTTAACTTTACAGATAAAGCCAGATAAACCAAAACCAAGGTCATGGCCAGAGGTGTCCTGGTAAATGTCTAATAAACAGCTGTCTGTGGAAGGTTGGGGAGAGAAGTGGGGGGTAGGGGGAGGGAGTAAAGAAATCTCTGATCTGTAAAGTTTATCACTTTCTGTAGTGTAAATATTTTTACCATGGCTACCAACCTGCCTTTATTCAATGAGGATTTGGGAAAAAAGGCAGGCGATTGACTCTTGTTGAACTAGTGCAAGCTGGCTCCAGCAGACCCCTGGGCCAACTGAAAATCTAGTTCTTATGACTCCTAGTTTAGTGGTCTTTTCATTACGCTACAAATAAAGCTGGCATGGTAAGAAGTCCTGGTAGCACATTATTTGTGGAATCAGGGGCTATCATTTTGTATTCGAATTCCAGAGCCACACCAATGTAAAATCATCCATATCTGAATTCCTGTGGATGTTCCTCTTGCCTCCATGACACCTTGTTCTGACCTTATAGTTGCCAATTCTGGCTTTCCAGAAAGTTTCCATGGGCTTTCGTTCCTCCTTAGCCTAGTTCTTTCGTGACAGTCTAATATATCTTCAGGGTAGCCCCTCACTAGGACTCCACTTTGGTGAGGGTCAGCTTGCTTAACTATGACTTTAAGGTTCTATCAGATCTGGTTTCTCAAGGATCATGTGATGACTTTGACAAGCATCATTATCATAGACTCTGTTAATTTTTAACAGCGCTCCTTAATTCAGTGCTTTCCAAAATGGCTTCTAAAAAGCAGTAGTCATTATATATGTTAAGTGAACAAAAGGGTTTCATGTTTGGATATGAATGGGAAATGTGGCATACTACTATCTTATAGCTACTCCCCTCTCCCCACCACGCTGAAGAATCACAGTCTGTTTTCACAAATTAATGACTGAGCCATCTTGCAGAGAGAAATATACTTACTTTGGTCTGATTTAGCTTTTCCAAAATTTATTCAAACATGGACTTCGTCACTGATCCTTATTTAAATCCCATGAAATATGCTTAGTGAAATACTGAACTAACAGTTCATAGTAGCATCTACCTTATGGCATTTCAAAATCCGTATTCCATGTTGGATTACTTCTTATTTCCCCATGTCTGAATGATGGCCACCTGGCACCACTTGATTTGCTGATGGGAAAAGATTGATGTAGTCTGAGGTCAGTGATTGGCCCAGCTCTTCAGGTTTCAGTGGCCAGCTCTGTCTTCCAGGGTCCCTCCTACTTTCCGGTTGGACCCTGCATAAGAGAATGGTCTTTAATATACAAAACTTTTCTCATAGGAAAGAACTACCAGACAACTTCCGTTTTTCTTCCTCATACATACTTGACTAGAATGGGTGGCATAGAATGGGTAGCTGTGAGTGAGGATAAGGAAGTATGGGTAGAAGGAAGAAGGATAATAGGGGACCTTGATAGTCAGGCAGAGGAATTTATTTTTTTATTTTTTAATTTGGCCACACCTTGCGGGATCTTAGTTCCTCGAACGGGGATTGAACCCGCACCCTCGGCAGTGAAAGCACGGAGTCCTAACCACTGGACCGCCAGGGAATTCCCAGGCAGAGGAATTTAAATGTGAAGATTTTAAGAAACAGGACATGGAACAGCTGCCCTCTTCTGTTTGAGCAGCTCCTTCAAGGGAGAGAAGTCGTGCTTTGATTGAATCAGCTCATTTAGAATGTGTTTCTTTCTTTTCCTTAGATAATAGCATGGCTTTAAATCTGAGCAGCAACACCTAATGTGACCCAGGTGGGCTTTTGTAAACCTCTTACTGCTATTATACTCTTGCATTGGTAACCCTTGACTTCTTTACCTCTTTCTCAAGTGGTGCCCCTGTGCTTGATTCATTGCAACTGTGCTCTCTGGTACTTAGCCTCAGGTCCCATGGCGATAGTTATGAATTTCTTCATTGAACAGTGTGATATCCTTGGAGAATCAAACCTGCCCCAAAGGAACAATAAGGTTACTAGTTTTTAGTTTTTTGTTTTTTTTTCATGAATGCCCAGTGGAATTATATCCTTGCTTTGAATTTCTCTCTGATAACACTTCCTGTCTTTGGGGAATATCTGTTCTGCAATTGGTTAAATCTATACCTGCAGGGGATAGAAACGCTTTGCCACCCACGATTGCTCTGAAGATATTTCCTTGTCCCAAGAGCCAGTGAGAGAAATGTGAGAACCTTTTAATGCTGCCTTCTTCCACCACCTCAGTGGATCGCCAGACATGGGACTTCCCTGGTGGTGCAGTGGTTAATAATCCACCTGCCATTGCAGGGGACACGGGTTCGATCCCTGCTCCGGGAAGATCCCACATGCCGCGGGGCAACTAAGCCCGTGCACCACGACTATTGAGCCCACATACCACAACTACTGAAGCCGGCGTTCCTAGAGCCCGTGCTCCGCAACAAGAGAAGCTACTGCAATGAGAAGCCCACTCACCACAACGAAGAGTAGCCCCCGTTCGCCGCAACTAGAGAAAGCCCGCGCACAGCAATGAAGACCCAATGCAGTCAAATAAATAAATAAATAAATAATCAAACAAATAAAGAAAGAAAAAGATTGCCAGACATTTCACCTACAGCCCACTCACTCACTTCTTATTCTAATATTCAGAACTTTTCCAGTCTAATGTCGTTACTTTCTGTGTGTACCTGCTTTTACAATATAGCAGGGTCATGGTATGCTCGTCTGCTTATGGGACTTCCTGGGACTTTGCTCTTTTACTCAAACCTGCTGGCAGATTTGATAAGACAACTGATTCTTTACAAAAAGACACTTAATTTGGAGAGTATATGTTGAAACCTTCTTAATCTTTTTGTTCCCTTGTGACTTAGCTGTTTCTAGGAACTCCCAGTGGAACTTAGAAGGAGACCATGGCTGGAGTTCCTAAGTGGTTATAAACTGTTGAGTCTCGTACTCCCCAGTGACTAGCTGAGCTGGATACACAGGTGTACTCAGTTCACGGAGCATACAGGTGTTTTGCATAGATTTTAATTATTCCTATGTTTTCTCTACCTTCTTATCCCTGGTCCTATATTACAGTTGGCTTCCCACCCATAATGCATCTGCAGGCACCAAGATGGCTCCATCTAGAAGGTATGTTCCCGGTAAGGGCTCAAGGCCCTCTTTCATTTATTCTGTGCCTCTTGCTTCTTGTTCATCTCTCTGATACTTTGATCTCTGATGTTTTCATGTGGCGCTCGTCATTTCTTTTGGGCTCTGTGGCTTTTTTGACCATTTGGATTCTTCTCTGGCTTATGAACAGTTTTCTGTCATAAGCTCTTTGCTGGGCATACTCTCTGATTTATATACTCCTCAAAATTTTGGATGAATGATGCTCATAATCTCCCTGACCTTTGTGAAAGCCTACTAGCTGGGCTGGGCTCCTTAAACTAGGGAGGAGGGAGTTTTGAAATTTTATTTGAAATCCAAAGTCCTTAGTCCTTCACCTATTGCAGCCAGGGACAGCGGATGAGACCATCAAGATACTATGATAATGGAGGTCTTGTGGTCCTGGTGGCACTCATGGCTCAGCTTGCAGAGATACGGTTGGAGCTACTGAGGCTTCATTTGCACACATTCTGGGATGAAACCTCTACCTTCCTCACCCTCATAATGCTATTGATCCTGCTGCCAAAGAAGTCCAAGTGGAAGTCTAACGAAACTGCCAGGCATCTGTCTGCAAGTTCATTTTCATGTGTAAATTCAGGGTTTTGGGTCCTATGAACACTACATTGTCTTCTGTTTGTTGGGGGGTGGGGAGCTGAGCAATATATGATTCCCCTCCAATAGCCTGGCAGTATCCCTTTGTGGTGTTGTACCAAGTTCTAGCCTGTCTTATGATTGACATGGTTTCTGGGCTCAAATGGAATTGACGTGAGCAATGCCCTTATCTAGCTGAAGAGGTAGAAGATTGGCTTTCCTATTGTGATCCTTTATGTTCTTTTGTTTAACTCTTCTGCTTAACATCCTTAATTCTTCACTTTAGGGTAGGGCCATCTGCTGTCATTTTGTATTCTTTTTGGTTGAAGGATTTTTATGGGCCGCTTTGTGACTGGGTTATAAATAATCACCTGTTTGCCATATGGGGCTGTATGTAGCTCATCTTTGATGTATGGATGCTGGGCAGTGGGGAGGAAATGTTTGACTTTAAGTGATAGCCTTGGTGCTGAGATAGCTGAAGCACTTGGGTCCATCTGGAAGCATTTAAATGGCTAATTGGCAGATGCTGTGCATCCCATGATAAAGAACCCAGGAGAAGTTGCGAATATGAGAGGACCCTCATTTAGAAACATCAAATACTCCTCCTCTGACTTCTTTGCTAGGTTCTTTAAATTACAGGGTAATGAGAGAAGTGAGAAGAAGCTAAATCGGGAGTGGGTTGCAAAAGACATTTTTTCAATAGAAGTTTCTGTTTATCGAAATAATTACAGATTTACATGCAGTTGTAAGAAATAATATAGAATGATCCCTTGTATACTTTTCTCTGTATCCACCAGTGGTAACATTTAAAAAATTACGGTATAATATCACAGCCAAGATAGTCACATTGATACAATTCACTGATCATTAGATTTCCCCAGTTTCACCTGTCGTTCCTATATCTCTGTGTCTCTGTATGTACTAAATTCTATGCAGTTTTATCACCTGCGTAGGTTTGTGTATCCACCGCCAGTCAAGATACTGAACAATTCCAACACTATTAGTATCTCTCTTGCTCTTTTATGGCCACACTGACTGTGTCCTGTCCCCATTTCGTACCTCCTCCAGTCCCGAACTTTGGCAACTACTAATCTGTCTTCCATTTCTAAAATTTTGTCAATTCAAAAATGTCATACAAATGGAATCATACAGTATGTCACCTTTCAAGATAGGATTTTTTGCTGTCTAATTCCCTGGAGATTCATCTAAGTTTTGCGTGTATCAACTTATCTAAGTATTGCGTGTATCAGTAGTTCATTGCTTTTTATTGCTGACTAGTATTCCATGGTATGTATGTACTACAGTTTATTTAACCATTCATTCCTTGAAGGACATCTGAGCTGACTCCTGTTTTGGGTTATTACAAATAAAGCTACTACAAACATTCATGTAGCAGACTTTTTGTATGGATTTAACTTTTCATTTCCCTAGGACAGATACTCAGGGGTGACTTTTCTGGGTCATATAGTAGTTGCATATTTAGTTTTTAAGAAACTGCCGAACTTTTTTTTTTCTCAGAATGTTTATCATTTTACATTCCCACTGCTTCATTGCTGGCATTTCGGTGTTTTCATTATTTTTTATGGTAGCCATTCTGACAGATGTGTGGTGAGACCTCACTGGGGTTTCAGTTTGCATTTATAATGGTTAATAATGTTGAACAACTTTTCATGTGCTTATTTGCCATTTGCATATCTTTTTCACTGAAATGTCTCTTCATTTTCTTTGTCCCTTGCACATTGTCTAACTGTATTATTTTCTGTTGAATTTTGAGAATTCTTTATATATTTTGGATACTAGTTTTTGTCACATATGTAGTCTGCAAATATTTTCTTCCTGTCTGTAACTTGTCACTTCATGTTCTACATGTGGGCTTTCACAGAATAAAAAAGTATTTCATTTTGATGAGGTTCAATTGATCAGTTTGTCCTTTTATAGATCATAATCTTAATGTGAACCCTGCATAGCCCTAGTTCTCAAAGATTTCCCCTGTTTGTTTTTTGTTTTCTGGTTTGTTTCATAGTTAAGTCTATGATCCATTTTGAGTTAATTTTTATATAAGGTATAAGGTTTAGGTTAAAATTAATTTTTAACATTTTTTTTTGCCAATGGATATCCAGTTGCTCTAGCACTATTTACTGAAAAAGGTGATTCAGTGTAAAAAAGGCCTAAATTATATTAGTGTCAGGAAAACGTTATCCTTCAATCTGGGCTTTAGATGCTACTATGCTACTCTGTAGTGCCCGTGTTCATTGTGAGGTTTTTAAAGGTCTGTAAGATCTTGTAAAGGAAGGTTCTGATTTACTTTGTACTTTATGGAGGACATTACTTGTAAGGGTTTCAGTGACTTGAAGCTCAGGCCAGGGGTGGCTTGGTAATCATTCACTGCAGAATATTACCCTTTCATCAGAAGATTGAGTAGAATGAGATGAAAGCCTCGTTCTAATTCCAGAAGACCAGAAAGGGCTTGAAGTCCACTGCATGATCAATAGCACAGGCAAACAGACCTCTAGCTTCAGGGCCTGTGGAAGCCAGTTCATCCTCCAAGGGACAGGTCTCTGTAGCCTCTATGTCTCAGAGGGGACAGAACAGCATCAGCTAGTTGACCAGCCAGTAGAATAAAACATTCTTTCCAGGATGCTGCTCATGTTTTAGGGTCTCCAGGATGTCAGCAAACTAATTCATCCTAGTCTAAATGATCCCGGCTCCTCTGTTACCTCCAATTCAAAGGTCTTTCCTCTCACTCAGCTGTCACAATAAAGTTTGGCAGGAGTGTATTTTTCAACTCTAATGCTAAAAGTTTCCGTAGCAGTCAAACAAAACACACACCACTACTGGCCAAAAATCAAGAAATACCTTTTCTCAGAAAGCTCTTCATTTCATTGACCTTTGGACAGCTGCAGTTCAGCTACAAGTGCCCAGGGAGTAGTGAGCTATGGGAGAAATGGTACTAGATTACAGCTAACAGGTCAGGAATAGAGTCTAGTCCTCATTGGCTGGGGAACCTTAGGTAGAGCCTCTGACCTCTCTGGACTTCGGTTTCACTTTCCTCAAAATGGCAATAAGACTTGTCTTACCTACTTCACTGTGCCATTGTGAGGCTCAAATTAGACGTAAGTGTGACAGTTCTTTGAACACCTCACAGTTTTCCAGATTGAGAATGGCCCTGATGTGTGCAACAGAAGGCTTCCCTGGCTACTCAAGCCCTGACTGCTGTCTCTCCACTCTCCCACTGCAGCCTGGGCTAATTAAAAAAAAAAAAAAAAAACCTTAAAACTAATCTTGAGGTCAAGAGCTTGAACACACAGTGTCTGCTGTCTAAGTGTTCAATAAATCCTAGCTGTCATAATTCTGTCATATTTCCTTGTACTTTACCACCTTCTGGATGACAAAGCTTGATCTATAAAAGGTCTGCTAGATAGCTGTGCTCCCTTCTGTAGCACACGGTTCTTACAGGGAAGTGCTGGCCACCATTGACCACATTTCCAGAACGCTCTTGCAGTTAGGCATGGCCATGTGGTTGGGTTTTAGCCAAAGGCATATGAGTGAAAGTGATGTACGCTACTTGAAGACCTGACCCCGAGAACTCCCGTGATGCTCTATGCTCTTGTCCCCTTCCGGCTGCCTGGATTGGTGGTGATTCCCCAGGAAGCTCTAGAAGGAATGTATAGAAAAAAGCAGAGCTTCCGTCAGTCTCCCTGACATGCCTGAATGTCTACACAGAGGAGGACTGCTCTGCTAATCTGTTTACCTGCCTAAGAAACCTTACTTGAGCAAGAAATATACTTCTGTGGGGTCTGACTAATTGCGTATTTTTATTTATACATTTTTGACAGCAGTTAGCCTATCCTAAGTAAGTCATGGTTTGCTTTCTCATTTTCTATGTGAACATGTTGTGGACATGTTGAGGGACTCTAGACATATGACATATTGTACTTTGCTCTTATTTTTCCCTTATGACATGTACAAATCAAATTACACAGAGTGATAGTGCCTTTGGTTCAAGTAAATCAATCAGAACAACTTTTTATAATATAATCTTTGAAGACTACATTTTTCTAGAGTTGACTTTATTAAGTAAAATGAGTGTAACCCACAGATGTTAGCCACACCAATTTTTGAGCTACGAAGAAGGCATTTTCTCTCCAAAAGGCATTTTCTCTCCAGAAGGAATTTACCTAATCAAATTTTCTTAATATGGCCCACATTTGGTGCAGTCACTGAAACTGTAAACTCCTCTGTCTTTACTTTTTATTTCCCCCTGGGTTTGTCAAACACAATGCCACTGCTGGCCCTTTAGATACGTTAGAAATCTTTATTTGAACAAACAAACAAAACCCTAGGGCTCGGAAATGCTAAATATCACATGGGCATTTGAGTGTTGTTGTCACCTCAGCCTTTGAAGCCGAAGGGATGCAGGCTTAGGTCCAATTTTACCTTCAGCAGATCAGTCATGAACCAGTGAAAACTGACCTAAAGACTCAGTTTCCTCAGCTGAAAGAAGAACTAATAATAGTAATGTGGGATACATGGCATAATACATACAGATTGCAGATTGCTTAAAATGCACCCAGTGAAAGTCAGCTGTTCTGTTTATAAGCACTCTTTGTTAATAACTGCACCAACAACAATTTTAAAACATTTCTGCCTCTTTATTAAAATGAAACGATTTTGCTGTAGAAGGACGGTTATACGACCAGCCATAAAACAAGCAAGTCTACCAGGAGACTCCTATCTGGATGGTGACCAGTGGTATATATAATTGTATGTGTGTGCATGTGTATTTGTGTGTATATGAGAGAAACAATGAAAATGCACATGGTAGACAATGGAACAAAGTCTCTGAAATATTGGAAGAAAAAAAAAACCCAACTTTCCACCCAGAATGCCATACCCAAATGAATTTTTACCTTAAAAACAAATTTTCTTTATCACTCTCTTAATTTCTTTGTGCAGATCTGAAGATCTTTGGCCTGATATCATATTCCTGCTGCCTGAGGAATTCTAACATTTCTGTAGTCCGGGTCTTGTGACCATGAATTTTCTCAGTGTTGTGTTTGTCTGAAAGTCTTTATTTTGGCTTAATTATTGCCCAGTGTAGTTATACCAAGCACTCTGCACTCTGCACTGGGAGGAGGTCCCATCACTACAGCAGGGTGAAAATTGCCCCAAAGCACACGGCTATAGATTCTATAGATTCTACTTATATCTCTTGCTTCTTGTCCCCTAGAATGTCAGTCCCATGAGAACAGGAATGTTCTCAGCACTTAGTGCAGGACCTCATCTCAGCCACCCTTTCCTCTGCAGACACCATCCTCCTTGGTGGCAGCTGTATCCTGGTCCTCCTTTGGCCCCTCGGCTGTTCCCACCATTACCTCCAGGGCCTTCACCATCTGTCACTGCCACCCACCCCTATCACACCCTTGTTGGTAGAAGGGTGATGTGACAAGGCTCTACTATCACATCCGCCCTCATGACAGCAAGGCAGCCAGCCACTGCCTATGGTGGTGAAGGTGGAGAGAGAGGAGGTGACGGGGTAGGAAGAGGACAGAGGTGGCCCAGGGCAGGACCACATCAGGGATGGGCAGGATGAAGAAGCTGAAGAGCTGAGGTTGCCTATTACTCCCTGGAGGCAGAAAATGCCCTTCAGAAGGAGGAAATGGGACTGAGGAAGATGGTGGCACTGTGGTCAGAACCTGGTAGGGACAGATGTGTGTATGTGTGTATGTATGTGTTTAAATTTAATAGAAATCATGGTAAGCTGATTGGCTGGAAACAAAACTTTTAAAATATTAAGGAGCTATTTACCAGGCAAAGGAAAGAGCCTCTAGACTAGTAGTAAAGAGGGTGTTAGTAATACTAAGTTGTAGTCTTGGACCTGCCTGGTGATTATGAGCTGTGTAACCTCTCTAAAGTCTCACTAAATCATCTGAAAGATGGAAAAAAAACATTACCTACTGTAATGGTTTATTTGTTTTGTAGCAACTTGACGGGGCCATGGAATGCCCAGATATCTGGCTAAACATTTTTTCTGGGTGTGTCTGTGAGGGTGTTTCTGGGAGAAATGAGCATTTGAATTGGTGAACTGACTAAAACAGATGACCCACCCCCATGTGTGTGGGCACCACCCCACCTGTTGAGGACCCACATAGGACAAAAAGGTGGAGGAAGGTTGAGTTCTCTCCACCTGATGCTTGAGCTGAGACCTGGGTCTTCTGCCCTTTGACTGGAACTCTCACTATCAGTGCTCCCAGTTCTCAGGGCTTCAGGCTTGAACTGGAATTAAACCATGGGGCTACCAGTTCTCCACCTCTGAACTATACCATCACCCTTCCTGGCTCTCCAGCTAGCCAAGGGCAGGTTGTGGGACTTCTCAGCTTCCATTATCCCATAAGCCAATTCCTTAAATATATATTCCTTATATATGTAGGCTGTTTCTTCTCTGGAGAACCCTGACTAATAGACCTACCTTACATGACAATTAAATGATGTATCTAATACCCTTGTTCTGCACTTAGAACCCGGAAGCTACACAGTGAATGCTGCTATTATTAACCACATAAACTTGGAAATCACCAAGAGTTTCCTCAAAATAGGATCTGTCTGTCTTTCTAATTTAAATAAAGAGGTCTACATATTCATGACCTCCATGCCTCTTTTGGGGTTTATCTACTCTTTGTGAAGTCCATGATTCAATTCCCTGGATTTTGAGTAGAAGCTCTCATTTGCATGCCAGCCAGACATAGATAAATGCATGTATAGAAAAAGCTTCAGTAGTCTTCAATGTATTCTAATTATTCATCTTGGTGATTTTGTTTCATGAAAAATTCCTCGAAGAATTGAACATCATCATCGTTTGTCTAAATCAAGTAAACTCAGAATGTTTGGTGGGCTATTTGCCTGTGCAAATAGAACTACTCTCCTGTTACAGAAATAATAGAAAGAATAACTTAGCCCATATTAAGTCGCCTTCCTGTGTCAGACTTTTTTTCCCCTCACGTTCAGCTTTTACGCTTTACCAAACTTGAATTTTTAAAGCACACATCGGAGCGTGTCTCATCTCCAGCCCTGACCCCCCAGGGGCCTCCCCACTGTCAGATGGCTTGGTCTGACATGCCTGCCACACCCTTCCAGCCTCAACTCTTACAATGCCCCGCAGAGACCTTATGTTCTAGAGAAACTGAGACATACTTTATACCATGCCCCATGCTTTCCCAGTGGGAATGTTTACATTCTACCCATGCTTGAAGGCTCAGATAAAATGGCACTTCTTCCTTGAAGCTTTCTCTAATTCCCATTCACCAAATCCAAATTATCACAGAACTTTATGTTACCTGTCTTGTGTCATATTGTACCTGCCTGTTTGTTTGCCTACCTGCCTTCCTCCTTTCCTAGCTCCCTCCCTCCCTCACCATGTACACCTACTATGTGTCACATGCTGAACATGCAGCAAGGAATAAAGCAGGAAGGATCCATGTTCTTGTGGATGTGGGGAAAGACAGCCCCTAATCAACCAAAAAGTAAATTTATAATTACAAAAGTAGTTGACTACTGCCTAGGAAAGTACAGAGGACCATAAGCTAGCAGAACAGAGGAATGCATTTAGAATTTTAAGTAGGGAAAGAAATTTTGGTCAGGGAGGTGGTACAGACCTGGTATAACACATAGGAAGGTGCTAACAAAGGACGCCAATAGACATCATACATTCAGGTGTCCTAGCCCCCAACCTACAGCAAAATAATTATGATCTCCTGGAGGATTTATTAAAAAACGGACATTATTTTCTTTGGTGCTCATCCATCTGCCCAAGAGCAGAACACCTTGATTAGCCCTTAGGTGTTCATCAATTTATCCAAAATTTACTGTTCTCAAACTCTCTATGGTTTTCCCTTCTCCCTTCTTTTCTCCTATGAATCCTGATACTGTTTTTACTAAATGAAATCAATTAATAATAATTACTAAGTTATTTTTTGTTTCCTTTGCATATAAGTAAATGACATGTTAATAGATATCTACCTGTCTTGGTTTTTTTTTCTTTTTGGCAGAAATTACTATGGCAGAAATGTACCAGTGTTGTGCTAAGAGGTTTAAATATATTCTAATTCTCACAACAAAACTCTAAGGTCAAACATTATTCTTTTATCATCAAAACGGAAACTAAAACACAGAAAGGTAAATCAAGAGAGGACCAATATTTGAATGTTCTATTTGATTCCAAAACCTGTGTTTTTAACCACGATGCCATACCATTCCCAGGTGTACAGGTTTCTTGAAGGGAAGAAAAATATTTCATCCATAGTGAGTCCTGACATGTGAGATGGAAAATCAGGTGGGATAAACACACTTGTTATCATTATGTTTTAGAAATACAAGGGCTTGTGCTGATTCTCTGAAAACCAGACTCTCAATTTTAAGGACCCAAATCAGTCCAAATTCAGATACAAGTTTTCCATAATAACTAAAATAAGTCCAGCTTGTAAGCAATAACTCTAGATTTTTTCAAGAAAACTATTAGATGATATTGTAAATATATTTTCCTTGTTTTCTCTCAACACTTTGACCAAATAGATTTTTTTTTTGCTTTTTTTTTTTTAACATCTTTATTGGAGTATAATTGCTTTACAATGGTGTGTTAGTTTCTGCTTTATAACAAAGTGAATCAGCTATACATATACATATATCCCCATACCTCTTCCCTCTTGTGTCTCCCTCCCTCCCACTCTCCCTATCCCACCCCTCTAGGTGGTCACAGAGCACCGAGCTGATCTCCCTGTGCTATGCTGACCAAATAGATTTTAACCTATTTTTCTATCTATCCAAGTATCTGTCTGCCTGTCTGCCTTATTTCTTCTTTTCTTCCTTCTTTATTTCATTCCTTTTGTATTTCCTTTTTTTTCCTGTTTCCTTTCTTTTTCCCCTCCTTCTTTCATTCCTTCTCTTCTCCATGCATCCATCTTCTTTTCTCATTTAATACATGAATCAAGGAGAAACAAAATGGTTGAAATTTCCAGAAATTCTAAGCATCCTTGCCTCCCACAAAAATGGTTTTCCATGCATTAGCATCCCCATAGCTGGGTTCAAGAACTGGCATATGAGTTAGCTAAGTTGAATAGTTTGTGCATCTCTTGTTGAGGGTGATTTGTAGCTTTATTTGGAAAGGAGTTTTGTTTTCTATAAAAAAACAAAGGTACTGCTTGCTCCCCACTAGAGAGAATTTCTAAAGCCTTCCGAAAGCATTCTACCATGAATGAAAAATAAGGCTAGATGATGAATGGGTGGACCTTGAAACCTTAAACACTGAGATCCTCATCTGAGCCCAAGCTCTGCTTCAGTAGAGTAACCTACTAACCTTAGTAACCTACTAACTTGGAAGTTAACCTTGATTAACTTCCAAGGTTTGACATTTCCTATTTCCATTCAAACCATAATATCTCTAAGGAAAAGCCACTTTGCTGTCATGTGGGTGCTGTGCTTCAAAAACTCAAAATGGTACAGACCGAAAGTAATCTTAAAAATTCGGTAACACGTACTTGCGAGTGTGTATTTAGCTGTACGCCTGCAGGATGAAACTTAGACGTGATGGCATCAGAAGCAGCCTAGTGATGTGGCATCTCCTTAAAGCAATACTCTTTAAAGTGTTGTCTGACATGTAGTTAGTAGTATAGGAGAGCATCTGACTTCCTATTAATAAAAGCTATTCCTCTCTTTACGTTCAGAATAAGAGATTTATTAAATGCACTGGAAAAAATATTTATAAAGCTTTTCATAACTATTTCCTTCTGTGGTTTTTAGCCATTCATAATTTAATAATGTTTCTTTGTTGCCGTCACTAAGGAAAGAAGTTACTTGCATGAATATGGCTGCAGGTTTGTTCAGAATATTAAGTGTAAAAGTATTTTTTCTTTTCTGTTTCATGCTGGCTAAACATTTCTAATTTTACTGTGGTTCTATTTCTTTATCTAGTTTTCCATTGTTGTTTAAACTGGAAACTTTCTTGGAGTGCACTTACATCATTTTGTTGTTGTTGGAGGGGTGGTGGTTGTTCTTTTTTTTTTTTTAATTGTATTTGATTTACAATGTCATTCATTTCTGCTGTACAGCAAAGTGATTCTCTTACACACACACACACACGTGTGTGTGTGTGTCTGTGTGTCTGTGTGTCTATATATATATATATATATATATATATATACATCCTTTTTTAAAATATTCTTTTCTATTATGGTTTATCACAGGATATTGAATATAGTTCCCCATGCTATGCAATAGGACCTTGTTGTTTATCCATCCCATGTATAATAGTTTGCATCTGCCAACCCCAAACTCCCAGTCCTTCCCTCTCCCACCCATCTCCCGCTTGGCAACCACAAGTCTGTTCTCTGTCTGTGAGTCCATTTCTGTTCCCTAGATAAGTTCATTTGTGTCATACTTTAGATTCTACGTATTGATGGCATATGCTATTTCTTTCTCATCTGACTTACTTCATTTAGTATGATCATCTCTCATTCAAGCCATCTATGTTGCTGCCAATGACATTATTTCATTATTTTTTTAAAATTTTATTTATTTATTTTTTTATCTTTATTGGAGTATAATTGCTTTACAATGTTGTGTTAGTTTCTGCTGTGCAACAAAGTGAATCAGCTATACATATACATATATCCCCATATCCCCTCCCTCTTGCGTCTCCCTCCCACTCTCCCTATCCCACCCCTCTAGGTGGTCACAAAGCACCAAGCTGATCTCCCTGTGCTAGGCAGCAGCTTCCTACTAGCCATCCATTTTACATTTGGTGGTGTATATATGTCAGTGCTACTCTCTCACTACATCCCAGCTTCCCCTTCCTCCCCCCCACCCCCCACCGTGTCCTCAAGTCCGTTCTCTACGTCTGCGTCTTTATTCCTGCCCTGCCCTTAGGTTCATCTTCATCTTCATTAGTACCGTTTTTTTAGATTCCATATATGTGCGTTAGCATATGGTATTTGTTTTTCTCTTTCTGACTTACTTCAGTCTGTATGACAGACTCTAGGTCCATCCACCTTATTACAAATAACTCAGTTTTGCTCCTTTTTATGGCTGAGTAATATTCCATTGTATATATGTGCCACATCTTTATTCATCTGTCGATGGACATTTAGGTTGCTTCCATATCCTGCCTATTGTAAATAGTGCTGCAGCGAACATTGTGGTACATGTATCTTTTTGAATTATGGTTTTTCTCAGGGTATATGCCCAGTAGTGGGATTGCTGGGTCATATGGTAGTTCTATTTTTACTTTTTTAAGGAACCTCCATAGTGGCTGTATCAATTTACATTCCCACCAACTGTGCAGGATATTTCATTCTTTTTTATGGAAGAGTAATATTCCATTGTGTATATGTATACCACATCTTCTGTATCCATTCATCTGTTGATAGACATTTAGGTTGTTTCCATGTCTTGGCTATTGTGAATAGTGCTGCTATGAACATCAGGGGAATGCATTTAATTTAAAAAATTTAGATAAATAACATTTCAATATAGCATGCAGTACATCATACTTTTTTCTGTGTTTCAGATTTTTCTTTGATTTTTGTTTGACTTTCAACTGACTACTCTCCATGCTGATGGCTTGGCTCCATGTGCATGGAATAGAAGATCTTTACGTCTGTAAATTTACAGCCAACAATGAATATCTTCTTCCAATCTGAGTTTTTCCACTAATTTTAATTATTTGATCTGGTTTTGAGAGAGCTGAGAGAAGTTTTCACATTTTTTCTCCCCTCACATGGCAAAGAGGTTTTCATGCCTATGGATTTACAGAAAGAAAGTTAAATCTGGCAGGATCCTCAGAGATCGTATGATCAGTCTCGTTAGTTTTGCAGAAAAAAAGAAAATCAAGCTGAAACAGGTGATGTGAGGCCTCCTGAACCTCCTGAAAGAAGTCACCTGTTCTATACACAGGAGGACGATGGTCGTGCTGTGGTCCTTTTGTGTTTCTCCTAGATTTCAAGTTTCAGTGGCAGCCAGGGAGTTTTTAAAGCCTCAAGAGCTTTCTGAATGTCTCTGTTCTTTCATTCTGATGGAGCACCACCTTGCAGTCTGGGAGCCAGATGTGGGAGGAGATATAAATAGAGCTAGCCAAGAATTAGTTAAATACAGTGTAAATACTATGGAGAAGTAGAGTATATATAAAAAAAAAAAAAGCATTCGACCTTGTCAGGCAGATTGGGGAAAGCCTCCAAGAGGAAGGCTCATTTAAGCTGAAACCGCAGGATGATTTGGAATTGTCCAATCAAGGGAGGTGGTTTCATTAAGAGCACTAGCATGAGAATCATCCAGTTGTGCTTAGAACGTAAGGTTTGGGACCTTGGACTCTGAAGCTGACTGCCTGCCTGAGAGAAATTCCCTCCTTTAACAAGTTGTCTGTGTCTGTGGGCAAGACACTGATGTTCTCTGTTCCCTACCACTCTTTTCTGTAAAATTAGCATAATAATACTATTGGGGTATCATACTGTTATCATGCTATTATGACAATCGCTTATAAGGCTTGACTGAAATAATGCCTTAAAACACGTTTGTATAGTGCCTAACACTCAGAATAGGACAACTGCTGGCCATTATTAACCCAGAGCTTTGCAGATTACAAAACACTTTTATAGGCATCGTATGTCATTTGATCACCATGCTTCCCTCTAGTACCCAGTCCTCAGTACCTCTGCTAATGGTACTATGATTATTTTTGGAGAAAACGAGTAAGCTCTGTGGCCCCCTAGTAGGGGCCAGGAGTGTCCCAGAGAGAGAGAACAGAGATAGAGCCTGGGTCTCAGGGTCTCAAAGAATATTCAAGAATCATCCTATCTAGACTGGAAGCATGTCAATACTTCAAATGCTAGTAGTATCTCAAGAAGAAAGGAAACACATTTAAGGGGCTAGGTTACATTAAGGATTTTGACAGCATGACATTTACGGTTTAAGTGCCCCTCAGGAATCATGGCCTCAGACTGTTCAATAATGATGTAAAATGGGTGAGCAAACAATTTAAGTGTTACTCTAAGATAATCTCAGTAGGAGCACAATGTTGTAAATGTCCTCTCCACATCCCAGTTCTGTGAAGTAGCTGTTCGTTTTTGTCCATTTATTGCTTTACAGCTATAAGCCTTTGACTAAGTCGCTTAGCATCTTCTAATGATTTTTGAAAGATTTTCTGAGGAAATCCAACATGAGATGGCGTGGGCTATTATACTAACCAGAAAGGATGTGATTTCTATTGTAAAGAGCATCTTTTTCCACTGCACACATTGAACCTCTTTATGTCTGGTGTTATGGCTCATATGAGGGGAAGAATGGTGGCATTCATTGTCACAATTCTACAGCATTTAACATTGGTAGATGATTTTACTGTTGATAAAATACATTACCCACTTTATCACATTTGATTCTCCAAACAGCCTTTCCCAGTTTTTACTTAGTGAAACTGAGACGTGGAGATGTTTAAGCAAGTTCATGTAGTTGGTTAGTGACGGAGCCAGGACTTGAACCCAACTGTTTGGTCTCCAGATAGAGTGCTCTTGTCACTAAACTGATTTTTGCCTTGTTTGCAAAGCTTACGTGTGAAGACAAGAGCAAGCGTTTCAGAGTTGTAAGATTAGTAGATTGCAGAAGACCATCTTTCACAAGTGTGTCATGGAGGACTCCACTCAATGTAGATTCAGTTCCCAGGAAATATTAAGACTTCAGAGGCCACTGGTGAGCAAGAGAGACAATGTTGCAGCAGCCATTATGTGACCTACTGACCCCCTGGGAGGGAGGTGTTGGGGGTACAGAGTTAGACTTGGCCACGTGGCTCTATTACCCTTTCCACCCTGGGGAATTCCTCAGAGGCCAGGAGGCAAATATTCTCTGAAGGTCTTTGGGGGTTTCCAACCCTGTTGCAGCAGACAATTTCCAACCATTTCCCACTTAAGGCAGCCACTGACAAGTTGCTAATGATTCCCTTAGGGTCCCTCACTTCAGGCACTTTAAGGATTGTTTCACTAGAATTTGAATCAGGGCACTTTTAAAAGAAAAAAAAAAAAGTCCAGCTTGCTTTTTACCACCCTCCTTTGGGATTAAGTTAAGGAAACTAAAGCCATTATCTGCTCATGGCTTTGCTGAATCAATGAATTTTACTCACTAGAAAGCTACACGAAGTAGTTCTTTTTCATGAAAAGATGGCATAGGCATTTTTGAGCCTTGAGTTCTGAAGAATACACAGAAAGCTCTCTCCCGCTGATAATTAGAGCTGGCATCAAGGCAGGGTACATGAGCAGTAGTGGAGCTTTTCCTTTTCTGACACATTGAGAGACAGAGGTACAGAAACTGTTTAAAGTAAAATAATAAAAAGAGGGGCGAGGTTAGGAAGGGATTAATAACATTTGGAAATCACAGGAATGATGTGTTTTTCTTTGAATGTTGCTCTAAATTGTATCTTCTTTTCAACTGCTTGAGATACCTTTTGTTCAAAAGGAATACAGATTCAATAATCTTGCTTTTCTGGGGCAAACATAATGGACTGCACACATGGCTTAGGCTGAGTGGTCATAACCAGGCAAAGCTACCGTATTTTTTAAAATATAAGACTCCATTGATTCTCAGATGTACTATATTATATTAATGTATCACTGAGAGAGAGAAAAAAAAATACTAGCAGTTGGCCACATCAGCCTCCTGTAACTTTGACTTGTGTCTTGTCTTTTTGATGGTATTCATGATTTCTCCTGCCTTTATTTTATTGCTCGGCACTTGAGAGGCAACGTCTTTTGCACACCTACCAATAACAAAACAACATAGCTTCATTTACATCTTGGTTGTGGCTTCATCCAAAGAACATGTTTGTTGCCTTGTAAGAAAATGGGGAGTTTCAATCATTACTTTGACAATAAGTATTTGCTTCACAAACAATACCAAATTTACATGCAGTGGCTAATTTCAACAAAATGACTCTGTTTCAACAATAAACAATAGTATAGTCTTTTTGAGAGCTGACAAGTTAGGACATTTGATTTGTCATCACTGCCACTGGGCAACAATGATGATAAGACACATCCCAAATTTGGAAAAGTTAAAATGTGAAAAAAAAAGTGTGACTTAGAATTGATGAACTATGAGAGTTCATCAGCCTAAACAGCCAAGAGAGAAGACCATCCAGCTGTGGGAATTTCAGTTCCAATGACAAGAAAGAATCAAAGCAGTGAGCTAGTAAACCAGGAGGCCTTGACATTCCTCTCACCTTGATTAAACTTTAGACAGATTTCTTCATGACTGTGGGCCCTGACCTCCCTTTTCTTAGTGCAAATACTGTAGAAAATTGCAATTTCAAATTCTTTCTCTGCCCCTTTGAGAGGTAAATTTTCTACAACCCAGAAATGTCTTCTCGAGGACCATCCCTTTGAAATGTAATCATTCAAAGAGACAGCACCCCTACCTCTGTGCCTCTGTGGGAGGGTGGGAGCCTAAATTCTATAGGCGCCAATTAGCAAACACAGATGGCTTAATCACATTGATCAGTCTCCCTGCCCAGTCCTCCAGTATGTTTCCATTGGCTCACCCCATTTCTTAAGAATCACCCACCTTTTATTCAGCAGATTTGTTTCTTCTTGCTCCTCTATTGCAGTAGTCTTGAATAAAGTCTGCCTTGCCTGTTTAACTGATCCAGTGCAGTTTTTCTTTTATACTAAGAACTCAGTTCTAAAGAAATAGTCAGCGTTAAAAGGATCCTTTATGCATACTTAGAAAGTCACAATTCAAAGTAGAATGTGCTTTTTTTTTTTTAAATAAATAAATTAGTTAATTTATTTATTTTTGGCTGTGTTGGGTCTTCGTTTCTGTGCGAGGGCTTTCTCTAGTTGCGGCGAGCGGGGGCCACTCTTCATCATGGCGCGCGGGCCTCTCACTGTCGCGGCCTCTCTTGTTGCGGAGCACAGGCTCCAGATGCGCAGGCTCAGTAGTTGTGGCTCATGGGCCCAGTTGCTCCGTGGCATGTGGGATCTTCCCAGACCAGGGCTCGAACCCGTGTCCTCTGCATTGGCAGGTGGATTCTCAACCACTGCACCACCAGGGAAGCCCCGAATGTGCTTTTTTAAAATTCACATTCTTTGGTCTCCCACACAATTTGTATAGTTTATATGTTTTTGAGACTAAAATCCCTGTAATATATTTTCCCCTGTAGTATTTCCTTATTGTAAATGCTTCAGTGCAAGTGTGTTGAGAATTAAAATTCACAGAACTGTTCATTTTTATTGTTTTTAATCACAGGAGTCAAGGGGTTAAAGGATATTCTTTCTGATCCAAGTATCTAATTTTTCAGGCTCATATTCTGTGGCACAGAAATACAGCCTTTCTCAAGATCACATAGCTAGTTAATGGTCAACCAAAGACAATCCAGGGTTGTTTCCACTAGACCAATGACCCCCACACTGAGTTGAGCATTACACACCTGGAGAGTTTGAAAAAAATGTTGATGTACTTTAAAAAATCAGGGTCAGTTGATTCAGAATCTCTGGTTTTGGGTCTAGGCATTTGTGGTTTGTAAAAAGCACACAAAGTTTGTTTGTTTGTTTTTTAAAATGCATCTAAGATGCAGCCAGGTCTGAGAACCACCGGAATAAGCTTTCTCCCTATATGTAATATACTAAAACCAAGCGAGGAACTAGCTGCTATTTTATGTCCTGCACAGAGGAGCAGAGGCTAAATTGTAAATGCTTTTTAGCATTTTTGCACTCACCAATTCTCATCCTTAAAACATCCAGCACTTCTTAGTTATTTCTTCCATTGCTTTCTTGCCCTAGAATTGTGTAAAGTTGCATGTGGTACAACTGCTTGACTGGTTATGGTAGCTCACAGAACCTGGGAAGGTGGCCTTTGTGCCAAAGCAAATAGCACTTGATGTATCTTTGAAGCTGGTCTGTTTGCAGATTGGACTGTTAGGCACAGAGGGAAAGAGTTTTCAATGAATATTTCTATAATGTTACAAATCTACTAGACTGCTGGCTCACAAGTCTGTACAGGTGATAGGATATTTTTTTGCAGGTGAGAAATGCTTCATGAGAATGAGCTCCTAGGAAGAAAGGAATTGTATAAATGCAAATAATTATTTTTATTATGCAAACAAATGATCCTAATACAGTAATAATAGCAATTAAAAAGAAAGCCAGGTCCCTATGCCCTAGAGAGCAACATCTTTGTAAGGAAATCTAACGAACTTTTTATAACTATTTATTACATGCCTTAACTGCAAGATTTTGAGTAAGAACCAAACTTTTAAGTGGGTGTTGTTGTTGTTTTTAATCCATTAGATATAAATTAAACCAAACCAGGAGATTGAAGTGTTTCCTCCTTCTTCCTCCTACACCACTGTGGGCTTAACCTTAATTTGCTGATGTCTGCAGTATTTGTACAAGCACTGCTATCTTCTAGAGCAAAGGCAATGCTACTGCAATGAATTAGAAACTATATATTTAAAAATCTTTCCTTTTATGAGCAATTTAAATTGGCAGGAAAAACACAATTAAGCAATTTCAAAGGTGTAATTTTATGGAGAGTTAAACACTACATCTCTAAACACTGTTTTTAAAAAGACATTGGTAATTAAGTTTTTCTATTTTTTATAGTTCTAATCTAGAGGAGACAGTGGTGAAGAAAAATGCCAAGAATGTGATTTTTTACAAAGTGCAGTTTGAAAATTCCCATCCTAAAATGTTGAAACGGAAAAAGATGACAGTGACTAGAGATTTCAGATGTGGAAAAGAGCAGAGATATCCTCTTGGCATGGCTCTTAAGATCATTAACTAAGGGAGTCCTGCAAACTCCATCCCTCAGCTGCCAATGGGAAAATGTCGCAACTGCAAATTAGAGAGATCTTGCTGGAGATACTGTAGAAGGAACAGGAAATTACCAGATGTCTTTAACCCTTCCATTTTCACACCCTATCTTTGTAACCTTCCAATACAAGGTTTCATTTTGTAGTTATCTCTGACAGCATCAAGATCTTCAATTACCCAGAGTAATGGGAACTCCTAGTTTTTGAGTCAGTTCCATTGCCCAGCTTTGCTCGTTGCAAAATTTTTTAGTGCATCAATGAAAATCTGATTCCATATTATTTTTTCCTGAAGTTTCCCCTCTTTATAAGTCTGTGTTCAGTGACATCAGATTAGCGCTTAAATCTGCCACAGTGAGATTGTTCACATCAAGGAAGTCTGCAAAGGCTGCTGTTAATCTGGGAATCTTGGGAGAGCTGGTTGTTAGGTCTTTGCCGGCATACCACTGTCTCTGGAACTAGCTGATAAGTCTGCTTCCTCATCTCTACAATGGGCTTTCAAACATATGAAAGTTTCCTCCCTGTCCCTCAGAAATCTAGGCCACACATGTTGGGAAGGACCCTGGTAGGGTCTCTAGCTCAGTCTAATTCTGGGCAAGGGGTATGTGTCTTTATCTGCATGTGTATCTTCTTCCAGGATATATTGCTTATCTTATTAAGCTGTTTCAGTAATTAAACAAAATGATGCCTGCAAAATGCTCAGCCTTTCACATAGTAAGACCTTGGGTACTATTAGCTATTATTATCTTTAGGGTGAAGGTTTATTGTACCAGAACAACCTTTGTTTACTCCCCTCTCCTAGCTAAGGAGGTTAAAAGGTATACCATATAACGGCTTTTATTTTTTCCACATTGTTTCTTCTTAAATTTGTGCAGTTCTGATTAGACACCAGGGCTAGGTATACGTTTATTTCCAACTTTAAATTGAATACAACATCCCATTAGGACACTTGGTGGATTGTTAGAATGGGGACCTCAAAGTCTGTCTTGCTTTTCTCTTGCAAAGAGAGCTCCAATACAGTTGAAAATACTTGCTACAACATAATCTCTCATCCTGACAGCCTAATCTCTGGTCTGAGGAGAGACTGAGGAATGCATAGATTTCCTATACTATTCTTCTTGGTCTGTCTTTCTGTCTCTCAGAGCCTATAACCCACTTGGCCCTCTGTCCATGATTACCTACCTTTCCTCACCTAAAGTCCTTAAGACTCGTGACACTCTCAACACCAAAAGAGGAACACAGCTGTGGTTGGTGACATGCTAAGATGGCCCTCAAGTTTCCCTCCTCCTGGTGTATATGTACTACACAATCCTCTCCTTCTGAGTGTGGGTGTGACTAATATGATGGGATAGCACTTCCATGATGAGGTTATGTCATATGGCACAGTTGACTTTTGAGAAAGGGAGATTGCCCTTCGTGAAGGTGTCCTGATCTGGTGACTCCTTAAAAGGGACGGGAAAAAAACTAAAAATGGGGTTGCCATATGATCCTGCAATACCACTCCTGGACATATATCCGGAGAAAACTGTAATTTGAAAAGATACGTGTGCCCCAGTGTTCATTGCAGCACTATTTACAATAGCCAAGACATGAAAGCATCCTAACTGTCCATTGACAGATGAATGGCTAAAGAAGATGTGGTATATTTATACAATGGAATATTACTCAACCATAGAAAAGAATGTAATAATGCCATTTGCAGTAACATGGATGGACCTAGAGAATATCATATTAAGTGAAGTAAGACAGAGAAAGATAAATATCATATGATATCGCTTATATGTGGAATCTAAAATTTAAAAATATACAAATGAACTTATTTACAAAACAGAAATAGACCCACAGGCATAGAAAACAAACTTATGGTCACCAAAGAGGAAAGGGAGGGAGGGATAAATTAGGAGGTTGGGATTAACATATACATACTACTATAAATAAAGTAGATAACCAACAAGGACCTAGTATACAGCCCAGGGAACTATACTCAATATTTTGTAATAATGTATAAGGAAAAATAATCTGAAAAAGAATATATATATATATATATATTCCATCTATCTATCTATCCATCTATCCGTCTATCATCTATCTATCCTGAATCATTGTGCTGTACACCTGAAACTAACAACCTTATAAATCAACTATACTTCAATTTAAAAAAAGATGAATTAAAAAAAAAAAAAAAGGGACTGGGCTCTTCCTGAAGTCTGAGGTTTTGAAACATGAGATGGATTCCCTGGGAGGGAGATTGTCTGTTGCTGGCTTTGAATTAGAGAAAGTCAACTTTTAAGGATCTGAGACTAACCTGCAGCCAACAGCCAGCCAGAAAATGGGACCTCAGGCACACAGCCTCAAGGATTTTTTTTTTTCCCAGAGCCTCTAATAGAGAACTCAACCCACCTCACATATTGAGTGCAAGACCCTGAGTAAAGAAACCAGCTTAGCCAGGATGGACTTCTGACTTACAGTGTGATGGTAAGTGTCTGTTGTTAAAAGCTGCTAAGTTTCGTTTTTTTTTTTTTTTTCACGATAGAAGGTGATTTTGAATGAATTCCTAGCCAATACATACAGACAGAGAAGATATATCAGTAAAAATGCATAACAAGCAACAAAATGCAATAAATGTGAATGTATAAGTAGCCACAATATATAGAGACAAGTATTTCAACGAAAACTGGTACAAAGCAGAGAGCAAAATAATAAGTGTAAAAGAATTTCATTATTGTGCTCATTCATATTTTTACCCAGCAAGTAAAAAAGCTGCTAAGTTTGTGGTAATTTGTTATGTAACAATAGAAAGCCAGCATACCAACTGTCATGTGTTCTCATAGTAATATCTTCTCCAGTCAAAACAGCTTCAATCTGGTCACCATATTGCCAGGTTCTCATCAGCTATGGGTGTTTTCTTCTGGATTGTTCCTACTTCCCTAATGTTTTCTCTTGAAATGGGTGTAGAATGACTGCATTTTGTCAGCATTTTGTCTGACTCTGGTTCAATGATCATTCTCTGCACAGGTAGAACATTTGCTAAAATGATCCAAGGGATATTCCAAAATGCAGTAAATGTATTAGAAAAGGCATAAAGTTCTGAAGAGGCATGTGCAATTTACATCAACATGAAAAAGTAAATCTTTTCTGAAACAGAGCAGGATAGAAATAATTGAATAAAAAAGCCTCTGGCTAAAAATTAGACCCATCTCTCTATCATGGCATTCTTTGCACTGCCATGTGATTATTTTCACTTTGGTCTAGTGTATGAACTTGAGAGTGAGGGTCTGTGCTCTATTTATCTCTAAACTCTAAGTTTAGTACTTGGTATATTTTAGGTGCTCAATAAGCATCTTCTACATTCACCTGAAACAGAAGCATTTGCCAATGACAGGATTTACAGCTTGCTGAGATTAATTGAAGTTTTTCTCCAAAGTTGAAAAGCAACAAAGAGAACAATCTGTTCAGAAAGATGTGAAAGGCTGAGGAATGTACTGGAGAGTAAATGCTTTCTCAGAATCAGAAAGCGATTTTTATGAAGCAGGAGGTGTTGGCAAGCTCTTTCTGGGTAGGAGATGAAGAATAGAACAAAAATAAAAATGAAACACCTTAGAATTTTCCATAGAACAAACAAGACAGGAGGTGATAACACTGACAGTTCAGAGCTGCTCTGAAAGCATATTTTCTCTCAGGGAAGAGCACTATTTCTTCCTTGAGAGACACTAGGTTATACACACAGACGTAGCCGGGGGGATTTGTCCACGGTAAAATAGCCAAACTAATATTAAGTGAAGAAAATCCACTCACAGCTGAAAGATAAATGGAACAAAGAGATAGAGGCTGAAGTGCTGCAGGCAAGTCTAGGCTCCCCTACAGGGAACCCAATTAGTACTTTCCTAACTCCGGCTGCCAGTTTCTCAGAGCGTAATCTGGGGATCATCTGAGGGCAGCAGGCAGTTGTGGAATAACAATAACCAAGAGCAAAACTGATGTTGCTATTTGCAGTCTACATATGCATGCATATGTGTAATAGCAGTAACAGTTTCACCATTCTTTAGATGGGGAAACTGAGGCTCACCAGGTAAGTGACCTGCTGAAGGTTGCAGAGCTGATAACTGATAAGGAGGACTGGAACTGAGCAGGAATTTGAAGTCAATCTTTGTGCTCTTCCAGAACATCAGACTGTCTCTCCAAGGAGAAAGAGAGAATAGAAAAATATTATGCACTTTGAAATTAACACCCAAACTCCTCAGGGCTGCTGTGAGAATCAGATGAAAGACTTATGTTCTTGGGAAAGTCATTTAATTTCTCTGAAAAAATTCCAATAATCCATTCAACTCTGATAATCTTTGACTGCCTGATTTGCCTCTAGCAATTTAGTGGTACCTAAAATGGACAAAGTGCCAGGCCTGAGACATTATAGGAAATATAGAAATACAGACTCTCTGTGCCTGCGTATCAGTTATTTAACGGACATTTATTAAAAGTCTTCTTTGTGCCAGGCAGATACTCAGAAATACTCTGCTAGATTCTATGACATTTTCCTTCATCAACTAATTATGCACAGGTTTTTGTTGAAATTTGGCTGATAAATTCCCACCTTCTCCGATGTCAGCCCTATATCAGTGATGTTCCTATAAACAAATCAAAAGATGTTATGTGTTTTATAAATTTCCTTTTAAAAGCAGGAAACGTTAATGTTAAAAATGTCACATTTAACTTGAAAGTAAAAATTGTGTTTGTTTTTCAATAGCTACAGGTAATAAACCACTGACTACCACTTTTTATTACAGAAAAGATCAGTCAATTTAGGATACTTGTTTTTTATTTTATAGAATATTTTGGAAAATGAAAAGTGTATGATTTATCTTTAAGGGCTATCACTCTTAAAAAACAGACTTTGCCACTGTGAATATCTGAATATCTGTGTGGTACACAGTTATGATTACTCACCATCTCATTACAAAGTATCGCATTGCTTCTATTGTTTGATATGATATAATCTTCAAGTCCATTGAATGAGGCAGACATAAAGTGTAAAACCACCCTGTAAGTCAAAAGCGAACAAATGAATGAGGACGCCACTCACTGTTACCTCCTCCCTGTGGTTGAACTTCCAGGATAGTTGGCTTGCTATAAGCAGTAAGCATTTCTCTAACATAAGGGCAAGAAGTCATAAATCGAGTTCTCATATTTTCTCTCCTTGCCTGATACATCAGCTTGTACCATCTTATACCAGCAGTCATCATTGCCTCCCTGACATTGTCCTCCCTCCCTCCTCCCAGGCGACTGGAGCTCAGTTTGGAGAGCACTATTTAAATAATACATGCTGAGTGCAGAAAAATTTAACAACACGTGTACGTGTAAGGAAGAAATTAACAGAACTCCTAATCTAGCACCTCAAAACAAAAGTATTTGACCCAACTGGAATTTTTGTGTTTGTGGTAGTTAGTTGGTATGTATGTGTGCAGTCTTTAATATTTTTATTTTCATATCTCAGAACTTAACAACATATTTTTTCATTTCTATGGGATTATTAATATAAAGAGAAACTTTTTAATATTTATATTTTATTAAATTTATATTTTATCTAACCATCTTACTAAATTCTTTTTTTTTTTTATTGGAGTTTAAATTTCCCTAGTATATGGTAAAATATCAGCAAATTGTTTTTCAATTTTAAAATCAAATGACTCATTTTCTAGTCATGGAGCATTTTCTAGAGCCTCTTAGATAAACTGAATTCAGTAAATATATTTAGCAACTACAGTGCAACGATATTACTAAACAGTCTATCATTATCCATTGGATTTAACTCTGTGTACTGCTAGGTTCATGGCTTAGTTCATGGCTTACTGCTGATTCCTCTATTTTTCATCCTCCCTTATCTTGAGGAAATCTGCCTATTCAGCAGATAAATTTTAATGTGCATGAATGGGATCTGGTTCCTGGCCCAGTCTAGTTTTGTCCTCGGTATAATTTTTGCACGGCCCTTTCCTTCTTTAACTAGTGACAGTAATAGGAAAAGTATTGTTTTGCTCTGATCGTCTGGTCTTTATAATTTCATGGTCCAACAACAGGGAATCTGGTACCTGTCAAGTGTCAGGAGTCAGGGAATCTGGCTGTCTCTTTTTTTTTTTTTTTTTTTTTTTTTCCACACACACACACTGTATTTTATTTTTACAAGAGATAGATAGACTGACACCAAGCATTGTACATGGATGACCACAACAAAAGCAACAATGATTGCAATTACCAAACATGAAACACACTTATACTATGTCATAACATTGACATTCAGTCCAGTAATCCTCCACTGTAACAGCTCCTTTACTTTGCAGTGAAAATTGATTTGTATATTCTTTTCCTCTGAGTCCTTGTGGGATTTTTTTTTTTTTTTAATTCAGACAGAAAGTCACAAAAATTATACTCATCCTCATCAGTTCACTCAGTGGCTGTCTCTTGATGCTAGGATTCTTGCATGTCTGTCATGATGATTCTAGTATTGTCTGGCATCTAAGACATCCATCTCTTTGCCACTAAACTGGCTACATTTATTCAGACCGCTGACTAGTGATTTCAGTCATGACATTAAGTTGCTGTGTCATTTCCTTTGCTTTTCCATTGTTGATATAATTATTTGTAATGTCTGTATGAACTCTGGAAGTCTAGATAGGGTGTCCCAGCTGTGAAACCAATGTTTATATATGAAAGTTATGAATATTTCCAAAGGCAGAATAAAGTAATGGACCCATGGTGTCTGTATTTGCTTTTGATACAAATGCTAAACTGAAGTTACCAGTTTTCTCTGTATGTGTCTATAAACAAAAAAGCTGAAAAAGCCTTTTTTCATAAAAAAAAGATTTTTTTCAACAGTCTCTTCATATTTATAGCGCTTTTTGTATCTATGGCTAGATCTCTGTCTCTGTCTCTATTGAGTGGAGGCATGCACTCTTATCTTTCTCTCTCCCCCAGGACCTTTAGAAATTAGCTAGTCACAATAATCTGTCATTTCTGTGCACTTCAGGGATCTCTTATTGGGATATATCTGCCATTTAAAGGGAAATGTATACAAAGGTGGAAAGAATTTAAGAAGCAAACTAGTTTTCATTTGGCTCGGAGGACAGACAGATCTAAATTCCAAGTGAGTTTTACTTGTTTTTTTTTTTACAATGTTTGTATAAAAAATATGGGGTAAATTAAGAGGATGGGATTAACAGATACAAACTGCCATACATAAAATAGATAAGCAACAAGGATTTACTGTATAGCACAGGGAACTATACTAAAATAAAGAATGAAAATGTATTGAGAAAAAAATGCAGATTGAATGGAAATTATTACTTCTGGTTTACCCTGAGTTTCATGTCCCTTCATTAAGACCTGAAAAATCTGAAGTGCTCTGAGTGCATAACCTTTTCAACTCTCTTGAATGTAATAGAACAATTTTAAAGAAACTCATAAATGAGCTAAATCAGATGTGAGGAAAACCTTTGGGTAGCTAGAACAAAGTGGGAAAAAAACCTTAGAGTTCAGACTCTTTCTTAATGGACAATTCAGGTGGGCAAATGTTAGAGAAGACAGCTTCTATGAAATAGGGAGAAATGGCCCTAACTATAAACTCCTTATATTGGAGTTAGGAAATTTTGTTCCCAGACTAAGATAACTGCCCAAGAATCAGTACCAGGGAAAGTGACTCTATTACAGGGAATATCTACCTCCAAATATCCCTACCTTGACCAAGATATTGATAAGATTCCTTTACTTTGCAAGTGTACATGGTTTTCTGAGCAAATAGGTTGAAATACGTTTACCTTTTTGGGAGGGGATTAATAACTTACATTATAAAGACTCTTAAATATAAAGGAGTTTCTATTTGGATTGGCTTATAGAGTGTATTTAGTACTTCCATACTTCCAGGATAAGAGAACTCAAAAATGCCTAGATTACAGAGGAATTTAACTTCTATGCTTTAAATGTCCTGGCTTTTAAAGAAAGCTCTAGACTTTTGTTGAAGTTATAACTCAGGGACAGAAAATTAATGAATATTGTTATAGTAAGTGATATCCAGCTTGTAAAACAAAACAAAAACAAAACGAAACAAAACAACACTGGGAGAGGTTTAGTATTAAGACTAATTGAAGAATTGTCTTCTTCTTAGTTTTATTTCAGAGTAAAAAAATGAATATTCTTGACCGTAAAAGTCTTGATGCCATTTATCATACTTTTTTGTGCCTTTTTCTACCAAGTTCTTTTTTTTTTTTTAATCAGTCATCAATTTTATACACATCACTGTATACATGTCAATCCCAATCGCCCAATTCAGCGCACCACCATCTCCACCCCACTGCAGTTTTCCCCCCTTGGTGTCCATACGTTTGTTCTCTACATCTGTGTCTCAACTTCTGCCCTGCAACCCGGTTCATCTGTACCATTTTTCTAGGTTCCACATACATGCGTTAATATACGATATTTGTTTTTCTCTTTCTGACTTACTTCACTCTGTATGACAGTCTCTAGATCCATCCACGTCTCAACAAATGACTCAATTTCGTTCCTTTATATGGCTGAGTAATATTCCATTGTATATATGTACCACATCTTCTTTATCCATTCGTCTGTCGATGGGCATTTAGGTTGCTTCCATGACCTGGCTATTGTAAATAGTGCTGCAATGAACATTGGGGTGCATGTGTCTTTTTGAATTACGGTTTTCTCTGGGTATATGCCCAGTAGTGGGATTGCTGGGTCATATGGTAATTCTATTTTTAGTTTTTTAAGGAACCTCCATATTGTTCTCCATAGTGGCTGTATCCATTTACATTCCCACCAACAGTGTAAGAGGGTTCCCTTTTCACCACACCCTCTCCAGCATTTGTTCTTTGTAGATTTTCTGATGATGCCCATTCTAACTGGTGTGAGGTGATACCTCATTGTAGTTTTGATTTGTATTTCTCTAATAATTAGTGATGTTGAGCATCTTTTCATGTGCTTTGTGGCCATCTGTATGTCTTCTTTGGAGAAATGTCTATTTAGGTCTTCTGCCCATTTTTGGATTGGATTGTTTGTTTGTTTAATATTGAGCTGAATGAGCTGTTTATATATTTTGGAGATTAATCCTTTGTCCATTGATTCATTTGCAAATATTTTCTCCCATTCTGAGGGTTGTCTTTTCGTCTTGTTTATGGTTTCCTTTGCTGTGCAAAAGCTTTGAAGTTTCATTAGGTCCAATTTGTTTATTTTTGTTTTTATTTCCATTACTCTAGGAGGTGGATCAAAAAAGATCTTGCTGTGATTTATGTCAAAGAGTATTCTTCCTATGTTTTCCTCTAAGAGTTTTATAGTGTCCAGTCTTACATTTAGGTCTAAAATCCATTTTGAGTTTATTTTTGTATATGGTGTTATGGAGTGTTCTAATTTCATTCTTTTGCATGTAGCTGTCCAGTTTTCCCAGCACCACTTATTGAAGAGACTGTCTTTTCTCCATTGTATATCTTTGCCTCCTTTGTCATAGATTAGTTGACCATAGGTGCGTGGGTTTATCTCTGGGCTTTCTATCTTGTTCCATTGATCTATGTTTCTGTTTTTGTGCCAGTACCATATTGTCTTGATTACTGTAGCTTTGTAGTATAGTCTGAAGTCAGGGAGTCTGATTCCTCCAGCTCCGTTTTTTCCCCTCAAGACTGCTTTGGCTATTCGGGGTCTTTTGTGTCTCCATACAAATTTTAAGATGATTTGTTCTAGCTCCATAAAAAATGCCATTGGTAATTTGATAGGGATTGCATTGAATCTGTAGATTGCTTTGGGTAGTATAGTCATTATCACAATATTGATTCTTCCAATCCAAGAACATGGTATAACAGATGGAGATCTGTTGGTATCATCTTTAATTTCTTTCATCAGTGTCTTATAGTTTTCTGCATACAGGTCTTTTGTCTCCCTAGGTGGGTTTATCCCTCGGTATTTTATTCTTTTTGTTGCAATAGTAAATGGGAGTGTTTCCATAATTTCTCTTTCAGATTTTTCATCATTAGTGTATAGGAATGCAAGAGATTTCTGTGCATTCATTTTGTATCCTGCAACTTTACCAAATTCATTAATTAGCTCTAGTAGTTTTCTGGTGGCAGTTTTAAGATTCTCTATGTATAGTATCATGTCATCTGCAAACAGTGACAGTTTTACTTCTTCTTTTCCAATTTGTATTCCTTTTATTTCTTTTTCTTCTCTGATTGCCGTGGCTAGAACTTCCAAAACTATGTTGAATAATAGTGGTGAGAGTGGACATCCTTGTCTCGTTCCTGATCTTAGAGGAAATGCTTTCAGTTTTTCACCGTTGAGAATGATGTTTGCTGTGGGTTTGTCATATATGGCCTTTATTATGTTGAGGTAGGTTCCCTCTATGCCCACTTTCTGGAGAGTTTTTATCATAAATGGGTGTTGAATTCTGTCAAAAGATTTTTCTGCATCTATTGAGATGATCATGTGGTTTTTATTCTTCAGTTTGTTAATATGGTGTACCACATTGATTGATTTGCATATATTGAAGAATCCTTGCATCCCTGGGATAAATCCCACTTGATCGTGGTGTATGATCCTTTTCATGTGTTGTTGGATTCTGTTTGCTAGTATTTTGTTGTGGATTTTTGCATCTATATTCATCAGTGATATTGGTCTGTAATTTTCTTTTCTTGTAGTGTCTTTGTCTGGTTTTGGTATCAGGGTGATGGTGACCTCATAGAATGAGTTTGGAAGTGTTCCTTCCTCTGCAATTTTTGGAAGAGTTTGAGAAGGATGGGTGTTAGCTCTTCTCTAAATGTTTGATAGAGTTCACCTGTGAAGCCATCTGGTCCTGAACTTTTGTGTGTTGGAAGATTTTTAGTCATAGTTTCAATTTCATTACTTGTGATTGGTCTGTTCATATTTTCTGTTTCTTCCTGGTTCAGTCTTGGAAGGTTATACCTTTCTAAAAATTTGTCCACTTCTTCCAGGTTGTCCATTTTATTGGCATAGAGTTGCTTGTAGTAGTCTCTTAGGATGCTTTGTATTTCTGCAGTGTCTGTTGTAACTTCTCCTTTTTCGTTTCTGATTTTATTGATTTGAGTCCTCTCCCTCTTTTTCTTGATGAGTCTGGCTAATGGCTTATCAATTTTGTTTATCTTCTCAAAGAACCAACTTTTAGTTTTATTGATCTTTGCTATTGTTTTCTTTGTTTCTATTTCATTTATTTCTGCTCTGATCTTTATGATTTCTTTCCTTCTGCTAACTCTGGGTTTTGTTTGTTCTTCTTTCTCTAGTTCCTTTAGGTGTAAGTTTAGATTGTTTACTTGAGATTTTTCTTTTTTCTTTAGGTAGGCTTGTATAGCTATAAACTTCCCTCTTAGAACTGCTTTTGCTGCATCCCATAGGTTTTGGGTCGTCGTGTTTTCATTGTCATTTGTCTCTAGGTATTTTTTGATTTCCTCTTTGATTTCTTCAGTGATCTCTTGGTTATTTAGTAATGTATTGTTTAGCCTCCATGTGTTTGTGTTTTTTACGTTGTTTTCCCTGTAATTCATTTCTAATCTCATAGCGTTGTGGTCAGAAAAGATGCTTGATATGATTTCAATTTTCTTAAATTTACTGAGGCTTGATTTGTGACCCAAGATGTGATCTATCCTGGAGAATGTTCCGTGCGCACTTGAGAAGAAAGTGTAATCTGCTGTTTTTGGATGGAATGTCCTATAAATATCAATTAAATCTATCTGGTCTATTGTGTCATTTAAAGCTTCTGTTTCCTTATTTATTTTCATTTTGGATGATCTGTCCATTGGTGTAAGTGAGGTGTTAAAGTCCCCCACTAATATTGTGTTACTGTCGATTTCCTCTTTTATAGCTGTTAGCAGTTGCCTTATGTATTGAGGTGCTCCTATGTTGGGTGCATATATATTTATAATTGTTATATCTTCTTCTTGGATTGACCCCTGGATCATTATGTAGTGTCCTTCCTTGTCTCTTGTAACATTCTTTATTTTAAAGTCTATTTTATCTGGTATGAGTATAACTACTCCAGCTTTCTTTTTTTTTTTTTTAATATATTTTTTAAACATCTTTATTGAAGTATAATTGCCTTACAATAGTGTGTTAGCTTCTCCTTTATAACAAAGTGAATCAGTTATACATATACAATATGTTCCCATTTCTCTTCCCTCTTGCATCTCCCTCCCTCCCACCCTCCCCATCCCACCCCTCTAGGTGGTCACAAAGCACCGAGCTGATCTCCCTGTTCTGTGCGGCTGCTTCCCACTAGTTATCTATTTTACATTTGGTAGTGTATATATGTCCATGACACTCTCTTACCCTGTCACATCTCACTCCAGCTTTCTTTTGGTTTCCATTTGCATGGAATATCTTTTTCCATCCCCTCACTTTCAGTCTGTATGTGTCCCTAGGTCTGAAGTGGGTCTCATGTAGACAGCATATATATGGGTCTTGTTTTTGTATCTGTTCAGCCAGTCTGTGTCTTTTGGTTGGAGCATTTAATCCATTTACGTTTAAGGTAATTATCAATATGTATGTTCCTATGACCATTTTCTTAATTGTTTTGGGTTTGTTTTTGTAGGTCCTTTTCTTCTCTTGTGTTTCCCACTTAGAGAAGTTCCTTTAGCATTTGTTATAGAGCTGGTTTGGTGGTGCTGAATTCTCTTAGCTTTTGCTTGTCTGTAAAGCTTTTGATTTCTCCATCAAATCTGAATGAGATCCTTGCCAGGTAGAGTAATCTTGGTTGTAGATTCTTCCCTTTCATCACTTTAAGTATTTCATGCCACTCCCTTCTGGCTTGCAGAGTTTCTGCTGAGAAATCAGCTGTTAACCTTATGGGAGTTCCCTTGTATGTTATTTGTCGATTTTCCCTTACTGCTTTCAGTAATTTTTCTTTGTCTTTAATTTTTGCCAATTTGATTACTATGTGTCTTGGCATGTTTCTCCTTGGGTTTATCCTGTATGGGACTCTCTGCACTTCCTGGACTTGGGTTGCTATTTCCTTTCCCATGTTAGGGAAGTTTTCGACTATAATCTCTTCAAATATTTTCTCTGGTCCTTTCTCTCTCTCTTCTCCTTCTGGGACCCCTATAATGAGAATGTTGTTGCGTTTAATGTTGTCCCAGAGGTCTCTTAGGCTGTCTTCATTTCTTTTCATTCTTTTTTCTTTAGTCTGTTCCGCAGCAGTGATTTCCACCATTCTGTCTTCCAGGTCACTTATCTGTTCTTCTGCCTCAGTTAGTCTGCTATTGAATCCTTCTAGTGTAGTTTTCATTTCAGTTATTGTATTGGTCATCTCTGTTTGTTTATTGTTTAATTCTTCTAGGTCTTTGTTAATCATTTCTTGCATCTTCTCAATCTTTGCCTCCATTCTTATTCCAAGGTCCTGGATCATCTTCACTATCATTCTGAATTCTTTTTCTGGAAGGTTGCCTATCTCCACTTCATTTAGTTGTTTTTCTGGTTTTTTTTCTTGTTCCTTCATCTGGTATATAGCCCTCTGCCTTTTCATCTTGTCTATCTTTCTGTAAATGTGGTTTTTGGTCCACAGGCTGCAGGATTGTAGTTTTTCTTGCTTCTGCTGTCTGCCCTCTGGTGGTTGAGCCTATCTAAGAGGCTTGATGGGAGGCTCTGGTGGTGGGTACAGCTGACTGTTGCTGTGGCAGTCAGAGCTCAGTAAAACTTTAATCCACTTGACTGTTGATGGGTGGGGCTGGGTTCCCTCCCTGTTGGTTGTTTTGCCTGAGGCAACCCGACACTGGAGCCTACCTGGGCTCTTTGGTGGGGCTAATGGCAGACTCTGGGAGGGCTCACACCAAGGAGTACCTCCCAGAACTTCTGCCAGTGTCCTTGTCCCCATGATGAAACAGAGCCACCCCCCACCTCTGCAGGAGACCTTCCAACACTAGCAGGTACGTCTGGTTCAGTCTCCCCCAGGGTCACTGCTCCTTCCCCTGGGTCCCAATGTGCACACTATTTTGTGTGCACCCTCCAAGAGTGGGGTCTCTGTTTCCCCCAGTCCTGTTGAAGTCCTGCAATCAATTCCCACTAGGCTTCAAAGTCTGATTCTCTATGAGTTTCTCCTCCTGTTGCCGGACCCCCAGGTTGGGAAGCCTGACGTGGGGCTCAGAACCTTCACTCCAGTGGGTGGACTTCTGTGGTATAAGTGTTTGCCAGTCTGTGAGTCACCCACCCACCAGTTATGGGATTTGATTTTACTCTGATTGCACCCCTCCTACCGTCTCATTGTGGCTTCTCCTTTGTCTTTGGATGTGGAGTATCTTTTTTGGTGAGTTCCAGTGTCTTCCTGTCGATGATTGTCCAGCAGCTAGTTGTGATTCTGGTGTTCTCGCAAGAGGGAGTGAGAGCACGTCCTTCTACTCCGCCATCTTGTTTCCTCCCCCCTCTACCAAGTTCTTTCACTTAAATTCTTCAAACTGCCTAACTATACCAGTTCCAAACAATTTCAGTGGTTGACAGCAATCTTTTCAACTCTTGGGTAGACATCTGACCCCAGACTTCTCTTGTAAAGTTCTTATAGCCATATATATATATATATATATCTCCACATTCCATTTTATGGTCAATACAGAAATATAACCACAATAATTAACTGCTATTATTAATATCTTACAGAGCCTCAAAGAAATTCAGAGGAAAGGGGTAAAAATGGGCATGAAATTATTCAAGCTGTGGTCCAATTATTTCTCATGAAGCTATGCAGAGATCATTACAAGATCTGTTTAATTCACCAATTTTTGTCCTTTACCATAGTCAAACCAGTAAGGCTGGAGAGCAATGGATAGCAACTGTCTGTTGTAAACAGCACGTTTGTATACCTTCCAGATGCAACTCCCAGTGTGTGTGTGTGTGTGTGTGTGTGTGTCCAGATCTGTGTGTTCAGATGGCCCTCCTGTGCTTACCACATCAAAACATGACCTATACTTTTGATACGGTCATCTTGCCTTTCCATTTATTCAAAGGCACCCTCCGTCTCCAATTAGTACTGATTTATTTAGAGCCTGACAGTAATTTACCAGGATGCATCTGTAACACTGGATATCATTAGTTTGGTTAGGGTTAGGGTTACTTATTTCAAAGTTTCCAAACTAGAATGTCTGATCCACAGTTTAAGAAGACTAAGGCCCAGAAAGCAAATGAAGCAGCTTAAGTATTAGAGACCTAACTTATGCTAAACCAGCAACAGTAGTCCTAGATAGTAGATTTTCTATTAACTATTTACTGGCCAGTCACAACAAAGCATGCACAATGTCTAAAATACTGTGTTGTGCCTGGGTAAATACTTGAGGAAAAGATGGAAGCATCATGAACTCAGAGGAAAGGCCACTTGATTATTTAAAGTTAACTGCCATTAACCATGTGACTTATTCCCTTGGTTAGGTCTAGGCTGAAAAGAACACTACATACAAACTAGGTTCCAATTTTTCTAATGACTTTTTGATTGCCCTTTTCCTTTTTGACTTTCTCCTCTGTCTGATATATAGTTGGTTAAATGTTACTATGCAGCCAATATTCTAACCAATATTCAGTGGATGATACAGAATCAAAAAGAGTCAAGGTGTCCATGGTCAACTCAATTAATCAGGCATGTGAGGTAGACTTAAAGGGAGACTGAGAAATTAGGACGCAGTGGTGTGGACCTGACTTAACTGAACTTCCACAGACAGGTCATCAGCAGCCCTAACTCAGATAAGGTTGACTACGCTCCTGAAACGGCAGTATTTCTTAGAACCCCTGAAATAATGAAAACTGCATCTCTCATCAGCTCCATCCACTGCTAACGGGCAAACTCTCCTCTTTGGCAGATTTCAGCCAGTTAGGTGTGTTAAAGTGTTGCATTCCACAGACCTGCTGCAGTGTTGCCTTGCCTTTGTACAATGAGATGACCTATACATGTTTGTTCTCCCTCATATATGGGTTAATTCTACGTGTACTCTAACTCAGGGGTGGGCAAACTTGTTACCTAGCGTCAGATAGTAAATATTTTAAGCTTGGTTGTATGGTTTCTGTTGCAACCACTCAACTCTACCGTTATTGGCAAAATGGCCATGGATGATATGAAAGTGAATAAGTATGGATGTTTTCTAATGAAACTTCCTTTATGGATATTCTTTAGATCCATATGGACATATGAATATTTATCTTATATTTTGAGGTATAATGAAGTACAATTTTATCTTTTTCTTTCTAGTTTTATTGGGATATAACTGACATACAATACTGTATAAGTTTAAGGCATACAGCATAATGATTTGACTTGCATATATTGTGAAATGATGGCCACAGTAAGTTTAGTGAATGTCCATCACCTGATATGGATCAAAAAAACAAAAAGAAAAAAGTTTTTTTTTCCTGTTATGAGAACTCTTAGGATCTACCTTCTTAACAACTTTCAAATATGTCATACAGTAGTACTAACTATAGTCATCATGCTGTACATTACATCCCTAGTACTTTTTAATCTGATAGCTAGTTATCTTATAACTAGTACTTATTTATCTTAAACCTTTTGACCATCTTTATCCAATTCCTCCCCCCCCCCCCCCATACACACACTGCCTCTGGTAATCACAATCTGATCTCTTTTTCTGTAAGGTTGGTTTTTGCTTTTCTTTTGTTTGTTTTTAGATTCCACATATAAGTGAGAGCATGCAGTATTTGTCTTGTCTAACTTACTTTCCTTAGCTTAACGCCCTCAGGGTCGATCCATGTTGTTGTAAATGGCAGGATTTCCTTCTTTTCTTTATGGCCAAATGGTATTTTATTCATTCATTTCAACTTCTTTATTCATTCATCTATCAATGAACATTTCAGTTGTTTCCATATCTTGGCTATTATAAATCATGCTGCAATGAACATGGGGGTGCAGATACCTCTTCAACATAGTGTTTTCATTTCCTTCAGATAGATTCCCAGAAGTGGAATTGCTTGATCCTATGGGAGTTCTCTTTTTAATTTCTGAGAAACTGCCATACTCTTTTCCATAGTGGTTGTACCAGTTTGCATTCCCACCAGCAGTTCACAAGGGTTCCCTTTTCTCCACACCCTTCTCAGTATTTGTTATCCCTTTCTGTTTGATGATAGTCTTTCTAACAAGCCTGAGGAGGTATCCTGTGGTTTTGATTTGCATTTTACTTATGATTAGTGATTTTGACCCCCTTTTCATGTATCTGTAGCCATTTGTATATCATCTTTGCAAAAATTTCTATTCAGATCCTTTGCCCAATTTTTAATTGGATGGTGATGATGATGATTTTGCTATTGAGTTATATGAGTTCTTATATATTTTGGATATTAAGCCCTTATCAGATAAATGGTTTGCAAATATTTTTTCCCATTCTCTAGGTTGTCTTTTTATTTTGTTGATTTATTGTTTTGCTATGCAGAAGCTTTTTAGTTTGGTGTAGCCCCACTTGTTTATTTTTGATTCCGTTGCTTGGGCTTCAGATGTCTTATCCAAAAAAAATCATTGCCAAAACCCAAGTCAAGGAACTTTTCCCCTAAGTTTTCTTCTGGGAGTTTTATGGTTTTCATTCTTATATTTAAATCTTTAATACATTTCGGGTTAGTTTTTGTGAGTTGTGTAAGATAAACTTCTAGTTTCATTCTTTTTTATGTGAATATCCAATTTTCCCAGCACCATTTATTGAAGAGACTGTCTTTTCTCCATTGAGCATTCTTGAGTACCTTGTCAAATATTAGCTGACCATACGTATGATTGCATAGGTTTATTTCTGGGCTCTTGATTCTGTTCCATTGGTCTATATGTCTGTTTTTATGCCAGTACTATACTGTTTTTGATTACTATAGTTTAATAATATAGCATGAAGTTACGAAGTGTGATGCCTCCCACTTTGTTTTTTCTCAGGGTTGCTTTGTCTATTAGAGGTCTTTTGTGGTTCCATATGAATTTTAGGATTATTTTTCTACTTCTGTAAAAAATGCCATTGAAATTTTGATAGGAATTGCATTGAATCTATAGGTAAGTTAGGGTAATATGGACATTTTAACAATATTAATTCTTCCAATTCATGAACACAGGATACCTTTCCATTTATTTGTGTCTTTTTTTGATTTCTTTCATTAATGTATTATAGTTTTCAATGTAGGTATCTTTCACCTTCTTGGTTAAATTTATTCCTAGGTATTTTATTGTTTTTGATGATATTTTAAATAGGATCATTTTCTTTATTTCTTTTTCAGATCATTTTTGGTCAGTGTATAGAAATGCTACTGATTTTTGTATGTTAATTTTGTATCCTGCAACTTTACTGAATTTTTAAATTAGATCTAACAGTTTTTCTGTGGAGTCTGTAGGATTTTCTATATATAAAATCATGTCATCCGCAAATAGAGACAATTTTACTATTTTCAATTCCGAAGTCTTTTATTTCTTTTCTTACCTGATTGCTCTGGCTAAGTCTTCCAGTACTATGCTGAATAGAAGCAGTGAGAGTAGGCACCCTTCATCACTGAGTATGAGGTTAGCTGTGGGCTTGTCGTATACAGACTTTATTTTGTTGAGGTACATTCCTTCTATACCTAACTTGTTAAGAGTTTTTATCATGAATGGATGTTGAATTTTGTCAAAAGCTTTTTCTGTGTCTATTGAGATGATCATAGGATTTTTTTTTCTTTCATTCTATTAATGTGATGTATCACATTTATTGATTTGTGTATGTTGAACCATCCTTGCATCTGAGGGATAAATCACACTTGGTCCTGGTAAATGATACTTTTAATGTGCTGCTGAATTCAATTTACTGGTATTTTATTGAGAATTTTTGCATCAGTATTCATCAGGGCTATTGGCCTGTAGTTTTCTTTTCTCGTAGTGTTCCCTCTTCGATTTTTTGAAAGAGTTTGAAAAAGATTGGCATTAATTCTTTTAAAATGTTTGGTAACATTCAGCAGTGAAACCATCTGGTCCTGAGCTTTTTTCCACTGGGAGAGTTTTGATTACTAATTCAGTCTTCTTACTAGTAATTGACCTGCTCATACTTCTAGTTCTTACTGATTCATTCTTGGTAAGTTGTACATTTCTAAGAATTTTTCCATTTCTTCTTGGTTGACCAGTTTGTTGGCATATAGTAGTTCTTAGTAGACTCTCATGATCCTTTGTGTTTCTGTGGTATCTGTTGTACAATTGTAATGTTTTCTTGATGGATTGACCCCTTTATCATTATATAACAGACTTCTTTGTCTCTTTTTTCAATATTTAAAGTCTGTTTTGCCTTATATAATTAGAGTTACCTCTGCTTATTATTTATTTATTTATTTGGTTGCCATTTATTTGAAATATCTTTTTCCACCCTTCACTTTCAGTCTGTGTGTGTCTTTGAGTCTAAAGTGTGTCTCCTGCAGGCTGTGAATTAGCTTCTCTGCCTGGGAAGAATGGAGGGCCACTCTAAGCAGCCTTCTGGATGTTCCTATTTAGGCTTTCTGGTTGGGAGGAACCAGATACTACACCCAGCAGTAGGTGGGATTATGAATTAGCTCCCCTGCCTGGGTGGAGCAAGGGAGGTCTTCAAGCCTGGAAAGGCTCTTCGTTTGCGGTCTTGACTCAAGCCAAGCAGCTCCCCAAGTTCCTTGGCTGAATGGTGCCCCTGGCTTTGCTCTTTAGATGACCAGTTCTGCCCACTGTACTCCCTGCTTGAACATTGCTGGGTAAGTAGCTACTAGATGTTCTGGTTAACCTTTCTGGTTAGGTAGGCCTAGAAGCTACCCTTAACAGTGAACCAGACTGTGACTCAACTTGCCTTTCTGGGTGGGGACAGATCAGGCTCCAGGGCTAGAAAGGTTCTTCCTTTGAGGGCCTGAATCAGGCATCCTGCTGAGTTACTTGGTCAGATGGAACTAACCTCCTGGCTCTGCATAGGAGCAAAGCTTCTGTTTGTGACTACTACCTGGACACTTCAGGTATGAAAGTGGTCTGCTAAGATCCAAGTTCTTGTTGTTGTAAGGCCCTTCCCCCTTCTCCATCTCAATCAGATTCCCATTGGTCAAGCCCTACAGATTCCACAGAGATGTTGAAGGGCACAACCAGAGTAGAGAATCCCGTGAACTGACTCACAGTGCTGGAGAAGCTGGATGTCCTCCCTGGGCTCTCTTTTCCTACTGGAAGAACTATATGCTCAGGGGAGACCTCTTGGTGCAGTATCGTGTTGGCCTGGGGGAGGGGGATGTGGTCATTGTGTAGCCACTTCTCTTACCCTTCTAACGTAGTCTGTCTTTAGTCTCTGTGGTGCAGGGGGCGTGCTTCAGCCTCACCCCTGTGTTCTAGGATTTTCTCAGTGGTGTCTTGTCCATGAATAGATGTTAATTGTTCTTGTGATGGGGAGAGAAGTCAGGAATGACCTATGTTGCCATGTTGGTGATGTCACCTATTATTTATAGATAGTGAAATCTGTTTTTTGTATATAGTGTTCTGTAATAAAATAAAGAAAAATATTATTTTTGATTTATTTTAACCATTTGTAAATGTAAAAAATTTCTTAGCTCATGGGCTGTACAAAAGCAGGCAAAGACTGGATTTGGCCCATGGGCTGTAGTTTGCCATGACAACTACTCCAACTGAGTATTTCTGAGTTGTTCTTTGTCAGAGTGTGACATGCAGAAAAATATGAGGAAACAAGAGTAACTTAAGGGGAAAATCTCCAAAGTAAGCTGATTGTGTGAAAAGAGGGATTGCCTGCTGGGAAATGTTCACCCTGAGGACATTCTTGGTAAAAAATAAGAAATGGCAAGGAAATGAACTGCAAGATGGGTTAGATATTTTTCTCATTTCTCCTTTTATTTATTTTTTTTCATTTGATGGATTTCAAGCTTCACAATGGAAACTGCTATCACCTGCTTATTTCATAAACAGACTGCAAAAGGAGTTAGAAATACTATTTTGAAGTCATCCAACTCCTCTGGTATACATGCACTGGAACATATTTATATCTTCCTGATGGGCTTTTCACCTCCCATGCTAATAGTGAATTGAATTTTTGTCTCAAAGAAGCAGAGCAGCATAAGCTTTTCTGAAAAATCAAGACAAACAGTGCCAATGTCTAGAAGGTGATTTGTTCCAGAGAGCTTGTAGGAAGCAGAAGAAATAAATGAATGTTGTTGAATAGCTACTATGAACTGAATATTATGCTTATAGTGTAGAATGCTCAGTATAGCGTTTAGCACAGAGCCAGCACTAAAAACATTAAATACAATGTATCAGTTATAATGATCACATAGTGTCTTTTTTGATCTTCACAAAAACAACCGTGTGGTTGAGATACTATGATGTCTGTCTTGCACTTGCAGAAAATAAGCCTGTTGAGAGTAAGTAATTTTTCTCATGTTACATAATTAGTAAGTGGTAGCCCTGGGTACATAGTAGGCTCAACAGGTATTTGCTTAATTTTGTTTTTATTGTGATGAGGGCACTTGGAATGAGATTTACCCTCTTAAATTTTAAGTGTAGAATACAGCATTGTTGACTATGGGCACAGTATTCTGCAGCAGATCTCTAGAATTTAATCATTTCAAATAACTGGAACTTTTTAATCATGAAATAGCAACTCTCAAATGGTGAGTTACTAAATTAGCGAAGGAGTGAATCTACTGGATTTGAAATCAGTTCTGTCTAATGTGAAGCTTTCCTGCTTCTACCTGGCACAGAGTATATTCTATCCAGGTGACGACTTTTACACTAAAGTAGCTCCCTGACGGACTACTGGGGTTGTGCCTGATGAATCCAAGAAAAGAAGTTCATTAGCAGTTAAGGGAGAGTGAACTTCTTGACCCAGAACAGATGATGCTGTTACGGGATTAGCAGTGCCGTGTGTAGAGTTATGATTAGCTAAACAATTGGTGACACTTATCACGGGGCTTTTGCTAAGAGGGAAAAAAATAACACTATCTGTTGTTCATATAATTAGATTTTTCACCTCAAGTGAAAAAGTACATTGAGCACAAGATGCAGCAGACCTGAAGTGACTGCTTAAAGGTGATGCGGGTCTTTAATTACGGGACTCATCAGAGGTAGGACTTCAGACTCACCAGGAGATGCTGCTTTGAATTCAAAAATGTTAAAACCTCCAAGACAACAGATTACTGGTCACCTCTGTAACCACTCTGGCCACCAGGAGATGAGAATCATTTATACTGGCACTTCATGAGGATGTGCAATCAAATCCCACTTGAGTTGCCTTGAAATAATTCCACTGCTTTGCCCTGGAAACTTGTGTCAGTCAGTAGGCGGGGCTGCCCTTCCTTCCCCCGTTCCTCTCTCCAGCTCGGCAGCCCTAAACCTTTGCGGTCAGAGATTTGCTGATGCATCAGCTCAAAGGCACACCTGTCATGTTTCCTGTGCCCTCTCGTTTCCTGCCTCTCTAGATACTACCTCTCTAAGGATCCATTTCAGTGTTCCTAGTAATTACCCACTCCTGAGACAGGAACTAGGAGACAAACTTCGATGCGACTGGCCTCTCATTTTCCAAAATAGGATCTCCTATTGCCTTGTCTGAGTGTTCTGGAAAATCATATATTTCCTGTGCTATATGATACTACAACCCAAACTAACAGGAGTCAAAGATTAGGAAAGAGGACGATTTTGTACTTGGGGAATGAGGGAAGGAAAAGGACGAGTATTTTGTGTTTCTTTAAAATATAACTTTCACAACAATCAATCATGGGCATAGTTACCTATAGCATCCAAGTAAAAATGTATTTTCCGATAGAACAATTTAATTCCAACAAATCACCTTTTTCAAGTCTCCTAACTAACTAGAAACTGAAGAGTAATTCTTTTGTTGATATCATGATCTTCTTCTTTGTGCTGTTCCTGAAGTTTTATATTTTTTATTGTTTTTTTAAAAATTCAAATAGAATCTCTTTGTTTTCTGTATTTCTGGTATCTCTTTATTTTATCTTGTGAATATGTGCCCATGTTTTAGTGTGAGCTGCCTCAACACTTTTTGAAAGTGGGGATATATAAACGATATCCTGAAAAAGAGTAAATCCCTCAGACTAAAAAAGATCTAACGATTCAAAATACATACAAAAAGCCGTTCTCTGGTTCTGATTTAATGTTATTTTCTATGGTCAGCTGTGACTGGTTATTGAACAGTGGGCTTATATTTAATAGCGAATGGATACACCACTATTTGGTTTACATAATCCTGAGTTTTACTTTAAGCCCTGCCATTTGTTGACGTGAACATAAAATTTGGCCTGGCAGGGTCTGTTCATCAGAGAAAAGCCATAGTAGAAGTTCCTGAGCCATTGGCTGAGAAACCTTGAGGACATTTGTAGAGATGACTGGGTAGAAGAGAGGCCAGAACATGCCCCCCTCCCGAGAAGAGAGGGATGTGAGAGGTCGCTGGGACTGCATTAGGAAGTGTCCCTAAGGGGAGAAGAAGTTACTATGAACAATATTGATATAGCTATTTTATCTTTAAATTGCCAAATCTATGGCGCCCCAGTGGAAGGTTGGAGAGAGATTGGTTATATTCTGAAAGAGCAGATCTTAGGAGGATAAGAAAAGGAGGCTTTCTCCCTCTTTAAATTTGATACCCTGTTTTCTTCCTTGATTGCACTTCCAATCATTCTGTCAGCCTTTACTTTTGTTTTGGTGTTACGAATTAGGTGAGCATTCTTCCAGCTTTGCCTAGGAGAGGTAGAGTTTATTACTACTGTCCCGGTATAGTTATGAATAGCATCCCCTTTCACTTTCAAAAGTGTTTCACCTTGGATGATAAATCACATACGCATTCAGGAGGTAAAATGATTGGTCTATAGATTTTTCTCCCCACAGGAAAAGATCGAATATAGAGTGAACGTATATGGTGGCACTGCTTGGGGACCTGTATGCGGTGTAGAGGACGGTGGGATGAGGAGAGAGGAAGGCAATATGGAGCACTGGTCCATAGCACTGGGTAAAAGCAGCCGAGCAGGGGTCCCTCCCCTGGGGACTGAGGCAGGCTGACTGAGGGAGAGGTCTCAGCCAGGCAGTTGAGCAATGGGTCTGCCTGAGGAGATGATGCCTCCTGAGCTCCTTTCCTCCCACAGAGTTTTCCCTTTGGTTATTGACTTCCTTGCCATGTCAGTAAGACATAAAATAACGAAAAAATCACACACTTTGGCAAGTTGCCGAGGTTTAAGAAATCTTACAGAGTTTCCATAGCCCTTAGCCTTTCCTCTGTTTTATATACGTGAATACCCAGAAGTTCTCTTGATCTTCTGCTCCCATCTCTTATTTCTGAGGGCAGATTCATCAGATTCCACCCTTTCCCAGGCACACTGCTTCCTTCAACCTGGTGGCAAACTCCCCTCATTCAGTGACAATTAGTCCTGAGTCATTGACGTGGACATTGGTCCCTTTAGGGTCCATTTGCATCTTGGGGACCACCAGATGTAGCAAGCCCCATGCCAATGAGGCCTGGTATAGCTCTTCTTCATGGTTTGCCACACAAAGGATAATGAATCACTCCAAGCAGACCTGTGAGAAATCTCAGAGACCTTAAAGAAACTGGAGGGTATTGAATCACCTGCTTGACAGAGAAGATTCAGGAAAAGCAGACTTCAAGAGTTGAAAATACCTAGATTTATTTTGATACCCATATGTGCATTTATTCTTTTACTCATGAATTCAGCAAATGTTTAGTGAACATTTATGGTGTCATTGACTGTGCTGGATCTTGGGGACATAGAATTGAATAGATGCAGTTCTTGACCTTAAGTAGCTCATTGTCAAGAGAAGGGGGAAGAAAAGAAAACCAAGGTTTACTGTGTGGTGTGGTGTGGTGTGTCCAGATAAGGATGTGCATAGATTGTTATGGAAGCAGAAGAGGGACATCTAGATCAGTTTTGAAAAATCAGGGAATGCTTCCAAGGATGGCTGTATTTTGACATGAAACCAGCAATCAATGAGGTGGAGGTTATAGTGAGAAGTGGTGCTGGGGTTGGGGAGAGGAAGAGAAATAATAGTAATATGACTGCGGTCAGTTGGAATGTGCATTCACTGGAGTGCTGTCCTTTAAGCAGTGCTCTTTCAGGGAAATAAAATTCTGCAGTTCTGCTGCATTAAATTGTAATTGATTTTTTTTTGATTTACCCACTTTTTTTTAATTGAAGTAGAGTTGATTTACAATATGTGCCAATCTCTGTTGTACAGCAAAGTGACTCAGTTATATATATGTGTGTGTGTATATATATTTGTATGTGTATATATATATGTGTGTATATATATATGTGGGTGTGTATATATATGTGGGTGTGTGTATGTGTGTGTATATATGTGTGTGTATATATGTGTGTGTATATATGTGTGTGTGTATATATATGTGTGTGCATATGTGTGTATATATGTGTGTGTATATGTGTGTGTATATATGTGTGTGTATATATGTGTGTGTATATGTGTGTGTATGTGTGTGTATGTGTGTGTATATATGTGTGTATGTGTGTGTATATATGTGTGTGTATATATGTGTGTGTATATGTGTGTGTATGTGTGTGTATGTGTGTGTATATATGTGTGTATGTGTGTGTATATATATGTGTGTGTATGTGTGTATATATATGTGTGTGTGTATGTGTGTGTATATATGTGTGTATGTGTGTGTATATATATGTGTGTGTGTATATATGTGTGTGTGTATATATGTGTGTACATATATGTGTGTGTGTATATATATGTGTAAATATGTGTATATATATGTTTATATATGTACACACACACATATATATACACACACACACATTTTAAAAATATTCTTTTCCATTATGGTTTATCCCAGGAGATGTAATTTATTATTTAAGTTTTAAAAAGCGAGGAGGAGGAGGAGTTGCCTTCAGTGCCACAAACCAATCATATTCAACACCTGCTGGTATATCCCACCCTCTACCAACTCTCTTCACCAGTCATCTCAAACTGGTAGCACTTGGGAGTATTGAGGGCTGGAGTTGCTCTTTTATCTCAAGCAATCACCATTGAAAGCATCCCTCCCGGGCTTCCCTGGTGGCGCAGTGGTTGAGAATCTGCCTGCCAATGCAGGGGACACGGGTTCGAGCCCTGGTCTGGGAAGATCCCACATGCCGCGGAGCAACTGGGCCCGTGGGCCACAATTACTGAGCCTGCGCGTCTGGAGCCTGTGCTCCGCAACAAGAGAGGCCGCGACAGTGAGAGGCCCACGCACCGCGATGAAGAGTGGCCCCTGCTCGCCGCAACTAGAGAAAGCCCTCGCACAGAAACGAAGACCCAACACAGCCATAAAGAAAGAAAGAAAGAAAGAAAGAAAGCAAGCATCCCTCCCATTGCCACCTCACTCCTTCTTATCCAGTACTTTTCCAGTGCTTTAGACAGAGAAGCTGGCCTCTCCGAAGTCTGCATATAGGGAGAGAGAGTAACCCAGTGACTTAAAAAAAGTCTCTCACTCAAATATAATTTCATTTATTAAGGGAGACATGAAATGTATATAAAAACATACCCCAGGAAAACATTTTTTTCCCTTATACCCATTAAAGACTCTAATTGAAGATTTAATCACATTTCATTGCCGTGTAGCTTGTGTTCCTGACAACTGACACATGTCAAAATCAAGCATCTGGAATCTTGTTATGACCTTCTAGTTATGACTCTTAAAACTCTGAGAAAGAGAATCTATAATGCTATTCTGGTCTGGTATGCTGTTAAAACAGGTTTCTTGTGAACATTGCCCTGTTCTTAAGACAAATTCATACAAGGAATGACAAGTCCATCTGGCTTATAGTTAATTCGTTCAGAAACTTGATTAAGGCAGAGGTTTTCTAACACTCAGGATGAGCTTAAATGTTTAGGATTCAAGGGAGATAGGAGATATCAAGGGATTGAAATCAATGGAATTGTATAGCAATCAGAATATCTTTAACAGCCTCCATCTCCACCTCAAGCAAATCTTAGAGAATACCTTCTCAGTTTGTCCAGTTGTGATACTTTGATTAAAAGTAAATTGGGTTATTAGTTAAAATGAAGATTTGATACCTCAGAGGAACTGGCTGTGTTGCAGAAGGAAGGAAAGGAAAAACACTTTCAGGAAGATTGACTTCGGGAAAGTTGTGTGTAGTCAATAACTTAGTTACTTGCTGGGAGTCTGAAATCTTTGAATCTAAGAGCATTTTTTTCCCTCATAAAATCTCCAAAGCCCTTTGGTAATGGTGGTTAATATTGAGCATTTCACCTGAGAGGATTGCTTGTTATCTGTGCCTAATTGGGAAATTTTCTAAACTGAAATAACTCACTTAATGTAATAATCACAAATGGAAGAGTTTCTTTCAGGCTTCACCTTTGATTATGACATCTTTGGGGATGGATGGCTCAAGCATCCTTAAGCGGTAATAATAAATAGGTGAATGCATTCACCAAGCAAAGGGGAGCCTCCTCACACAGAATTAGCAGCCGTGTTGTGCGGTTCTTTTACAAGGGACCAAAAAAGGAAGGCATTCCTTCATGTAACTAACATTTATTGAAGCAAACCGTATGTGCCAGGGTATGTATTAAAGACACTGTAGTATAAGCTTGACTAAGTCACACTCCCTACTTGGAAGGGTATTACAGGGGAGAAGTCAGAACTAGAAACAGATAAAAGATACTTCAGTGTGTGAAGTGCCCTCACAAGGGCCTCAAAGAGTGCAGTGGAGCTCAGAGGAAGGAACTACTTATTTGGTCTGAGATTGTAAAGCAAAGTTTTCCTGAGGAGATGGCATCTCATCTGGCCCTAAAGGTAGAAAAGGAGATAAGAGAGGAAGAGGGGAAGGGTATTCAAGGCAGGGGGAGTATCAGGGGTTCAGGCAGAGAGTGCTGAAAGGACCTGATGAGTTGTATTACAATGGTGACAGAGGCGACTGGACCAGAGGAGGTGGGTGCTGGAGATAAGATAGATGCTCCTGCATGCCACGTTGAGGAGTTTGGTCTTAATCCTGTTTACAGCAAGAGCAATTGCTTCTTTCTTGAAATATAGGCAGTTGGTTGAACAGGAAGTGCTCATTAGGATACAGTCAGGAAATAGCTTAATTCCACCATTGTCCTCTAAATCTGCTCTGTTTCTCTGCCTAAATTGGGAAGATTTCACAGCATTTTGTCACTTTCAGAACCTCACTAGAAACTCTGATGTGCTAGGAGTGAAAATTCCAATTTCTCTTCCCTTGACCACAGATAAAGCCTGACCTAGGTGCTGGAGGGGGAAGGGCAGGCATGGTCTCCTCCGAAGGAGGATGAGCTCCTCCTTCAGTCTGGCCCCCAAGGTGCCTCTCTTGCTTCACCCTCCTCTCAGCCCTGCCTGTCCTTTTAATTCCCTACCCCACCCACAATCCCTTGCCCTCCCCTCCTCTTCCATTCACAACGCTGTTTCTGGCTGCTTCAAGGTTGGGAAGGAGAGGGAATGGCAGAGAGGGCGAGACATGCCTTTCACTTGGCTGGTGCAGTTTGCTTCTTGACTGTTAATGCCTTTGCTCATTGCAGACACTCCCTGTTCTTTCAGGGCATAACCTGGTGGATTTGGGGAAAGCCTCTGGGCCTTAACAGTTGACAGTTTCCTGATGTGCATATGCGTTCTCCAGCTGGCATCTTTTGACTCCTCCTGGGTTCCTACACCCTAAGCATATACAGAAGCAGATTCACCCATAGGCTAATGATGCCTCAGCTTCAGAGCCCCTCACTTGGACAGGCTCCGATCAAGGCCCTGGTGGGGGGGGGGGGTCCTAGCAGTGTGCTCACATGGTCATGTGCTTTTGTAGAATGTGTAAGAGTAAAGCTGTTTTGAAACAAGCAGCTGAGACTGAAGTCTGTTCACTCTGATTTTCCCTCTGAAATACTTCCCCTTATCGCTAGCGAACTTGAAGGGCTTACGGGAATTTTGGGGAGCTGACCAAGGGGAAGTTGATTTGAGATTCATTTAGTTAGGGTTTAGTGGGATGTATTTGTGTGGTTCAAAAGTCACAAGATTTTGTTAGCTATCCAGTGTGAAATGGCTTCTAGAAATATTCCAATCGCTCACTGTCATAGGAAGGTGCGAGGACAGAGTCTTACTAACATTAAGTGTCCGATGGCACCTGGCCTTGGAAGCATGTGGGTCATAGCGAAGAAACTAGATTTGAAACTTAGGAGGCTCAGAGCTAGTGTGTGAAAAATTCTTCCAAATATTACAGATACGAAGGAAACTGGTCACAGAATTCCCCCAATTTGACAACAATTCTAAAAACTTACATGACATCACCAAAATAAGATTTAAAGGGAGAGAAACTTTCTCAACTATCAACAATTTAAAAAAATTAATTCAACTGTACCTGAGGAAAGACTAAACGATCTTTCAATTCTTCTGTTATTGTCATAGGGAGCAGGTTTCAAAAATATACAGGTAATATTTTTAGGGAAAAAACTATTGTGGAAGAGTGTCAGACAATTAATTAAAATATTATTTTCTGGATTTATGGTGTTTGAGGCATTTTTCAGCTTTTAAAAATTTATATTGCATTATGTATTTTCTTATTCCAAATAAAGCTTTACTTTTGTGGCTAGTTTTGTATATGTAAAAGTAGACCCCCTCCAAATTATATGTACTTGAGGCCCCATGAAACTTCAAATCACCCTTTCTGATGGGCTCATCTTTTACTTATTTACTTTTTTTAGATTTTTAAACTTTTGTTTTTTAGTTTTAACTTTTATACTTTCCCATAGAAACTTTTTTCAGTTTTAATATTTTTTATTGAATTAGACTTGATTTACAATGTTGTGTTAATTTCTGCTGTACAGCAAAGCGATTCAGTTATACATATATTCTTTTTTTAATATTCTTTTCCATTATGGCTTATCATAGGATATTGAATATAGTTCTCTGTGCTATACAGTAGGAGCTTGTTGTTTATCCAGTGTATGCATAAAAGCTTACATCTGCTAACCCCAGCCTCCCACTCCATCCCTCCCCCAACCCCCTCCCCCTTGGCAACCACCAGTCTGTTCTCTATGTCAGTGATATCTTTTCAGTTGGGTGTCCTCTTCAGCAGTAAGCTTTCAAGATGACTCAAGCTCAGTGATTTTCCATGTTACCTAGGCCGCAGGAAATACTTGCATCCCTGTACTGCCAAACTCAGGAATGGTGACTTGCTTCAAAGAACTTATTCTCCCTCAGCTCTGATAGGCAGGATCAGAGCTGTATGCGCTCAGCTCACCAAACCTCTAGCCTGGGGCACTCAGTCCCTCTGGCAAGGACTCTCCTGTCCCCCATCCCATCCCCTATACACCATGTTGCTTTTGATGCTCCTTTCACTTACCTTGAGGCAGAGGAGAACAGGGGATGGGAAATGCCTTAGACTCATCCTCCGAGGTCAATAACTAAATCACTGCAGATAAATCTGCTCTGATTATTCTTCTCAGTGATTCTCTAGCCTTCTTGGATGTGTATGTTGGACAAAGGTACCTTAACCGGTTTCACTTTCTTTAACAGGCAAGTCCTATAAGGTGTCTAGCACATCTTGTTAGAGAATGGGGACACTTGTTATCTATTATCCGCAGCTGCAGGTTCAGGGGAGGCAAATTGGGGGGTAACTACTTTTGTTCAAATATGTAGTCCTTCCTTGGACCAAGGCTTTATAATTTTTCCTGTAATCAGGGAAAGAATCAATCAAACAAAAAGGAATTCCAGGCAGATGATTCGAGCCATTCAAAGGCAGCAAGAACAGAAAGAAAGCAGGCTGCCTCTGGGAGGTTCCTGGGATGTTAAGGCAGCTGCAGCAGAGGGTGTATGAGATGAAGTGCAAAGAGAAGGTGTTAGAAAAGGGCCATATTGTGACCTTTTGTAGGATATTTCCTTGTTTCTCCAAAGGATCAATGATGAAATCTGAGGCAGCTCTTTAACCTTCAGTAATTTTCAACATTCATTTTGTTTCTTTTATATCCTTTACCTTCCTTACACCCTAAAGTCTAATTTTGTTCCTCCACAAAAATTTCAGGAATCTGCTTTCATGTCTTTGGGTAATTGATTGCCAGAACATATTTCTTTGCTTTCTGAATCTCTTCCTCTCCAATTAGTCACAGACTTTGACCACTTCTAATATCAAACCTCTTTCTGTGAAAAGATTTAGCGGCAGAGGAATTAAGAAGCCCTTCATGGTCTTTTAAGAAAATACTAAGATCTGGAATGAGGAAACTGGAATTATATTGATTGATTGTTTTTTTCTTGTACTATGCTAGGAATGTCACTCTCTGTGCCTCAGTTTTTATACTCTTTTGGTTAAAGTTCAGAACAATATCAGGATAGGTGTTTGTAGGTTGAAAGATGGTGGGGGAAAGATATGGGTAATTGTGCTCTTTTCCAAATGCTTTACTGAACCTTATGTCATTGGATTCTCACAACAGTCATGGGAAATATGATTCCAGCTATTACATGTAAGGAAAGGAAGACAAAGATAGGTCAAGTGAATTGTCTAAGGCCACTCAACTAGTTAGGGATAAAGTCAGAGCCGTGATTCTAACTTCCTAATTCACTTTTGTGTGTGATGTTCTTTCCCTGAAAAGGCTCTGGACAAGGAGACTGAAGGGAGCAGAGCCAATGGAATGGAGGAAGTGGTGTGAGCACAGAGCTCAGCTGTTGACTAGCCTGCCTCACACTACAGGAAGACCATGGGTAGCTTGAGGCTACAGGTGTCAGCTTTGGCCCAAAGGAGTTGTTTGGAGAAGCAACAGGGTGGATCGATCCCCAGAAATTCCTCCCTAAATGAGACAGTGGATATGTCCCCCTAAACAGAGTTAGAGGAATGCAATTTTGCAGCAATTTGTGGAAACTTTCAGCAAACTTCGTGTCCTGGGGACGTATTTACAGTGCCTTTTTGTATCTTTAAGTGAGTTCTCTTCTTTTTTTGGTATATTCTCAATATTGTAATTACATAAAATGAATTTTTCTTACAGTGATTAGGCAGAATAGAATGTCCATTATTGTGTGTTGTTAAAGAAAAGGACATCCAGCATGAGCTATTTGCCTTTACTTTTCTTGCGCTACCTGTATGTTGAGTCAAGTGAGCTAAGGCCAACATACGACATGATGTAATTAATTAGGCTATTTTTTGAGACTAACATTTTAGGGTATAGCACAGCGTAAATGGAGTCTTTATTTTGACAACTTAATATTTTAATCACTGTTCAGGTTTTTATTTCTTAGCACATCTATCTAGATAACAGTCCCAGAGACCATAGAGACTTTGCATCTCACCCAGAGATTATGTGACCTATGATGCCTCTCCACTTCTTCTATTTTGTAATTATTAGAATGCGTCTGGTATGAGCAGATTTAACAAATTATTTTTGTTGCTTTACTTATAAATTTCTGAAATCAAAAGTTTTATAGAACTGCACTTTAGCTATTATGCAGAAAAGAATACCTTATTTTACATACTGGGTGAGAATAAAAGCTATTACAATGAGGTTTTGGTATTTATGATTTTTTTTTCATGGAAAATGAATATATCACCAATTTTGTATCATTTAAAAAATTTTGGTTGGCATACCATATAGTATCTTGGCTGAAGTACAACAGCAGATGTCTACAGATTTTTGAGTTACTCATTTGTGCAATGGAAGCAAATATGCACATACAGATGTCTAAGAGCGGGGAAAGGAAAGGGCTCTAGGACACATCCAAAGGATTGCTAACTAATGGGAATGGAGACTTAAAAGGAAAGGATTTTGAATCTCTTGACTGTCAAATAGTAAGATAAAACTAATTCATTCCAAACAGATTTGATTTAATTTAACAAAAATTTTTTTGAGCACCTACCATCAGAAAATATATGAGCACTAAATAGTCCAGGGTGGCTCAATGGAGAGTGCATGGGATAAGTAAGAAATCTGTGGATAAAATTCTTTATAGACTGGGGCCTGAATGATATGGGACTTAGAGCCTGTGAACATTATTCTAAAGGCAGTGCAGAGCCAACAAAATTCAGAAGCAGAGCATGGAGTAAATTAGAGGAAAGACAGGAGGTAAGCACATTACTAGTGTATTAATACACATTAGGTTAATAGTACAATAGTACAGTAGTGTAGACCTTTAGGAAAGCTAAGAACCAGAACAAAGACAGAGGCATTGTGAATTGAAAGGGTTGGGTGGGAGATATAAGAGATATTGAGAGGTGCAATTTCTAGAATGTAGCAACTGATTGCTAGCAAATAGAGACATTAAAGATATTTTCAAGTACATGTAACCAGGAATATACTGATTGCATTATAAAAAATAGAATGTCTATTGAGAGATGGATGGGTAAAGAAAACATGGTGCATATATATGTAATGGAATATTATTTAGCCCTAAGAAGAAGGAAATTTTGCCATTTGCAACAACATGGATGACCTGGAAGGCATTATGCTAAGTGGATAAGTCAGACAGAGAAAGACAAATTCTGTCTGATCTACTTGTGTGTGGAATCTAAAAACAAACAAACAAACCCCCCCAAAACTGAGCTCATGGATATAGACAACAGATTGGCAGCTGCCAGAGGCAGGGAGTAGGTAAAATGGGTGAAGGCGGTCAAAAAGTACAAACTTGCAACTATAAAATAATAAGTTTTGGGGCTGTAACATACAGCATGGTGGCCATAGTTAATAATATGGTATTGTAAATTTGAAAGTTACTAAGAGAGTAGGTCTTAAAAATACTCATCATGAGAAAAGAAATTGTAACTATGGTGACATGTTAGCTAGCATATGTGGTGATAATTTCACAATATGTATAAATATCTAATCATTGTGTTGTACACCTGCAACTAATACAATATTATATGTCAATATTTCTCAATTAAAAAAAATTGAGGTTAAAGGAGGAAGGATTTGGGGAATATGGCAAGTCATGAGGATATTCAGGTACCGTTTCCTAATAAGTGGGTGAAGTGTTATTTGTATGGGACTTGGTGAAGAAGATGGGACATTACAGTATATATTTGGGAGTGTTTGGAGGCATTACATTTATGGTGTGGTGAAAAGAGTACTGGACTTAAGAGCTAAGATTAAATTTATAGACCTGGCTTTCTATCTTTGAGTCCCTGGGCAGGTGACTTCACCTGTCTGAGTCTCTCAGTTTCCTTCACTGTAAAATAAAGAACAGTAGGTTGTTGGGAATATTAAAGGAAAGGCTATGTACATTTTGTAAGCTTCTAGACAAAGATAAGGTATAATTATATGGAGAGAGCTGGTGGTGAATTTGTGACAGGAGAACTAATGAGATTGCCCAGAGAGTAAGTAAGGAGATACAAAAAGACGCTTGGGGAATGCCTACACAGATGGGATCTGGGGAAGAGTCTCTGGCGAAAAAACTTAGAGGGATTGGCCAAAGATGTGGAATCACCTTAGTGTCATCCAAGGCAAAAGAGTCTCAGGAGTAAGTAGGAGGTCAGTGATACCAAATGGTATCAAAGATGACTTGGAGGATCCTATTAAAAGGAACCTATCAAATATGATAATTGGATGGTCACCAGTGACCCTCAGAAAATCAGTTTCAATGAAGGTGTGACAGCAGAAATCAGATGGATACATTTGTGGGAGGTGAGATTGCTCTCTGATGACCTACTTTTACCATTCAGCAGTAGCATAGCTCCTCAGTGCACACAGGGAGATGATGTTCCTCCTTCTGGCTCTCTAGCCCTCTGTCCTGATATCCTCAGTAGTCATCTGAGAGGTGCAGGAGAGACAGTGGGAGGAGCGACGAAACCAAACCTTCGTAGCTGCTCTCCCTGCGAATGAGTATGTGATACCATTTATTTGGCCTTTACTGTTGTATCTGTAATTACATGACTATTCCACTTACTTCTCCATGTAAATAACCATACCAAGAGCCAAAGGCAGAGTGTATTGAAATAGTCATTTGTTTCATTCTGCTTTGTCACCAAGCTCCTGCTGCTGTGTTCTGTATGGCAATAGTTTTTCATATTATGAATATTAGTCCTTATAAACTCCCTAAGTCCTAATAGCCTTTATTCTCGTTCTTTATACCTCTTAGTCAAATTTGAGTACTTTTCAGTCTGTGTGTATGTTTGGTAGTTAGTTAGTTGTATGGTTGCGCATTGTTCTATGGAATGATCCACTCTGCCTTGCTTATAATGCTTCTGATTACTCTTACGGAGTGATTTCCTTCTATTAAATCACTTCTTTCTCAAAAGTAAGAAGTCACCTTCCTCCTTCCTAACCAAATTTTATCCTGATAGAGAAAAATAAATTCTAGTTTTTGAAATTTCCATAAGTGAAGATTTAAAAAATTTCTCCCGCTTACTTATAGTGTGATTTTAACAGCACTTGTTATAAAGTTTTAAAAGTCTGTGTTCTTGTGTTCTGTTCATGTTATTTTTTTTTAAGTTTTATTTTTATTTATTTATTTTTTATTGAAGTGTAGTTGATTTGCAATGTTGTGTTAGTTTTAGGTGTACAGCAAAGTGATTCAGTTATACATATGTATATTCTTTTTCAGATTCTTTTCCCTTATAGGTTATTACAAAATATTGAGTATAGTTCCCAGTGCTGTACAGTAGGTCCTTGTTGGTTATCTATTTTATATGTAGTCATGTGTATATGTTCATAATGTTTTATGAAATATTTGGGATCTATATTTGAACCGCGAGAAGCCAAAATTTGCCTTCATGTGAGAAGAAATGTAAATGACTGTTGACTTTGTCTTTTTCTCCTTATTCTGGATAAATCCCAAAGAGGAAATTAGCATGGTAAAATATCCTGTATTAAGAATTTACTTATTATCATAAGTCAACATCCTAACAATGCTTAAAATCCTACATATACTGATAATCTTTACTATGGTTAGTCTTTTATTGGGACAGCTTTTTTTTTTTAATTAATTAATTAATTAATTTATTTATCTATTTTTGGCTGTGCTGGATCTTCGTTTCTGTGCGAGGGCTTTCTCTAGTTGTGGCAAGTGGGGGCCACTCTTCATCGCGGTGCGTGGGCCTCTCACTATCGCGGCCTCTCTTGTTGCGGAGCACAGGCTCCAGACGCGCAGGCTCAGTAGTTGTGGCTCACGGGACTATTTGCTCCGTGGCATGTGGGATCTTCCCAGACCAGGGCTCGAACCCGTGTCCCCTGCATTGGCAGGCAGATTCTCAACCACTGCACCACCAGGGAAGCCCTGGGACAGCTTTTAAAATGTCCATTTTGTAGCACAAGTCATATGCAAGTGAACTGGCTGATTTGCATATGGCAGATAGGTGTGCCCAATCACATGCATTATCACTAATTGATTTTATTAGTTCTTAGGCCCAATAGCCATTGAGAGGCTAAAGAGATCAGGTGGATCTATGTAAAGGTTGTCTATGATAATACATTGTCTTACGCTTATCAAGTTTTTACGTTTACAGTAGTTAGATACATTTGTGGCACAGATCAAATAAGAGTGTCTTGCAAAGAATATTAGAGTAGAAGAGGTGACTTAAAGGCTTAAATTCCAGATCTACCACAAACCAACCGTGTATGTGACCTTGGGCAAATCACTCCACCTCTTCTGGCCTCATTCAGTTTCTTCAACTGTAAAATGCAAGTTTGACTACATCATCTCTAAGGGCCCTTCCAAGTCTGTGATTCTCTAAGTTTTCTTTCTAGCTGAAAAGATAAAGGATTGAAGGACTGCCTTAACACTGAGCAAAAGAATGCAAGATTTTATGCTTGCCTGTCTCTCTGAAAGAATTCACAGTATGAGCTTCAGGCCCTGTCACCTTGACACATTCATGTTTGAGCCGGCTCCCTGGTGCTTTTGTCAGCCCTGGGCTTTCTTCACAGAGAGTGCCTACAGGCTGGGGCACTCTCATCTCTCAACTATTTGAACACCTCCTGCATTTGTAATCAGTTTTTTGTTTTGTTTTGTTTTTTTGTTTTTTAGTACGGGTTTTCATTAAATGAATTAAGTCACCTTAAGTGGCTATGAACAGTATGCTTCCCTATACATCCAGGGATCCCTCAGGTGGCCCCATTCAGATTGCTTCAATTCATGCATACCTGCTAATTGATCTACTCAATTCTTTAGTACTCTTTCCCAGGTCCAAAGAATACTGAAACAGATGAAGCTAATTTCTATACAAAAATGACTTTATTCTTTGCCATCTCATCTCAATTTTCCCTTGATTATGGGTTCCTAGGTCCCTCAGCCTTCCAGGCTCCCTCATTTTCCATTTGTAACCCTCAGGAGACTAGTAAACTCATCCCTCTTCAAGGTACAGCTGGACTCCTTTCCTCTTAGATCTGGTGTTGTCATAGAGGCACACCAGAGCCTAGGTCCCTCAGCACACTTATTTCTGCTGTAAGTAACCCACTCTCTCATGGCATCTTGGGCTCTGTTACAACTGAAAGTAGGTGAAAAAGGATCAGGTAAATCAAGGGACTCCTAAATCCCCTTTCCAGATACCCTGCCTTCACGTTTTGGTGTCTGAGTGGTCAATACCCATTACTTTGTGTACTCATTCACATCACAGTTATTTCCCTCTTTCTGAGGAAAGCCACCTCCTTTTCCTATGCTCTCTGCTGTCCTTCAAGCCTCTGTTACTACAAGGGGACCAAGATATGATAGATACCCATTGAATGCAAAAAGATAGATTTCCCCAATCTGCCCATAGATCTCTCAGAAACTCCCTCAAATAAGTCCTCCGAGTGCTAGAAATATCATGGCAGATTTTGCCAAGTCATCTTAAAATAAGGGGACTCCCTGTTGTAGTTACATTCAGGCATTTTTATCTGCCAGCCTGTATTCACCTCTTCTCTAAGTGCATGGCCTGTCTTTGCAACTGTTGATTTAGAAAGAATAAATATTTTGCACATTTTTAACAACCAACTCCATTTTGGTTGTGAGGTTATATGAAAGCCTATCAGGAACCATATTTGTAGAGCTCCAGAAGGTAACAAAATGCAGGACATTTCCTTTACTGACCCTCAAAAGCTTATAATTCTGATTCTCTCTTTTTTTTAAACATCACTTTATTTTATTTTATTATTAATTAATTTATTTTGGGGGGCCTCACCATGCAACATGTGCGATCTTAGTTCCCTGACCAGGGATTGAACCCACGCCCCTGCATTGGAAACGTGGAGTCTTAACCACTGGACCACCAGGGAAGTCCCTGATTCTCTTTTTTCTTTGAGGATCCCTTTGTTTAGTTTGGTCTTTGCAGAGCTGAGGTTACTGAATCAGTATCTTTGGAAGGCAGACATGCCTGGTAAATCAGCTTATTTGGTTATAATTTATTTTTGTTTTCAGATTCCCTAGCCTTCATTAAGTCTTTGATCTTTTACAGCTAAGACTGAGTTATTAAGAGAACCACTTGTTCTTTCTTGGGTCAGAATGTTGAAGGGGAATCAGGTCACACTCTGTTTTACTACCTTTTGGTAGTTGTTGTCATTAATTAGCAAGAGTTTTAGGGCTATCTGGTACCTGGAGCTCATGGTTCCTTGATGGTATGTGTGGAGAGAAGGGAGAGGAATCCAAGGATATCAATATTCCATGCATGAGAATAGGTCTTTTTCTGAAAGGGGCACAAAGTTTTCATGATATTCTCAAGGGGATCCATGTCCCCCCAAAGTTAAGATCCACTGTTGTAGAACAATGCAAATCTGGGAGTAAGTTCTGGTCTATAACATCCAGTGGAACTTTTCCCTCTATCATAAACTGTAGAACATATGGTTCTAGTTTTACCAAGAATGGTGAAGATTTATGCCTACCGTTCTTTGATACCCTGACCTGTCATAATGAAAACTTACATCTATATCTATCAATTCTAGGCAGCAATAAGGCCCTTAGCTGTGTCACTGGGCTCATCTCTGGTTTCTGCTGTTCCCTGCTGGCCAGATAAGTTTTGAGGCAACTAGGAAAAACTAAGAAAGGCAGTAGTTTGTAGGCTGGTGATCGATTTCTTAGCAACCTCCAAAGGGTAGCACGCAGGAGGGAAAAAGTGTAGTGAAAATTTTACCTTCAAGGGCAACTCATGGTCAAGTCTTTTCTATATCTAAGTTAGATTCTCAAACAAAGAAGAAAGTTTGTAGTTCTCCCCTCTTTGACCACATTAGCCAAAATAATCACTAACTTATTTGTTAGACTAATTCTGTCTTTTTGGTCTGTCTTTCTGTCTCATGTCAGGACTTACTGCTGGGAAAGAGAAATAAAATTGCTATTCTAGTGTTAAAACACCAGTAGAAAGAGCAAATATTTCTAAATGTATGCTAGTCAATAGGGTCTCTAATGTCATTTAAGATCTTTATATTTTCTTAAGGTTCAGGGAGAGAAAAGTACCATGTGCAAGTAAAAAAGTAGCCCATGGGGCAGTCTCGTATCATTGTGTCTTTTTCAAATGGATGAATCTTGGCTCCTAGGAAACCTATTGACCAGTTTTCTGGAAAAACATTAATTAATTAATTAATTAATTAATTAATTAATTATTTTTGGCTGTGTTGGGTATTCTTTTATGTGCGAGGGCTTTCTCTAGTTGTGGCAAGCGGGGGCCACTCTTCATCGCGGTGCGCGGGCCTCTCACTATCGCAGCCTCTCTTGTTGCGGAGCACAGGCTCCAGACGCGCAGGCTCAGTAGTTGTGGCTCACGGGCCTAGTTGCTCCACGGCATGTGGGATCTTCCCAGACCAGGGGTCGAACCTGTGTCCCCTGCATTAGCAGGCAGATTCTCAACCACTGCGCCACCAGGGAAGCCCTGGAAAAACATTCTTTATACATTTAACCTCTACAGAAGATTTAGGAATTTAAAAACAAGCAGAATCTCTTCTAGACTCTACAAAACCTTATCCTCGAGGCCCATGGAGAGTTCGAACTTCATAAGCTTGATTAATAAGACTGCCCAAATTAGAATTTCTAACCTGGCGAGACCCAGTGTGGACTTATCTTAAGTCTTATTACAAGTAGCCTACACTTATTACTGCTGCTATGACATACACTAAACTTAGACAACTGAATTGGGGTCATATTCTAACCTGCTCCTCTTCTTTTTTAATTTATTTTATTTATTTACTTTTGGCTGCTTTGGTTCTTTGTTGCTGTGTGTGGCTTTCTCTATATGCGGCGAGTGGGGACTACTCTTCGTTGTGGTGCACGGGCTTCTCATTGCAGTGGCTTCTCTTGTTGCGGAGCACGGGCTCTAGGTGCACGGACTTCAGTAGTTGTGGCACATGGACTCAGTAGTTGTGGCTCACGGGCTCTAGAGTGCAGGCTCAGTAGTTGTGGTGCACAGGCTTAGTTGCTCCGTGGCATGTGGGATCTTGCTGGACCAGGGCTCAAACTCATATCCCCTGCATTGGCAGGCAAGATTCTTAACCACTGCACCACCAGGGAAGCCCTAACCTGCTCCTCTTCTGATTGCCTTCAGGCCTGAGCCAGATTTGGACACGCCTAGACCTCTAAAGAAAGCAGTCTCGTTAATATTCAGCACAAAGAATAATTACCAGAAAAATAACCACTGAAAGGAAAATTTGTGATGAATAATTCCCAGAGCTTACACAGGGTTGGAAGATAATTGAATTTGACCATTCAGACTGCAGAAACTTTGTAGAACCTGGGACCTTCAGTAGACACACCAAAACGATCCCCTCTTTGTAGTAGGAGTAAACAACTCCCACAGTGTTTTCTGGATCTACCTTTAAAATATTAAAATAAGACTCAAAAATCTCAGGCTAAGATCTATCTTCCAAAGAAAAACTTACTGCTCTTTAAAAAAAAAAACAACAAGATCCAGGCACTCATAACATAAAATGTACAATAGAAAATTACCAGACATGCAAAGAAGCAGGAAAATATGACCTATAATTAGGAGAGAATACATTAATAGAAACAGATGTGGAAATGACAAGGATGATGTAATTAGCAAACAAGGACTTTAAAACAGTATTATCAAAATGTTCAAAGATTTAAAGGAAAACATGAATATATTGATAAGAGAAATAGAAGATATAAAAAATAACCAAGTGGAACTTCTAAAGCTGAATATTAATACCTGAGATAAGATACTGATAAAAAAGGTTTAACAGTAGATAAGATACTGAGAAAAAAGGTCTTTTAACTTAAAGAGCAATAAAAACTATTCAAATAAAAGAATTCACACAAAAAAGGCTAAAAACCAATACATTGAGTCTCAGTGACCTGTGGGACAATGTCAAGCAAACTAAAATTAATACAATTAGTGTTCCAGAAAAAAGGAGTGTCAGGAAAAATATTAAAAAATATAATGAGAAAAATTTTCCTTCTTGATTAAAACTATGATCATAGAGCTCCATAAAGCTAAAAGAATCTAAGCAAGATAAATACACACACACACACACACACACACACAATCAGGGCACATCAGAATCAAATAGCTGAAACTCAGTAATAAAAAGAAAATTTTAAAAGCTGTGAAAGGGGGGAAGGGGACACTTTTTATCCAGGGGAAGAAAGATAGGAAGTATTTTTGACATCTCCTTAGAAGCAATGCAAGCCAGGTAACAATGGAATGGCTTCTTTTTTTTTTTTTTTTTTTTTTTTTTACATCTATGTACTGATTATTTACATAGATTATGTCTTCACTGTATATAATATCTTTTTTTTAACATCTTTATTGGAGTATAATTGCTTTACAATAGTGTGTTAGTTTCTGCTTTATAACAAAGTGAATCACCTATACATATACATATATCCACATATCTCCTCCCTCTTGTGTCTCCCTCCCACCCTCCCTATCCCACCCCCCCATCCCACCCCTCTAGGCAGTCACAAAGCACCAAACTGATCTCCCTGCGCTATGTGACTGCTTCCCACTAGCTATCTATTTTACATTGGGTAGTGTATATATGTCCATGCCACTCTCTCACTTTGTCCCAGCTTACCCTTCCCCCTCCCTGTGTCCTCAAGTCCATTCTCTATATCTGAGTCTTTATTCTTGTCCTGCCCCTAGGTTCTTCAGACCAATTTTTTTTTTTTTAGATTCCATATATGTGTTAGCATATGGTATTTGTTTTTCTCTTTCTGACTCACTTCACTCTGTATGACCGACTCTAGGTCCATCCACCTCACTACAAATAACTCAGTTTCGTTTCTTTATATGGCTTAGTAATATTCCATTGTATATATGTGCCACATCTTCTTTATCCATTCATCTGTGGATGGGCACTTAGGTTGCTTCCATGTCCTAGCTATTGTAAATAGAGCTGCAATGAACATTGGGGTACATGCCTCTTTTTGGATTATGGTTTTCTCAGGGTATATGCCCAATAGTGCGTTTGCTAGGTCGTATGGTAGTTCTATTTTCAGTTTTTTAAGGACCCTCCATACTGTTCTCCAGAGTGGCTGTATCAATTTACATTCCCACCAACGGTGAAAGAGGGTTCCCTTTTCTCCACACCCTCTCCAGCATTTATTGTTTCTAGATTTTTTGATGATGGCCATTCTGACTGGTGTGAGGTGATACCACATTGTAGTTTTGATTTGCATTTCTCTAATGATGTTGAGCATCCTTTCATGTGTTTGTTGGCAATCTGTATACCTTCTTTGGAGAAATGTCTATTTAGATCATCTGCCCATTTTCAGATTGGGTTGTTTGATTTTTTGACATTGAGCTGCATGAGCTGCTTGTAAATTTTGGAGATTAATCCTTTGTCAGTTGCTTCATTTGCAAATATTGTCTCCCATTCTGAGGGTTGTCTTTTCATCTTGTTTATGTTTTCCTTTGCTGTGCAAAAGCTTTTACGTTTAATTAGATCCCATTTGTTTATTTTTGTTTTTATTTTCATGACTCTAGGAGGTGGGTCAAAAAGGATCTTGCTGTGATTTATGTTATAGAGTGTTCTGCCTATGTTTTCCTCTAAGAGTTTTATAGTGTCTGGCCTTACATTTAGGTCTTTAATCCATTTTGAGTTTATTTTTGTGTATGGTGTTAGGAAGTGTTCTAATTTCATTCTTTTCCATGTAGCTGTCCAGTTTTCCCAGCACCACTTATTGAAGAGGCTGTCTTTTCTCCACTGTATATTCTTGCCTCTTTTATCAAAAATAAGGTAACCATATGTGCATGGGTTTATCTCTGGGCTTTCTATCCTGTTCCATTGATCTATGTTTCTGTTTTTGTGCCAGTACCATACTGTCTTGATTACTGTAGCTTTGTAGTATACTGTGAAGTCAGGTACCCTGATTCCTCCAGCTCCGTTTTTCTTTCTCAAGATTGCTTTGGCTATTCAGGGTCTTTGTGTTTCCATACAAATTGTGAAATTTTTTGTTCTAGTTCTGAGAAAAATGCCATTGGTAGTTTGATAGGGATTACATTGAATCTGTTGATTTCTTTGGGTAGTATAGTCATTTTCACAATGTTCATTCTTCCAATCCAAGAACATGGTATATCTCTCCATCTGTTTGTATCATCTTTAATTTCTTTCATCAGTGTCTTACAGTTTTCCACATATGGGTCTTTTGTCTCCTTAGGTAGGTTTATTCCTAGGTATTTTATTCTTTTTATTGCAATGGTAAATGGAAGTGTTTCCCTACTTTCTCTTTCAGATTTTCCACCATTAGTGTATAGGAATGCAAGAGATTTCTGTGCATTAATTTTGTATCCTACTACCCTACCACATTCATTGATTAGCTCTAGTAGTTTTCTGGTAGCATCTTTAGGATTCTCTATGTGTAGTAACATGTCATCTGCAAACAGTGACAGTTTTACTTCTTCTTTTCCGATTTGGATTCCTTTTATTTCTTTTTCTTCTCTGTTTGCTGTGGCTAAAACTTCCAAAACTATGTTGAATAATAGAGGTGAGAGTGGACAACCTTGCCTTGTTCCTTATCTTAGAGGAAATGGTTTCAGTTTTTCACCATTGAGAATAATGTTGTCTGTGGGTTTATCATATATGGCCTGTATTATGTTGAGGTAAGTTCCCTCTATGCCTACTTTATGGAGGGTTTTTATCATAAGTAAGTGTTGAATTTTGTCGAAAGCTTTTTCTGCATCTATTGAGATGATCATATGGTTTTTCTCCTTTAATTTGTTAATATGGTGTATCACATTGATTGATTTGCGTATATTGAAGAATCCTTGCATTCCTGGATAAACCCCCCTTGATCATGGTGTATGATCCTTTTAATGTGCTGTTGGATTCTGTTTGCTAGTATTTTGTTGAGGATTTTTGCATCTATGTTCATCAGTGATATTGGCCTGTAGTTTTCTTTCTTTGTGACATCTTTGTTTGGTTTTGGTATCAGGGTGATGGTGGCCTCTTAGAATGAGTTTGGGAGTGTTCCTCCCTCTGCCATAGTTTGGAAGAGTTTGAGAAGGATAGGTGTTAGCTCTTCTCTAAATGTTTGATAGAATTCGCCTGTGAAGCCATCTGGTCCTGTGCTTTTGTTTGTTGGAATATTTTTAATCACAGTCTCAATTTCAGTGCTTGTGATTGGTCTGTTTATACTTTCTATTTCTTCCTGGTTCAGTCTTGGAAGGTTGTGCTTTTCTAAGAATTTGTCCATTTCTTCCAGGTTGTCCATTTTATTGGCATATAGTTGCTTGTAGTATTCTCTCATGATCCTTTGTATTTCTGCAGTGTCAGTTGTTACTTCTCCTTTTTCATTTCTAATTCTGTTGATTTGAGTCTTCTCCCTTTTTTTCTTGATGAGTCTGGCTAATGGTTTATCAGTTTTGTTTATCTTTTCAAAGAACCAGCTTTTAGTTTTGTTGATCTTTGCAATTGTTTCCTTCATCTCTTTTTCATTTAGTTCTGCTCTGATCTTTATGATTTCTTTCCTTCTGCCAACTTTGGGGTTTTTTGTTCTTCTTCCTCTAATTGCTTTTAGGTGTAAGGTTAGGTTGTTTATTTGAGATGATTCTTGTTTCTTGAGACAGGATTGTATTGCAATAAACTTCCCTCTTAGAACTGCTTTTGCTGCATCCCATAGGTTTTGGGTCGTCGTGTCTCCATTGTCATTTGTTTCTAGGTATTTTTTAAATTCCTCTTTGATTTCTTCAGTGATCTCTTGGTTATTTAGTAGTGTATTGTTTAGCCTCCATGTGTTTGTATTCTTTACAGATTTTTTTCCTGTAATATATATCTAATCTCATAGAATTGTGGTTGGAAAAGATACTTGATACGATTTCAATTTTCTTAAATTTACCAAGGTTTGATTTGTGAACCAAGATATGGTCTATCCTGGAGAATGTTCCATGAGCACTTGAGAAGAAAGTGTATTCTGTTGTTTTTGGATAGAATGTCCTATAAATATCAATTAAGTCCATCATGTTTAATGTATCATTTAAAGCTTGTGTTTCCTTATTTATTTTCATTTTGGATGAAGTGTCCATTGGTGAAAATGGGGTGTTAAAGTCCCCTACTATGATTGTGTTACTGTCAATTTCCCCTTTTATGGCTCTTAGCATTTGCCTTATATATTGAGGTGCTCCTATGTTGGGTGCATAAATATTTACAATTGTTATATCTTCTTGGATTGATCCCTTGAGCATTATGTAGTGTCCTTCTTTGTCTCTTGTAATTATTTTAAAGTGTATTTTGTCTTATATGAGAATTGCTACTCCAGCCTCTTTTGATCTCCATTTGCATGGAATATCTTTTTCCATCCCCTCACTTTCAGTCTGTATGTGTCCCTAGGTCTGAAGTGGGTCTCTTGTAGACAACATATATACAGGTCTTGTTTCTGTATCCATTCAGCCAGTCTGTGTCTTTTGATTGGAGCATTATCGATGTGTATGTTCCTATTACCATTTTCTTAATTGTTTGTTATTGTAGGTCTTTTCCTTCTCTTATGTTTCCTGCCTAGGGAAGTTCCTTTGGCATTTGTTGTAAAGCTGGTTTGGTGGTGCTGAATTCTCTTAGCTTTTGCTTGTCTGTAAATCTTTTAATTTCTCTGTCGAATCTTAATGAGATCCTTGCTGGGTAGAGTAATATTGGTTGTAGTTTTTTCCCTTTCATCACTTTAAATATGTCCTGCCACTCCCTTCTGGCTTGCAGAGTTTCTGCTGAAAGATCAGCTGTTAACCTTATGGGGATTCTATTTTATGTTATTTGTTGTTTTTCCCTTGCTGCTTTTAATGTTTTTTCTTTTTATTTTATTTTTGATAATATGTGTCTTGGCATGTTTCTCCTTGGATTTTTCCTGTATGGGACTCTCTGCACTTCCTGGACTTGATTGACTATTTCCTTTCCCATATTAGGGAAGTTTTCAACTATAATCTCTTCAAATATTTTCTGAGTCCCTTTCTTTTTCTCTTCTTCTTCTGGGACCCCTATAATTCGAATGTTGGTGTGTTTAATGTTGTCCCAGAGTTCTCTGAGGCTGTCCTCAATTCTTTTCATTCTCTTTTCTTTATTCTGCTCTGCGGCATTATTTCCACTCTTTTATCTTCCAGGTCACTTATCTGTTCTTCTGCCTCAGTTTTTTTCTATTGATTCTTTCTAGAGAATTTTTAATTTCATTTATTGTGTTGTTCATCATTGTTTGTTTGCTCTTTAGTTCTTCTTGGTCCTTGTTAAACGTTTCTTGTATTTTCTCCATTCTATTTCGAAGATTTTGGATCATCTTTACCATCATTACTCTGAATTCTTTTTAAGGTAAACTGCCTATTTCCTCTTCATTTGTTTGGTCTGGTGGGTTTTTACCTTGCTCCTTCATTTGCTGTGTGTTTCTCTGTCTTCTCATTTTACTTAACTTACTGTGTTTGGGGTCTCCTTTTCACAGTCTGCAGGTTTGTAGTTCCCCTTGTTTTTGGTGTCTGTCCCCAGTGGCTAAGTTTGGTTTAGTGGGTTGTGTAGGCTTCCTGGTGTAGGGGACTGGTGCCTGTGTTCTGGTGGATGAGGCTGGATCTTGTCTTTCTGGTGGGCAGTACCACGTCCGGTGGTGTGTTTTGGGGTGTCTGTGACCTTATTATGATTTTAGGCAGCCTCTCTGCTAATGGATAGGGTTGTGTTCCTGTCTTGCCAGTTGTTTGGCATAGTGCGTCCAGTGCTGTGGCTTGCTGGTTGTTGGGTGGAGCTGGGTCTTAACGTTGAGTTGGAGATCTCTTTGAGAGCTTTTGCCATTTGATATTACATGGAGCCGGGAGGTCTCTGGTGGACCAATGTCATGAACTTGGCTCTCCTTCCTCAAAGGCACAGACCTGACACCCGGCCAGAGCGCCAAGACCTTGTCAGCCATACGGCTCAGAAGACAAGGGAGAAAAAGAAAGAAAGAAAGAAAAAAAAAATAAATAAAATAAAATAAAACAAAATAAAATAAAATAAAGTTATTAAAAAAGTTATTAAAAATAAAAAAATCAAAAAGTAATAAAGAAAGAAGAGAGGAACCAAACCAAAAAACAAATCCACCAATGATAACAAGTGCTAAAAATTATACTAAAAAAAGGACAGACAGAACCCTAGGACAAATGGTAAAAGCAAAGCTATACAGACAAAGTCACACAAAGAAGCATACACATACACACTCACAAAAAGAGAAAAAGGAAAAAAATATATCTATATATATAAAAAAAGTAAGAGATCAACCAAATCAATAAACAAATCTACCAATGATAATAAACTTTAAGTACTAAACTAAGATAAACATAAAAGGAGAAACAAATTGGATGAGGAAGGAAACCCCAAGTCTACAGTTGCTCCCAAAGTCCACTCTGCCTCAATTTTTGGATGATACGTTGTCTACTCAGGTATTCCAGAGATGCACGGTACATCAAATTGATTGTGGAGATTTAATCCGCCGCTCCTGAGGCTGCATGGAGAGATTTCCCTTTCTCTTCTTTGTTTGCACAGCTCCTGGGTTTCAGCTTTGGATTTGGTGCCTCCTCTGTGTGTAGGTCTCCTGAGGGCATCTGTTCCCCAGGTACATGGGGAATTTGTTGCCTTTTGGGAAGTCTGAAGTCTTCTGCCAGCGTTCAGTAGGTGTTCTGTAGGAGTTGTTCCACATGTAGATGTATTTCTGATGTATTTGTGGGGAGGAAGGTGATCTCCATGTCTTACTCCTCTGCCATCTTGAAGGTCTCTCTGGTTTGGCTTCTTTAAAGGCTAGAAGGAAAGAAAAAAAATGTCAAACTAGAATCATATATTCAGGAAAAATATGTAAAGGAAGGCAAAAAATAAAGGGACATGTTTAGACAAGCAAAATCTGAGAGAATTTATTATTAGCAAACCTGTACTACAAGAAACATTAAAGGCAGTTCCTTTCACTAAAGGAAAGTAATACCAGATGAAAATTTGACTCTAACAGAGATGAAGAGTGCTCAAATGGTAAATATGTGGGGAAAAAAAAAGACTTTTTCTTTCTAGTTTTTGTTTCTTTGAATTATAATTAAATGTTTAAATAAACAACAATGTATTATGGGATTTATAACATGTAGAAATAAAATACATAATAATACAAATGGTGGTGGTAGGGTAGGGTTATAGAATATGCTATTAAAAGATTCTTACATTTTACATGAAGTGATATAAAATTAATGAGTAGACTTTGATGAGTTCAGAATGCATATTATAAAACCTAGAGGAATGACTTAAAGAAATAAAGGTATACATCTAATAAACCAATGGAGTAGATATAATGGAATGCTGAAAGTACTCAACCCGTTCCTCCTCCTCTCTTACTCCCCTCCCCCCCAAAGAAAAAACTGACAAAGAAGAATAAAAGCAGTAAGAAAGATATGATGACCTTTCTTTTCTCTCTGAAGTTGGAATTCTGCTGAGAACTCATCTGCTGAGAAGTGAATTCATCTGCTGGGCACTGTTTGAAAAAGATGTTAAAAGGAATAGGAAGGGAGGAGAAGGATTCCTCCACATAGAAAGGGCCCATCTGAAGATGGAGAGCATAAGTTTGTGGTGACATTATTTCACATGGTTGTACATTTTCCTCCAGCAGTGCTAAGCCATTTAGATGAAAGGAAGGGAAGCCAAGTGGTTAGGTTGATATAAGGTTGTCATGCTCGAAAGCCAGACAACAATGAAATCATGGGAGTTGATGAGTTCAAATGATGGGTGAGGTCTAGGCTAAATATGTGAGAAATTATCTCATTTGGGGCTCACAGTTTGGCAGAATAAAGTGTTCAAGGAATTAGAATTTTTAATAAGGTTAAAGAATAGGTATAATAATAGTGATAAAATGAGAGAAGTGAAGTCATGTAGATTTAGAGTGGGAAACTAGAATTTAAGTTTCAGAGGTGGAACAGTTGTGGGTGTTATCAAAAAGTGAAGTGCAAGTGGCAGGTGGTGGGGTGAGGTTGTCATTGATTTTTGTGAGGTCAGCATTTTGGGGGGACTGTCCAAATGCACTTACATATTACTTAAGATGATGGTGAAACTTAAGATGAGTTAGAAAGAGTGTGAACCAGGTGCCAATAATCTGTCATCAATAGTATTTTCAGGGTATAGGAGTCAATTTTTATTTTTATTTTTCAATTTGTTTCATTTTTTAAAACCACTTTATCAAGGTATAGTTAACATAAAAAGCTTTAATGTGTACAACTTGACAAGTTTGAGGATATGTATACACCTGTGAAACCATCCCCACCATCAATGCCGTAAACATACCCATCACCTCACAAAGTTTCCTCCTACCTCTTTATTATTGTTATTGTTGTGTGTGTGTGTATTTGTCTGTATGTTGTGGTAAGAACACTACACATAATATCTATGCTCTCAGCAAAGATATATATGCTAGTTATATATACTGCAGTTATATTTTTAAGTTTTTGAGGAACCTCAATACTGTTTTCCATAGGGGCTGTATCTGTTTATATTCTCACCAATATTGTGCAAGTGTTCCCTTTTCTCAACATCCTAGGAGCATTTTTTTTTAACACATAATGAAATCCGTGATTTTGACCTTCCTGTGTTTTGATCTAGTCAGCTCAACTAACCAGCTACAGATACTTAGTAAATATGGAATATCTATGATGAAAGAACAAGGGGGAAATTACTGGAAATCTCTATAATGGAAAAATTCATTAGCTACTAATGGCTACCTGAACTCTCTTTCTGATACTGTGTTAAGAAGTATACAAAACAAATGAATCCCTTCTACCACATATTATTTAGAAAATTTAGAGGAAGACAGTATTATAAACATTGACATGTATACTTGGATATTGTATTTCATGGGTCATTATGTGATTTAAAGGAACGGCTGGAAGGAGAACCAACATAGATTTACAATGGGCTAATTACTAACTTATGTGCTTTCTACTTGTATAGTGATGTTTAAATACTTATAAACACTTTATAGATGAGGAAACTGAGGTTCCAAGAAGGGATGTCACTTCACTGCATTGTAATAGGGTGATTTGGAGAAATTTTAATCACCTTTCTATCTGGAAGAGTTATCTGAAAACAACAATTCCAACTCTGAAATAAAATTGATAAAATTTCTTCTGCAGTTATTAGGGACTTTTATTCACTCTCTTTGTCATTGTAATTAGAGGTCTGCAGAGGGAAGGGCATTATAGATTTGGTAAAGTTATCAGTAGCTTTAGCCCTTGAGCTAAATTAGTAATTCCTTTTAACTTTCATTTGAACTATTCTACTAAACTCTACAGAATAACAAATAGGTAGTTTGACTTCTGATATGTGATCTACTTTTTTCCATATATATTTCTTTCTTATTTATTTGGACTGTGTTTATTTTTCATACCTAATATTGATATAAGCCTGTGGTTGGTTGCTTGCTTTAGTGGTTGCCTCCATGACAAATAATGATGGTTTGCCAGTTACTTTAATAATCAATATCTGTCAAAAATATGTTGTTCGTCTTGATTTTGTTCTTTCATTTTCACAGATAGATAATAAACCATGGTAATTTCTAGAAACATTTTTTATAGACACTATTTAGTTTGGGCCCAAATTTTAAGTAGAATAACTTGTTGAGTTAAAAAGGAATGAAATTGGGTCTTTTGTAGAGATGTGGATGGACCTAGAGTCTCATCATACAGAGTGAAGTAAGCCAGAAAAACAAATAACATATATTAATGCATATATGTGGAATCTAGAAAAATGGTGCAGATGAACCTATTTGTAGGGCAGGAATACAGATGTAGACATAGAGAACGGACATGTGGACGTAGGAGGGGAAGGGGAGGGGAGGACAAATTGGGAGATTAGGTTAGACATAAATACACTACCATGTGTGAAATAGATAGCTAGTGAGAACCTGCCATATAGCAGAGGGAGCTCAGCTCAGTGCTCTGTGACAACCTAGATGGGTGAGATGGAGGGCTGGGGTGGGAGGGAGGTCCAAGAGGGAGGGGAGATAGGTATACATATAGCTGATTCACTTCATTGTGCAGCAGAAACTGCACAATGTTGTAAAGCAATTTTACTCCAATAAAAAAAAATGTTAGAAAAATATTATATCATTTGATGTTTACTTCTTTATGTAGTTCTTAAGTATTATCAAAGTCTACAGGTCACCTGAATCCTTTTCTTACTGGAGCTCAGAATTTTGCAACAGTGGGGATCTGCTACTCCTTCCTATTTCTGTCCTTTCCATTCAGACCTGTTTCTCCTCTCAGGCAGGGCTAGTATTCTTCCCTCCTCTATCTGTGATATTGTACAAAGCAAGATGGTCTGAGTCCTTGTTCTTCATAGCAGAACTATTGGAGAGGGGCAGTAGGGAGGAATGCAGATTATGTATCTCTGGTTACCATAAAGAATAAAAGAAGGAATAAAATTAACATTTATTGAGTCTACAGTTATTCCATCACTACTCTAAGTGATTAACATATATCATCTCATTAATCCCTATATCAACTATACTATGTATTATCTTCATATTATTGAGAAAAACTGAGGCATGGGGAAGGTTTGTCTAATTCCAAAGCTCATTATGTTTCTTCTATCACATTCTATTGCCTCTAAAATAGTTTGTAGCTGAATAGGTAGGTTTGGAAATGAGAGAAAGTAAGAGTATGAGAGCCCGAAGGGTGGGAAATTTTTAATGGAAGATAATTGTTACCAATGTCAGCAACTATAAAGAACAATAATAATACAACATAAAAGATAATATAAGGTTAAATAACTAAACTGTATGGAATTGATTAAGAGATTAGACATGGTTCTCAACCTTTAATTTGAATTAGTCAACTGTGGTGTTTGATCAAATAGAAATTCCTGGGGCCTGACTCCAGACTTCTTGTATCAGAAACTATTGGGATGGGTCAGTGATGATGATGGCCTACATGATATATTTAAAAGACACTGGAATAGAACAAAAATTAATGAAACAAAGGCATACAAGGTTAGAGAGGTGAAATTGATTTTTCAGTTTATTCATCAAATGTTGAATGAATTAATGTAAATGCTGATGTCCTCCTGCTCAGGCCATGCTTGGTGCACTCCCAATTTTTCTGTGGCCTTGTGGTCAGTGAGATCACAAGTTTCTGGCTCATTTTTCTTTGGTCAGAGCCACAGGAGACTGCATGACCACCTGGCTCTAGCCCTCCACTGCCCTCTCATGGCCAAGTGCAGTACTGCTCACACCTTGACTCCACTTTGGCTGGAAGCTGTTGGTCAGACTTAGCAGCAAGAACTTTGAAGAATAGGACTAAGGTGAAAAAGCTGAGAATAAACGTTCATTTATTTTGGAGTGAGAAGAAAAAGAGAGTAAGTAATAGACTTACTGGTTGGGGATGGTGATGTAATATCAACATATGATGAAATGAAGGCCTTGTGACTCAAATCCTAAATCTTTTTTTTTCCCCATTAAATGTGCACTACAGATTAAGGATCACACAACTAGCATTATTAAAGAAATAGAGTAGAACAGGGCCACCCCCAAAGGATTCAACTGTCCTGGTCAGTATTAATAATTTAAGAACACTGATAAAACTTTAGGAGGGATTCCTGAATAATGCTGACGATCTTAAGGATATACAGAAAACAAGGAAAGGGTCAGAGGTAAAGATGGAGCCAAGTAGTCTTGATTTTCCAAAGTGGAAATATAGAAGACTCTGGAAAATGATCCAGTAATGCTGATGCGGCCCCTAGGGTAAACTTTATTAAGAATTTTCATAAAAGCTATTTTAGATACACTTAAAAGGATGCAATAATCATGAACATGAGTGTGTCAGGAACAAATTAGGTCAGATAGAAGTCCACTTCCTTCTTTAAAGGACTACGAAATTAGCGATTGCAGGGGAGAGTAGATCTAGGGCATCTTGCATGTACCAATGCGTTTGAATTCAAGTCTGTAAAGCCATAAAAGTTTTAGACATCTTTCCTTCTTGGCTTACTTAATTCCCTAATCTTACATCCATCTTCAGTTCGATCAGGAGTCACAATGTGGAGAAAAGCAGAGTGTTCACTGGGCAAGTGATCATTGTGGCCTGTCTGGGATGCCTGTCTGTCAAAGTAGACAGAGAATGGCAAATTACCACTTCATTACAAAATCTAGAGTTTTGACATTTTTGGTAGGAAATGTAATTGAGGCTCCCCTTTAATTAACTATTTCTATTTCATAGTATTTTTCTCACTGTTATATGCCTCATTATTAACTATTTGTTTCTATTCTTAAAAATAAAAATAATAGACATACACGCTTTAAAAAGTTAAAGTTCATAGAGGTACTAAAATTCAGAAAAAATATCACTGAGTCCTCAATCTCTAGCTCTTCTCTTCAAGAAACACTGCCACTAATAGTTTTAATAGTTTTCCAGAAAAAAATGTATTTCCCGTATACTTAAACACGTTGAATCATACTATCTGTATGTACTCTTTTATATCTTTCTTTTTTTGCATTAAATAATGTCTGAGAGATCTTTCCATATCTACAGATATGAAAATTCTTATTCTATCATCTAAATTCATAAAATAGTCTATATGTGTGGTGTTCAGGATCTTAGCCACCAGCCACACTGAGTACTTGAAGTGTGGCTAGTTCTGCTTGTGAGTGCTATTTATGTAAAATACACATATTGAATCTTGAACACTTAGTATAAAACTATGTAAAATATTCCATTAACAATTTTTCTGTATTGTCCACCTGTTGAAATTATATTTTGGATATATTTAATTGAACAAAATATTATTAAAATTAGTTTTACCTGTTTTACTTTTAAAAACGAGGCTAACAGAAAATTAAAAATTGCATATATGGCTCACATCTGTGGCATGCATTATATTACTATTGGGAAGTGCTGTTGTATATATACAAAAATATCAATATAATATATACTATATGGTACAAGGAATAAAAGAACATTCATATATCCATGACTATTTATTATTCAGATGGTAGGCACTAGTGTGGCTATAGTGACTGTTGAAGGGTGTCCATACTGACTGGTAGGTAGCTGCTGATCTGAACCTCCAGATGCTCCCCTTATCCTCCCCCCCCCCACCCCCCGCCCCATCTCTTTGGATGTGAACCTCTTTTAAGATTCAGTTCTTAAATGTATAAAGCCTGGAAAGCAGTCACTGTTTGGACTCTGATAAATTACTATAGCAGTTGTCCTTTTAGATTCGTTGGTAGTTAGACTGTTTGGATTATTACATAATATGTTTTGAATATCAACCCTGCCTACACCTACCACCCAGCTTAAGAATAGATTACAAATATTTCTGAAGCCCTTTATGTAACTCTCCCCTCAGATTTTCATTTTATTTCCTCTCCTCCCCTCCCATAGGGTTAGAAATTCTTCTTTATGTTTTACTATAAAATTTGCATCTATAAATGATAAATTAGTGCTGGTTTCAAATCTATATATAAATGCAATTGCAATGTGACTATTCTTCTTCAACTTCTGTTTTTCATTTAACACGTTTCTGAGATTCATTCATGTTTGAGACATATAACTATAGTCCATTCTTCTGTTCTGCTGAATAGAATCCCACTTTACCAATACATTGTATCCATTGTCTTATTGGTAGACATTTGGGTTTTTTTTTTTTTTTTTTTTTACAGCTTTTTTGTTGTTATTCCAGTAGGTTGCTGTGGGCATGCTTGAACATATTTCTTCACATGTTCAAGTTTCTCTTGAGTGGAGTTTTTCAACTTTTATTTTTTATCAGGACTCAGCATTACATAGGTTTGGCCATGCACAGAACACATACACACACATGATCTATTCTACTCTCCACTCTTCTCAGCTCTCATCCTGTCTTTTCTTCTGTTCTCATTTTATGGTGAGGTAAGTTCCACACTACACTCTTCTTCAAGAGAAGAGTTGGTCTGTTGGCAATGCTTGACCCTTTACTGTTCCATATAAATTTCATAGTAGGCTTGTCAACTTCCATGAAGTTGTCCTTTGTCAAGATTTTGATGGGAATTGAGTTGTCTGGAGATTAATTAGTGGACAATTGATAATCATACTCTTCAGAAATTTGTCTAAGTACTTATTTTTTCCAAATAATCAATTGTTAGCTTTATTGATCATCTTCTTTGTTTCATTAATTTCTGTTCTTCACATTAATTTTTACTTTTCTTCTTTTCTAGCATGAGCACTGAATGCTTAAATGCATCATCTAGGCTTTTGGTGCCTCTTCATAGTGCAATCAGATGATCTCCATAATTATCTGAGTCTTGTATCCACTTTCCAACAGCCAGGCTGTTCCAGCAAAGAAACATATTTGAGTGTTTTCCTTACGTAAACATGTGTCTCACACAGTATTGTGTCCACCTTTTGTCTTTCTCTTATCTCCCAGCTTTCATTTTAAGTTAAAAATATTTGGCAATTACTTATAAGCTAGCTATCTTAAATACGTATTTTAATATTTTAATGAAGTGCTAAAATTCTTCTAAAAAGTTGATGTGTCCTTCAACAGCAAAGTGCATTTTTATTAAAAAGAATAACATACCGACTAAAATTGTCCACTTATCTCGGCCTCAGAAGCAGTGTATGTACATACAAAAGAGTCTCAGATATGTGGTGCTTTTGAAAAAAGTCACCATATCTCAAGCACTCTGCTTTGTGTCGGCTAATGGCGAGAGAGCTCCTTTTGAGGCTGGAGTTGTTCAAATCTGAGTGTTGTCACCGTGGGGATAAGCAGAGAGCCCCTCTCCGTCTTTTTATGACAAATTATCAGGACACTGATCACCAGGTACTTGGTGGGAACCACGTCTCTTGGTATGCAGATATATTTCCTGAGTAGACCGCTCCTAATTCACTTCACATTGTTCCCAATTCTGTACCAGTTTGACCGTAAAAATGTAAAAAAAAGAAATTCATGTGCAGGTTGAGCATTGAGTACACTGAGAATGAATTTAGTGGGTTTTTTTTTTTTCAATGCATTTTTCACCTTCTGGTATGCAAAAGATGAGTTTTATTAAAAAAAAAAAAAAAAGGGCTTCCCTGGTGGCGCAGTGGTTGAGAATCTGCCTGCTAATGCAGGGGACACGGGTTCGAGCCCTGGTCTGGGAAGATCCCACATGCCACGGAGCAGCTGGGCCCGTGAGCCACAGCTACTGAGCCTGCGCGTCTGGAGCCTGTGCCCCGCAACGGGAGGGGCCGCGATAGTGAAAGGCCCGCGCACCGCGATGAAGAGCGGTCCCCGCACCGCGATGAAGAGTGGCCCCCACTTGCCGTAACCAGAGAAAGCCCTCGCACGAACTGAAGACCCAACACAGCCAAAAATAAAATAAATAAATAAATAAAGTAGCTATAAAAAAATTAAAAAAAAAAAAAAAAAAAAAAGTGCTGAAAGAGCCTGGCCTGACCAGGTGCCCACGTCTGTGTCCTGGGTTCACTTGGATGGCCTGAGGTAAGGATCTACCCCCAGAGTATTCCCTGCCTGCTCCTCTTGCCAGGATCCTCCACGTCCTGGTTGAGGGGGCCATTGTTTTGCTGCTTCTACTTTATTTAGAGGGAACAAGCCTGGACTCCACTCTTCCACAGCACCCCACCCCCAACCCTTGCCCCATTCAACTGACAGCACAGGGAATCGGTGAGGCCTGTGGGGACTCAGGGCCTGCCCTAGATGCTTCGTCCTGAACTGCTAAATAAAACTTCTCGAGACACCAGGACAATGTGAACATACTTATCGCTAGAAGAGGATACATTTTTAGAAAAATTAAAGGTGTATTTTTTGGAAGGCTGGGAATGTGATTACCTTTATTTCATTTAGAAAAATTCTATCATTAAACTGTATTACTATAATCAAAAATATGTTCCTGGATGTGCTGACAAAAAAAATCAGCAAATACTGATTCTTGGTTCACCTCAGTGTTTAGAATGCATGGGACAACTATTCCGGTTAGTCATTTTTCCTTTTTGTGTTTTAGTCCAGAGTCAGGCGCTGGGAGGGCCCTCAAGAAATGAAGAGTAATTCTTTCCTCCCCTGATAGGCAGCTATGCTGTGGAAGAGGTGACATTTTTGTTACATATCTGGAAGTAATGGGGCTGAAGTTCTTCTGTGGCCTGACTGAGTTTAACCTGTATTTGTAGAGTGTGCTCATATCCCCAGGATGCCAGTGAACGCTGTGAAGTCCCAGATGAGCATTTAGCTAGAACAACACTTCAAATAAGTGAACGCTGACATTTGCTGCTCTGTTCGATAAGAGTACAGGATTCTCATACAGTTTTTGACATTGTAACCCCATTGTAGACATATTATTGTAACCACTTGCTCAAGACTTGAGAACAAGATAGCGTTAGGAAAAAGGAATCCCAAGTTTTCAGAGTTTTCAAGAGCTAGATGGATCTCTGACCTGGAAGCAGAATCAAAAGGAGTATATCTGTGCCTCTCAGAGAAGCTGTCCAGGAACTTATAGGTGAATTCTGGAATCCTTCTCTGGGATAGAAGTGTTGATGGCCTGGGTTTAGCTTTCTCTGTGAAGTGCAGAGAGGGAGAACCTAGAACTAATGACCAGTCTCATGGCAGAGTTTGGAAGAGATGGAGTAGGTAGAGGAATTGTTATTTTCTTGCTAGGTCTCTTAAGGACCTGCAGATGATCTAGCCCTTTGAGCACCTCTCTTCTGAAGACACCTAAAGCTATTCAAAACTTGAAGTTGTAAAACTTCTTAAAGACATTTATTTATCTTTTGACACTTCCCATATTTGATTCACTGCATTTTATCACAAGGAGAGTAACCGGTGAAATTAAAGATGATACTGTAGTTAGGCACCTTACCAGTCCTCCAGCTTTTTTTTTTTTTTTTTTTTTTTTAGAAGTTTCCTGTAATGTCTGAAACATTTATATTAACATATTTCCATAGATATTTCCATACAAATACAAATATAAGATTTTTAGAAATTTCATATAATGTCTGAAACATTTATATTAACATATTTCCATACATATTTCCATACAAATACAAATATAAGATTTTTAGAAACTTCATGTAATATCTGAAACATTTATATTAACATATTTCCATACAAATAACCCAATGAAAGTTTAGTATTAGTTGTTTTGTTTGTTTTTTTATACTGCAGGTTCTTATTAGGCATCAGTTTTATACACATCAGTGTATACATGTCAATCCCAATTGCCCAATTCAGCACACCACCATCCCCACCTCACCGCCGTTTTCCCCCCTTGGTGTCCATATGTCCATTCTCTACATCTGCGTCTCAACTTCTGCCCTGCAAACTGGCTCATCTGTACCATTTTTCTAGGTTCCACATACATGCATTAATATACGATATTTGTTTTTCTCTTTCTGACTTACTTCACTCTGTATGACAGTCTCTAGATCCATCCACGTCTCAACAAATGACTCAATTTCGTTCCTTTTTATGGCTGAGTAATATTCCATTGTATATATGTACCACATCTTCTTTATCCATTCGTCTGTCGATGGGCATTTAGGTTGCTTCCATGACCTGGCTATTGTAAATAGTGCTGCAATGAACATTCGGGTGCATGTGTCTTTTTGAATTACGGTTTTCTCTGGATATATGCCCAGTAGTGGGATTGCTGGGTCATATGGTAATTCTATTTTTAGTTTTTTAAGGAACCTCCATATTGTTCTCCATAGTGGCTGTATCAATTTACATTCCCACCAACAGTGCAAGAGGGTTCCCTTTTCTCCACACCCTCTCCAGCATTTGTTGTTTGTAGATTTTCTGATGATGCCCATTCTAACAGGAGTGAGGTGATACCTCATTGTAGTTTTGATTTGCATTTCTCTAATAATTAGCGATGTTGAGCAGCTTTTCATGTGCTTCGTGGCCGTCTGTATGTCTTCTTTGGAGAAATGTCTATTTAGGTCTTCTGCCCATTTTTGGATTGGGGTGTTTGTTTCTTTGATATTGAGCTGAATGAGCTGTTTATATATTTTGGAGATTAATCCTTTGTCCGTTGATTCATTTGCAAATATTTTCTCCCATTCTGAGGGTTGTCTTTTCGTCTTGTTTATGGTTTCCTTTGCTGTGCAAAAGCTTTGAAGTTTCATTAGGTCCCACTTGTTTATTTTTGTTTTTATTTCCATTACTCTAGGAGGTGGATCAAAAAAGATCTTGCTGTGATTTATGTCAAACAGTGTTCTTCCTATGTTTTCCTCTAAGAGTTTTATAGTGTCCAGTCTTATATTTAGGTCTCTAATCCATTTTGAGTTTATTTTTGTGTATGGTGTTAGGGAGTATTCTAATTTCATTCTTTTACATGTAGCTGTCCAGTTTTCCCAGCACCACTTATTGAAGAGACTGTCTTTTCTCCATTGTATATCTTTGCCTCCTTTGTCATAGATTAGTTGACCGTAGGTGCGTGGGTTAATCTCTGGGCTTTCTATCTTGTTCCATTGATCTATGTTTCTGTTTTTGTGCCAGTACCATATTGTCTTGATTACTGTAGCTTTGTAGTATAGTCTGAAGTCAGGGAGTGTGATTCCTCCAGCTCCATTTTTTTGCCTCAAGACTGCTTTGGCTATTCGGGGTCTTTTGTGTCTCCATACAAATTTTAAGATGATTTGTTCTAGTTCCGTAAAAAATGCCATTGGTAGTTTGATAGGGATTGCATTGAATCTGTAGATTACTTTGGGTAGTATACTCATTTTCACAATGTTGATTCTTCCAATCCAAGAACATAGTATATCTCTCCATCTGTTGGTATCATCTTTAATTTCTTTCATCAGTGCCTTATAGTTTTCTGCATACAGGTCTTTTGTCTCCCTAGGTAGGTTCATTCCTAGGTATTTTATTCTTTTTGTTGCAATGGTAAATGGGAGTGTTTCTATAATTTCTCTTTCAGATTTTTCATCATTAGTGTATAGGAATGCAAGAGATTTCTATGCATTCATTTTGTAACCTGCAACTTTACCATATTCATTAATTAGCTCTAGCAGTTTTCTGGTGGCAGTTTTAGGATTCTCTATGTATAGTATCATGTCATCCGCAAACAGTGACAGTTTTACTTCTTCTTTTCCAATTTGTATTCCTTTTATTTCTTTTTCTTCTCTGATTGCCGTGGCTAGGACTTCCAGAACTATGTTGAATAATAGTGGTGAGAGTGGACATCCTTGTCTCGTTCCTGATCTTAGAGGAAATGCTTTCAGTTTTTCACCATTGAGAATGATGTTTGCTGTGGGTTTGTCATATATGGCCTTTATTATGTTGAGGTAGGTTCCCTCTATGCCCACTTTCTGGAGAGTTTTTATCATAAATGGGTGTTGAATTCTGTCAAAAGCTTTTTCTGCATCTATTGAGATGATCATATGGTTTTTATTCTTCAATTTGTTAATATGGTGTATCACATTGATTGATTTGCGTATATTGAAGAATCCTTGCATCCCTGGGATAAATCCCACTTGATCGTGGTGTATGATCCTTTTAATGTGTTGTTGGATTCTGTTTGCTAGTATTTTGTTGAGGATTTTTGCATCTATATTCATCAGTGATATTGGTCTGTAATTTTCTTTTTTTGTAGTGTCTTTGTCTGGTTTTGGGATCAGGGTGATGGTGGCCTCATAGAATGAGTTTGGGAGTGTTCCTTCCTCTGCAATTTTTTGGAAGAGTTTGAGAAGAATGGGTGTTAGCTCTTCTCTAAATGTTTGATAGAATTCACCTGTGAAGCCATCTGGTCCTGGACTTTTGTTTGTTGGAAGATTTTTAATCACAGTTTCAATTTCATTACTTGTGATTGGTCTGTTCATATTTTCTGTTTCTTCCTGATTCAGTCTTGGAAGGTTATACCTTTCTAAGAATTTGTCCATTTCTTCCAGGTTGTCCATTTTATTGGCATAAAGTTGCTTGTAGTAGTCTCTTAGGATGTTTTGTATTTCTGCGGTGTCTGTTGTAACTTCTCCTTTTTCATTTCTGATTTTATTGATTTGAGTCCTCTCCCTCTTTTTCTTGATGAGTCTGGCTAATGGCTTATCAATTTTGTTTATCTTCTCAAAGAACCAACTTTTAGTTTTATTGATCTTTGCTATTGTTTTCTTTGTTTCTATTTCATTTATTTCTGCTCTGATCTTTATGATTTCTTTCCTTCTGCTAACTTTGGGTTTTGTTTGTTCTTCTTTCTCTAGTTTCTTTAGGTGTAAGGTTAGATTGTTTACTTGAGATTTTTCTTGTTTCTTGAGGTAGGCTTGTATAGCTATAAACTTCCCTCTTAGAACCGCTTTTGCTGCGTCCCATAGGTTTTGGGTCGTCGTGTTTTCATTGTCATTTGTCTCTAGGTATTTTTTTATTTCCTGTTTGATTTCTTCAGTGATTTCTTGGTTATTTAGTAACGTATTGTTTAGCCTCCATGTGTTTGTCTTTTTTACGTTTTTTTCCCTGTAATTCATTTCTAATCTCATAGCGTTGTGGTCAGAAAAGATGCTTGATATGATTTCAATTTTCTTAAATTTACTGAGGCTTGATTTGTGACCCAAGATGTGATCTATCCTGGAAAATGTTCCGTGCGCACTTGAGAAGAACGTGTAATCTGCCGTTTTTGGATGGAATGTCCTATATATATCAATTAAATCTATCTGGTCTATTGTGTCATTTAAAGCTTCTGTTTCCTTATTTATTTTCATTTTGGATGATCTGTCCATTGGTGTAAGTGAGGTGTTAAAGTCCCCCACTATTATTGTGTTACTGTCGATTTCCTCTTTTATAGCTGTTAGCAGTTGCCTTATGTATTGAGGTGCTCCGATGTTGGGTGCATATATATTTATAATTGTTATATCTTCTTCTTGGATTGATCCCTGGATCATTATGTAGTGTCCTTCCTTGTCTCTTGTAACATTCTTTATTTTAAAGTCTATTTTATCTGATATGAGTATAGCTACTCCAGCTTTCTTTTGATTTCCATTTGCATGGAATATCTTTTTCCATCCCCTCACTTTCAGTCTGTATGTGTCCCTAGGTCTGAAGTGGGTCTCTTGTAGACAGCATATATATGGGTCTTGTTTTTGTATCCATTCAGCCAGTCTATGTCTTTTGGTTGGGGCATTTAATCCATTCACGTTTAAGGTAATTATCGATATGTATGTTCCTATGACCATTTTCTTAATTGTTTTGGGTTTGTTTTTGTAGGTCCTTTTCTTCTCTTGTGTTTCCCACTTAGAGAAGTTCCTTTAGCATTTGTTGTAGAGCTGGTTTGGTGGTGCTGAATTCTCTTAGCTTTTGCTTGTCTGTAAAGCTTTTGATTTCTCCATCAAATCTAAATGAGATCCTTGCTGGGTAGAGTAATCTTGGTTGTAGGTTCTTCCCTTTCATCACTTTAAGTATATCATGCCACTCCCTTCTGGCTTGCAGAGTTTCTGCTGAGAAATCAGCTGTTAACCTTATGGGAGTTCCCTTGTATGTTATTTGTCGTTTTTCCCTTGCTGCTTTCAGTAATTTTTCTTTGTCTTTAATTTTTGCCACTTTGATTACTATGTGTCTCGGCGTGTTTCTCCTTGGGTTTATTCTCTATGGGACTCTCTGCGCTTCCTGGACTTGGGTGGCTATTTCCTTTCCCATGTTAGGGAAGTTTTCGACTATAATCTCTTCAAATATGTTCTCTGGTCCTTTCTCTCTCTCTTCTCCTTCTGGGACCCCTATAATGCGAATGTTGTTGCGTTTAATGTTGTCCCAGAGGTCTCTTAGGCTGTTTTCATTTCTTTTCATTCTTTTTTCTTTAGTCTGTTCTGCAGCAGTGAATTCCACCATTCTGTCTTCCAGGTCACTTATCCGTTCTTCTGCCTCAGTTATTCTGCTCTTGATTCCTTCTAGTGTAGTTTTCATTTCAGTTATTGTATTGGTCATCTCTGTTTGTTTGTTCTTTAATTCTTCTAGGTCTTTGTTAATCATTTCTTGCATCTTCTCAATCTTTGCCTCCATTCTTATTCCGAGGTCCTGGATCATCTTCACTATCATTATTCTGAATTCTTTTTCTGGAAGGTTGCCTATCTCCACTACATTTAGTTGTTTTTCTGGGGTTTTTTCTTGTTCCTTCATCTGGTACATAGCCCTCTGCCTTTTCATCTTCTCTGTCTTTCTGTAACTGTCAGTCCTCCAGCTTTTTAAAGGTAGGACAGAGGCTTAGAGAACTGAAGCCCTAAGGAAGAGCAAATAATATGTTTCTTGAAAGTATTTTTTATTTTCCTATCGTGACTGTTCTGTTGAGCTTGTGTGAAGCAAAGCAAGCCATGTATCTCAGCAAACTATCTCTTGGAGTTCAACTGGTAGTTATAATTACTTTCAAAGTCTCCAGAACATGGAAATCTAAAATGTATTTCCTATTACAAATGGCATGGAAAGGGTGGAAGAGTAGAAATTGGAGAATGGTGTTACCCACTGTTCTTCATTTTTTCTTTATTGGAGTATAATTGCTTTACAATGTTGTGTTAGTTTCTGCTGTACAATGAAGTGAATCAGCTATATGGATACATATACCTCTTCCCTCTTGGACCTCCCTCCCCCCCCCATCCCGCCCATCTAGGCCATCAAAGAGCACCGAGCTGAGCTCCCTGTGCTATACAAGAGGTTCCCACTAGCTATCTGTTTTACACATGGTAGTGTATTTATGTCAAACCTAATCTCCCAATTAATCCCATCCTCCCCTTCCCTCACTGTGTCCACACATCCATCCTCTATATCTGCGTCTCTGTTCCTGCCCTGGAAATAAGTTCATCCGTACTGTTTTTCTAGATTTTACATATATGTGTTAATATACGATACTTGTTTTTCTCTTTCTGGCTTACTTCACTCTGTATGACAGAATCTGGGTCCATCCACATCTCTACAAATGACCCGATTTCGAACCTTTTTACAACTGAGTAATATTCCATTGTATACAGATACCACATCTTCTTTATCCATTCCTCTGTTGATGGACATTTAGGTTGTTTCCATGACCTGGCTATTATAAATGGTGCTGCAATGAACATTGGGGTACATGTGTCTTTTGAATTATGGTTTTCTCAGAGTATATGCCCAGTAGTGGGATTGCCAGGCCATACGGTAGTTCTAGTTTTAGTTTTTTAAGGAACCTCCATACTGTTCTCCATAGTGGCTGTATCAATTTACATTCCTGCCAACAGTGCAAGAAGGTTCCCTTTTCTCTACACCCTCTCCAGCATTTATTGTTTATAGATTTTTTGATGATGGCCATTCTGACCGGTGTGAGGTGATACTTCATTGTAGTTTTGATTTGCATTTCTCTAATAATTAGTGATGTTGAACATCTTTTCATGTGCCTCTTGGCCATCTGTATGTCTTCTTTGGAGAAATGTCTATTTAGGTCCTCCACCCATTTTTTGACTCGGTTGTTTGTTTTTTTGATATAGAGCTGCATGAGCTGTTTGTATATTTTGGAGATTAATCCATTGTCCATTGCTTCGTTTGCAAATATTTTCTCCCATTCTGAGGGTTGTCTTTTCATCTTGTTTATAGTTTCCTTTGCTGTGCAAAAGCTTTTAAGTTTAATTAGGTCCCATTTGTTTATTTTTGTTTTTATTTTCATGACTCTAGGAGGTGGGTCAAAAAGGATCTTGCTGTGATTTATGTCATAGAGTGTTCTGCCTATGTTTTCCTCTAAGAGTTTGATAGTGTCTGGCCTTACACTTAGGTCTTTAATCCATTTTGAGTTTATTTTTGTGTATGGTGTTAAGGAGTGTTCTAATTTCATACTTTTCCATGTAGCTGTCCAGTTTTCCCAGCACCACTTATTGAAGAGGCTGTCTTTTCTCCACTGTATATGCTTGCCTCCTTTATCAAAGATAAGGTGACCATATGTGTGTGGATTTATCTCTGGGCTGTCTATCCTGTTCCATTGATCTATATTTCTGTTTTTGTGCCAGTACCATACTGTCTTGATTACTGTAGCTTTGTAGTATAGTCTGAAGTCCAGGAGCCTGATTCCTCCAGCTCTGTTTTTCTTTCTCAAGATTGCTTTGGCTATTCAGGGTCTTTTGTGTTTCCATACAAATTGTGATTTTTTTTGTTCTAATTCTGTGAAAAATGCCATTGGTAGTTTGATAGGGATTACATTGAATCTGTAGATTGCTTTGGGTAGTATAGTCATTTTCACAATGTTGATTCTTCCAATCCAAGAACATGGTATATCTCTCCATCTGTTTGTATCATCTTTAATTTCTTTCATCAGTGTCTTATAGTTTTCCACATATGGGTCTTTTGTCTCCTTAGGTAGGTTTATTCCTAGGTATTTTATTCTTTTTGTTGCAATGGTAAGTGCCCTCCACTATTCTTGACATACTTAAGACATGGGGATCTTGTGGGGAGTTCCTGATTGGATTGTGCAGGGGGCCAACTATAGCCCAGAAACTATTTCCCTTGTGAGTAAGAAGGTGATGAAGCAAATACTTGTTCATAATTTTTGCACAACTTGGGAGGCTAATATTAAATGTATGGTATTTAGAAATCTACATAGTTAAGTAGTTCTTTGAATCTATATAGAATTGCTAGGACATTTCTTAGGAACCAGGAAAAATTTTGGGGGAGGTGATTTCTGTTTTCTTGCTACACAATACTTTTCTACCCTAGATTGTTGATTCTTGAGAGAATGTTTGAGACTCTTATCTAAACCTGAATGGAATAGGGGAAATATTTGTTTTTAAATTTCAGTCTTTTCTTAAGTTTCAGCATGATAACCACCTTTGTCCTAGTGATCAGCAGAAAGAACTGTTCCCTAAATATCCCCCAGTGAGAGAGAGAGGAAGGAAGACAGGTCCCTAATTCCAACAACTGCAATAAGTGAACAGAGACCCAATTGGGACCTTCTCTCCTTGCACAGGTGTTGAAGTGGAATATGGATTTGCTTTGATAGTAAGCTTTCCCTACAGGAAAAGCCTCCTTGGGCCTTTTGTGATGTGATTAGGGATTTCAGTGGTTGTGATTTGGGGATTTCTGAGGTCATCAGCCAGGGAGTCCATGTTTCTATAGTTCTTTCATAGCTCTAGAGGTTTGAAGGAAAATAGGGTGCTGAGAAATCTAGATGGGTGTGTGGTGGCTCTTACAGAGATGACCCCAGAAACCCAGCTAGAGTTCTGAACCAGTGTTTGGCACTGATGGAAACACCTTGGATCCCACAGGCTTAGAGTTGGTTAGAATCTCAAATAAATGCATATATACTTGGCATCTTCATGAATGAAACCAGATTTTTCAGGGTTGGCAGCAGAGGGAGAATTTCCATAAAGAAGAGACTTAGTTAAGGCTCTATAACCGGACATTGTTTCCTTTCTCTAGGGTGTTTCTTGAAGATTTCTATTGCACCATTTTGTAGATGGCATAGATGTACGGTATTGTTTCCCTTTGAACTTTCTTCTCTAAGAGGGAATCTGTCCTTCTATTAACAGTTAGGCTAAAGTTGGGATATTTATATTATTTATGTAAGACTTATCTGAAAGTTGGGGAATAACAAAAGAGAAATAAATGGAGAATAACATGTAACCATGGTTTACAAGGGATGACTGGCTTCCATGAGCATATGACAGATTACCTGAATTTTAGAAGATGGAGGCACAGAGGAAAAAAGCCCTTACCTCCTTCCCAGATAATTGATGACAGTCTCCAGGGGTGACCATGCCTACCTATAAGATTAGAAAATCACACAGTGATTGATAATTCCTAAGTACTAATATAAAGTCATTAAGTTTCGGAGCTCTGTGGCATCTCTCTGTATTATTTTTCTTTATTTATTTACGTATTGAAGTATAGTTGATTTACAATATTTGTTTCAGGTTACAATATCAATAGTGATTTGATATTTTTATAGATTATATACCATACAAAATTATTATAAAACATCGACTATATTTTCCGTGCTGTACATTACATCCTTATAACTTATTTATTTTATAACTGGTAGTTTGTACCTCTTAGTCCTCTTCACCTATTTCACTCATCCCCCACCATCCTATTCTCTGAAAACCACCAGTTTGTTCTTTGTATCTATGAGTCTGTTTCTATTTTATGCTTGTTCTTTTGTTTTTTAGATTCCACATATAAGTGAAAACATACAGTATTTGTCTTTCTCTGTCTGACTTATTTCACTAACCGTAATACCCTCCACCTGTGTGGCTGCAAATGGCAAGATTTCATTCTTTTTTATGGTTGAGTAATATTCCATTGTATAGTATACCACACCTTCTTCATTCATTTGTCTATCAATGGGCACTTAGGTTGCTTCCATATCTTGGCTATTATAATAAATAGTGCTGCTATGAATATTGGGGTGCATATGTCTTTTCTAATTAGTGTTCTCATTTTCTTTGGTTAAATACCCAGGAATGAAATTCATGGATTATATGGTAGTTCTATTTTTAATTTTTTGAGGAACCTCTGTACTGTTTTCCATAGTGGGTGTACTAATTTACATTCCCACCAACATTTTTCCATAGTGGCTGTACCAATTTACATTCCCAGCAACAGTGTACTAGCATCCCCTTTTCTCCATATCCTCACTAAAATTGTTATTTGTGTTCTTTTTGATGATAGCCATTCTGACAGGTGTGAGGCAACATCTTATTGTGGTTTTGATTTGCATTTCCCTGTTTCTGAGTTTTAAGAGTAAGAAGTTTTGATGCTTTGGCTGTGCTATTTACAAAAATCTCAGATTATCTTAATGCCCAAAAGGGTGGAATTCTATAGCCTCTTAGGGAGAAAATGTTTGGGACTCTAGAATAGCCCAAAGTAGGGAAAGAGGAGAAGACAAGGCTTAGGAATTAAAGGGTGTAGGAGCATCTCCATGCATGGCTATGAACTTGCTGACATCCAGTATCAAGAGACTCTGGTGATGGGCCATATAAAGAATAAAGACACTATTATTGTGAAAGAAAGAGAACATTATTGCAGATTTGGTGCTTTGTTTCTTCTGAGTCTTATCTGGGCACAAACTTTGAGGTTGCTGGGCTCCTGGGTAATGTCTAAGTAATGTTCTGGCTTTTAAAGTTACATGCTAGCAATAAATGTGTTATCCCAATGCAAAAAAAATGTATTTCCAGGATATGGGTTGGTTTTTCTTCCTAGCAATAGGAAAACAGAGTAGAAGAAGGAAGCAACACTTAGCAAATCATGACAAGAAAAGATCTTGCCTAGATAGTCTATACTGACATCTTTGTTTTCCCCAATGGGGCACTTTCTAGTAGAAAATAGTGTGTAAATGAAGCTACTATCATCTGTCCTATTGTCTACTGTATTTGTAATAATACGTTTGAGTGTTGGGCACCCAATTTCACCATGGACATTTAAAAAATTGGTGCATATCTAAAGAAAAAAAGACAACTATAGTGAAGAGGCTAGAATTCAATCTGATGAAAAATCTTTGAAAGTATTCGGAGTATTTAAGTCAGAGAAATAAAGACCGGAGCTCATTATGCAAATAGTGTAAGCATTTCCCAGTGAAAGAGAAGTTTGTTCTGTATGAGTCCAGAGGGTATGCTGGCTACTCTTGCCTTCATGGTAAAATTTAAACAATTATAGATAGCCCTTCACAAAAGAAACTCAAATAGTTTTGCAGCTCATCTGAAGTCAGCCAACATACCTATTAAGATCCAAGCATACAGATTTTCCTTTTTCATACACCCTTTCATCATTTCATTGATTAAAAAATAGTCAATAAGTGACTTGTTGACAACAAATGATTATTGAGTGCCAGTGATGCGACAGCTCAGTAGTGACCATAACAGCCATGGTCTCTTTTCTTGCCCCTTGAGCAAAATCCAGGACATCTTATAAATATTACCTCTAATATCACCTCTTTTGTGATCCTACTAACTTCTTTTAATCACCGCTTTTACCATAATATATTCATTTAGTAAAGCATATTTCACATCACATTATGTTTATTTTTCACAGTTATTTAAGAGTCTGTTAAGGTTAATTTTCTCTTTGGGTTTATAGCCCTATTTCCTGGTATATATCAGGTGCCTAATAAATGATTTATTAATGAAAGAATGGAATTACAAACATGTCTTCCACGTCCGCATATAGTAGGCCTACTTAAGGGGCATCTCTAATGCTTGAGTCAAAGATAAAATTTAAATCTTCCTTTTCTCCATGCCTTTTATAATCAATGTAGATTGTTCTAATGTTGGTACTGCCCATACCAGAGAGCAAAGGATTATCATGGGAAGGAACAAACCAAGATCCTACTTGATCTGCTATTAAAATTCAGTCTTTATCAGTACTTACTTATACTTCTCATTTGCCAAGAAGTTAAAAAGTAGGTGCTTTACAAACCATGTCTTATGTGACTTAATTCTCATAGCAACCTGTAATTTGCCACATTATTAATATGTAGGGCTAAATTCTCAGAAATTAAATTATTTGTCCCAAATTCTATTCTTGATATAGTTGCCAGAGTAGAAAATTATAGTGTAGCACTGAACTGGTCTATCTGAGTAGACATTTTTAACTCAGATCATGAAAGCTTTTAAAGAGGGACATCAGGTAATTCTTTACCAGCCCGTGCATATTGAACTTTAGTGGGAAAGAAATAATGATCATTGTTGACCTATTTTAGACCTTCTTTAACTTGATGGAAATAATCATATTTATCTCAGAGGCTGTCAGTTACTCAAACTTGATTAAATGCTTCTCTTATTGGTTAAGATGGATGTTCTGTGGAGTTTCCTGAAAGATGTAATATTCTCAGTTCTGGGCTTTCATATTGATTTCCATGTCTGGCATTGGAGTTACCCAAAATGATCCTGTCAGTAAATGAGAGCTAGTTTAGCTCTTTGATTTCTTGATCAGCATCTATACCAGGGTCATTATTTTTTTGGAGATGCATCTTTTGACGGGATGATGGAAACTTTTTTGTTTCCAATTAGTTCATGTATTCTTTTTATTGCTAAATGAGATAAGGATCAACATCAATTCTATTCCTATTTTTTGTTTTTATAGATGTCTGAGAAATATTATTTACTGAACAGTAGGTGGGAATGGAAGGAGCTTTGTGATGGAAATGTCACTCAGTTTTAAATCCTTTTGAGATACATGACAAAAATCATATAATGATTAATCATCAAAAATACTTTTTATGAACACCTGTCAGCTGGTAAGTTCTTCAGTCAATCTAGTTGAAAGCAAAGAATTGGAAACTCCTTGACTTATAAAAAGATTAAAAAAAATTCCTGTCACTAAAGTCATTCATTTTCTCAACACTAATACCAATATTTAAATCATCCATTTGTTTGACAGCTTAAGCTTCTTTCTCTGTAAAATTTGAATAATAGTTTACCTATTTCTTAGAATTATTGTTAGATATTCATGAATTATGCATCTATCATTGTAATGATAAGAACCTCTCAACAAGTGGTAGCTATTTCATGATGAGCTTGGGCCTGATGTAGGTAGGCAATCTTAACTAAGCATGAGTGGGGCACAGCATTGAAATGTTCAAGAACAATGACTAAATAGAAAAGAGATAGACAGCACTATCAAGATTTTGGTATATTTTACAATTTAAAATAGAATTATGTCCAGTGGAAACATCTCATCTATTTGGGGAGGAGATTGGCAAAAACTGGGTTGGGTGTCCGGAGTCCGAAACATGGGCTTAGGTTAAGAGAAAACTCTAATTTCCATCAGGAACAAAGTACAGAGAAGAAAAATGATCCAGAAACTCAGTTTTAGAGGTGGGACCAACATAGCAATGTACTGTGGAAATTTAAGGTGGCTATGGATGGGTGTGCGAAGCTAAGTTTCATCTTCTCACTACATACATGCACACATGTATAAACATGTGACAAAGAGCCTAGAAAAGGGAGGGCAAATGAGTATCATCTTTGGTTCTAATTTCTGTGTGTTGATAGGGGATTTCTGGAATGGTGAGAAGGGTTTTTAAGGCCAGATATTGGTTTATTAAAGATAAACATTCTGGTGGGTGGGGTTAGTTAGCATTCAGACTTCTTTGGCATGCCAGGCCTATAGCAATAAAATTAATTCTATTGATGGTGATCAACTGCTTATTGAACTCCTTATCTTGCTCATGATTGGTTCAATACCCATACAGGAAGAATTTCAATGAAATAAAAGAGCTTCCTTAATTATGTTCTGAATTCCTTAGGTGGAAAGCAGTACAGAGTACAGCTGTCTATCCAATCCAAGGCTGCATGTAGAGTACAAACTGATCAATGATTGTCACTGACTGTAATAATTTTCCAAGAATGCCTTAGCAAGGTACCAAAAGCTAGGTGGCTTAAAAAACAGAAATTTGTTTTCTCACAGTTCTGAAGGCTAAAACTCCAAAATCAAGGCATTAGCAGGGTTGATTCCTTGTGAGGACTGTGAGGAAGAACTGATTCATGATTCTGCTCGTGTCTGACAATCTCAGGCGTCCCTTGGCTTGTAGATGGATTCTCCATGTGTCTTCACATCATCTTCCTTCTGTACACATCCCCCTCTATGTACAAATTTCCCCTTTTTATTAGGACACCAGTCACATGGGATTAGGGCCCACCCTAATGACCTCATCTTAACTTGATCATCTTCTCTATAAAAAATGTATTTCCAAATAAGGTCATATTCACAGGTCCTGGGAATTAGGAAGGACTTCAGTATCTTTTTGAGAGCTATAATTCAACTCATAACACTGATATATCCTTAAGTAAGAAATAGGCAAATCTTAGAGCCTTAAAAACACCCAAGGATTTCCCTAGAAAGTGGAAGAACACCGATTAGGAATTAGAAGCTTTTGTTTAAGCCCTACATTTGTCACTTACTGACTGTGACAACCCAGGAAATAACTCAAAAGTTTTAATCTCAGTTTTCTTATCTCTACAGTGGGAGTAAAACTTCATAGTTTTGTTAAAAGCATTATAATAAATGAGAATAATAGGTAATAGTGATTTGTAAACTGTGCTATACAGATACTATATGTAATTACAGCTTTTATTAATGCATTGATTTTGTGCCCTATCATTCCTAGATTATTCCAAGCACTAAGTAAAAAAAGTTGGAAGCTCTAAAGTAGCTAAAAGACAAGTAGAAGCAGGGACCATTATCTATATAATTAGTTCTTGAATTAGCAATGAATTTCATTATAAGCATTAGCATAGTTTAATAACTGTTTTCCATAAACATAACTTAAAATACATTGCTTATCTCGCAGTTTCATTTATGGAATGATTTTCTTTATTAGTGTATAGAATATTGAGAGCCAAACAACATTTAAAATATTTGCAGGTCTTTGGAAGAAAAACACTGTGTTGAACACCCATGGGGGAAATATACGGTGTTAAAGAATACACACACACACACACACACACACACACCTTTCCTGTGTCAAAACAATGTGGGTGTAAGAGTGTGCAGGGTCAAACAGGGCTCTAAGTGCTATGATTTAAACTTCTACATTTGGCTAAATGAATTTCCTCAGCCGTTTATTCTGCATGCTTAAAGGTTTTGGGGGCTGACAGATTGCTATTATGACCATTGCAGACATTGAAAAATGACTTAGGAGAAACAGCCACTGCTAGTGGAAGACAAATAGCTTCCCAGGAGAGAGAGATTCATGCAAGAAGTCATTAACACATACTTGACTACTTGAACCTCAAATACATGTAGACAGTTCAGTATTTGGCAGAATCAGTACAGAAGTTACCTTCTAATTTCTCTTATTTTTTTCCCTCTCTCACCTTACCTTTCTTCTGCTGATTCTGATACAACTTCTCCCCTGCTCTAGGCACCAAACAGATAGAATCAATACTAACCCTATAAGTTGAAACAAAAAGACTAGACAGTAAGTCAAAGCTGTATAAAGAAATAAAAAGCTCAGTGAAATTAAATGCAAAAGGATTTGTAAAAGCTAGTGTTATTGTAACTTTTGTTTGTAACTATACTTTTTGGTTTTTATGTGATTTAAGAGGCTAATACATTTAAAAATTAGTCTGAAAGCTAATATTATTGTAACTTTGGTTTGTAACTCCACATTTTGTTTTCTACATATTATAGAGATTAATGCACAAAAAACAAGTATTAGTTTGTGTTTTTAGACTCACAATGTATAAGGGCGTAATTTTCTGAAATCAGTAATGGAAAGGGGGTAGGGATAGAGCTGTATAGGAGCAGAGTTTTTGTATGTTGTTAAAGTTAAGCTGGTATAAATTCAAATTAGAGTATTATAATGTTAGGATGTTAAATGTAATCTCCATGGTAACCACAGAGAAAATAGCTATAGAAAATACACAAAAAGAAATGAGAATTAAAATGTTTCACTGCAAAAAAAAACACAAAACAGTTAAACATGAAAGAAAGTAATGTAAGAAATGATGGACAAAAAGCTATAAAGCATGTAGAAAACAAAGTGACAGAAGTAAGTCTTTCCTTATCAAAATTACTTTGGGGACTACCATGGGGGCAGACGGATTAGGAATCTGCCTGCCAATGCCGGGGACACGGGTTCGATCCCTGGTCCAGGAGGATCCCACATGCTGTGGAGCAAATAAGTCCGTGTGCCACAACTACTGAGCCTGCGCTCTAGAACCCGAGAGCCACAACTACTGAGCCCACGAGCCACAACTACTGATGCCTGCACACCTAGAGCTCATGATCCACAGCAAGAGAAGCCACCGCAATGAGAAGCCCATGCACCCCAATGAAGAATAGCCCCTGCTCACCACAACTAGAGAAAGCCCATGCGCAACAATGAAGACCCAACACAGCCAAAAGTAAATAAAATTATTTTAAAAATTACTTTAAATGTAAATAGATTAAACTTTCCAATCAAAAGACAAAGATTGATAAAATGGATAAAATTACATGGCCCAAATATATGTTGTCTATAAGGAACTCACTTTAGATCTAGAGACACAAATGGGTTGAAAGTGAGAGGATGAAAAAAGATATTTCATAGAAATAGTAACCAAAAGAGACAGGGATGGATATACTAATATCAGACAAAATAGCCTTTAAATCAAAAGCCTATTAAATGAAAAGGTTACAGGGGACAAAGAAAGGCATTATATATAAATAAAAGTTTCAATACAGCAAGAAAATATAACAATTATAGATGTTTATGCACCTAATAACACACCATCAAAACATATGAAGCAAAAATGGACAAAATTGAAGAGAGAAATAGACAGTTCTACAATAACAGTTGGAGATTTCAATACCCCACTCTCAGTAATGGATAGAACAACCAAACAGAAGACAGAAGTAAGGAATTAGAGGACTTGAACAACACAATAAATCCATTAGATCTAACTTTTAAGGAACACTCTACCCAACAACAACAAAATACACATTCTTCTCAAGTGTACATGAGCATTCTCCAGGAGAGACCATTTGTTAGGCCACAAATTAATTTTCATTAGATTTTTAAAAAAATTATTATTTATGTATGTATGTATGTATTTATTTAAATAGGTGCAGTTTATTACATGTCAATTACACTTGACACGTGGGATCTTAGTTCCCCAACCAGGGATCGGACCCGCGCCCCCTCCACTGGGGGCATGGAGTCTTAGCCACTGGACCGCCAGGGAAGTCCCTCATTAGATTTTAGAAGCTAGATATAATACAAAGTATCTTCTCTGACTCACAACAAGATAAAGTTAGTTATCAATAATGGAAGGAAAACTGGAAAATTCACACATTTGTGGCTATTAAACAACACACTCTTAACAGCCAGAAATAAACAGAAATAAACCTATTTCTTTAACAATAAGTCAAAGAAAAATATCACAAGAGAAATTAGGAAATATCTTGAGACAAATGAAAGCAAAAATATAACATACCAAAACTTACGGGACACAGTGAAAACAGTGCTAAGGGAGAAATTTATAGCTATAAATCTTTGCCTTAAAAAGGAAGGGAGATCTCAAATCAACAACCTGACTTTACAGCTTAAGGAAATAGAAAAAGAACAAACTAAACCCAAAGCTAGAAGAAAGAAGGAAATACTAAAGATTAAAGGAGATACAAATGAAATATAGAATAGGAAAACAATAGAGAACAATAGAGAAACTCAGTGAAACCCAAAGTTGGTTCTTCAAAAAGATCAACAGAATTGATAAACATTTAGCTACATGGACTAAGAAAAAAAGCCTCAAATTATTGATACTAAAATCAGAAAAAAAGGTAGGTGCCAGCAGCTGGGTTTGCACCAGTTGCATGGGCCCATGATCTTTCTCAAGCCTGACTGCCTGGCACTGAGCCATGGTGCATTCTGCCCATTCTGGCCCTCCTGCACAGCTCAAGTCTTCTGCCCTTAGTCCTTAACACTTGGCCTTTTAAGAATGCAATTGAAGCAGTGTGGAGGACAGTAGCATCTGGAGGTTCTCTCTTGGATGCAGTTGAGAGTGGCTGTGCTGTGTGTGAGAGAGCAGTGTGATGGCACTGTAGGTTTTGGGGGAAGTCCTGATGAATTTTGAAAATTCTTTTTTTTTTTTAATAAATTTATTTATTTATTTATATTTATTTTTGGCTGTGTTGGGTCTTCGTTTCTGTGCGAGGGCTTTCTCTAGTTGCGGCAAGTGGGGGCCACTCTTCATCACGGTGCACGGGCCTCTCACTATCGCAGCCTCTCTTGTTGCGGGGCACAGGCTCCAGACGCGCAGGCTCAGTAGTTGTGGCTCACGGGCCTAGTTGCTCCGCGGCATGTGGGATCTTCCCAGACCAGGGCTCGAACCCGTGTCCCCTGCATTGGCAGGCAGATTCTCAACCACTGCGCCACCAGGGAAGCCCTGAAAATTCTTAAGATGAGATGTGCTGCTATTGTTCCATCTACATATGTTATAAAATTAAGAATACATGGTCAACTAGGAGATTTGCCAATGCCTGGAGCAGGGCATAAGTTGATGATGCTACAGGGCCAGCCTTAATCACTGGGGATGGTGATATATTGATGTGTTTTCCACCAAGCTACCAAGCTGTAGAATATATGAGAAGACCCATTCATTGCTTGCTAAAAAGTGATTACAGGAATTCAGAAGTATTTTCCAAAGTTCTTTGGGGCTGTTATATATTCCAATATAACTGGAAGCTATGATGCTGCTTACAGTAAGCTTCCAACATTTTCTCAGTTTAGTTTCATTATTTATAATTTTCTAAAGAATTCACCAACTGAGGAAAAAGTACACTGCATCTAATCCATCTTTTCTGTCAGCGTCTATATTTAAAGAAGAAAGAAACAAAGGCTAAAAAGGTTGCTAGCTATCATCTTATAGTGTGCTTCAAGTATTCTAAATTCTTTGTGTAAAATAAGCACAAAAATAAATTTATAGTGAGTATTAATAAACATTACTACTGATTATATAGAAACAAAAAGGATTCTAAGAGAGTACTATAAATAATTGTATGCCAAAAAATTGCATAATCCAGATGAAATGGATTTCTAGAAACACAGAACCTACTATGACTGAATCATGAGGAAATAGAACACCTGAATAGAACTAGAACTAGTTAGAAGAGTAAATCAGTAGTTAAAAAAAAAAGTCACCCAACAAAGACAAGCTCTGGGCTTAATGGTTTCACTGGTAAATTCTACCAAACACTAAAAAAAAAAAAACCAAAAAAAAAAAAACACCCTAAGCTAACACCAGTCCCTCTCAAACTTTTCCAAACGGTTGATGAATAGAGAATACTTCCTAACTCATTCTATTTGGGTAGGTGTTGCCCTGATCCAAAGCTACATAAAAATACTGTAAGAAAACTATAGGTCAATATCCTTTATGAACATTAATGCAAAAAATCTTCAACAAAATTCAGCAAACCAAATTCAGCGGTGTATCAAAAGGATTATACACCATGACCAATGGGACTTATTCTTGGAATCCAAGGATGATTAAAATATGGAAATCAATCAATATAATGCACCACATTAACAGAATGAAGAAAAAAAATCGTCTCAATTGATGTAGAAAAACATTTGCCAAAATTCAGTACACTTTTATGACAGTAGCACTCAACAAACTAGGAATGGAAGGAAACTACCTCAACATAATCAAACAATGTATGAAAAATCCATAGCGAGAATCATATTTAATGGTGAAAGACTGAAAGATTTTTCTCTAAAACCAGGACCAAAGCATGGGTGCCTGCTTTTGCTGCTTATATTCAACCTATTACTGGAAGTTCTAGCCAGAGCAAGTAGGCAAGAAAATGAAATAAAAGGCATCTAAATTCGAAAGGAAGAAGTAATATTATCTCTGTTTGCAAATGATATGGTCTTATATTTAGAAAACCCTAAATATTGCAGGAAAAACATGTTAGAACTAATAAATAAATTCAGCAAAATAGGATACAAAATCAACATGTAAAAATCAGTTGTATTTCTATGTGCCAACAATGAACAATCTGATAAGAAAATTAAGGAAATAATTCCATTTACAATAGCATCAAAACAAATGAAGCACTTAGGAATTAACTTAACCAAGGAAGCAAAAGACTTAAATGATAAAAACTACAACATATTGCTGAAAGAAATTAGACAAGACATAAATAAAGACATAGCATGTCCATGGATTGGAAGACAATCTTGTTAGGATGTCAGTGTTACTCAAAGAGATCTACAAAGTCAATGCAATCTCTATCAAAATCCCAACAATGTTTTTTGTAGAAATAGAAAGAAAACCATTCTAAAATTCATATGGAATAGCCATAACAATCTTGAAAAAGATGAACAATGTTAGAGTACTCACATTTCCCGATTTCAAAACTTACTACAAAGTTACATTAATCATAACAATGAGGTACTGGCATAAAGACAGATATATAGACCAATGTAACAGAACAGAAAGCCCAGAAATAAATTCTCACATGTATGGTCAAATAATATCTGACAAGTGTGCTGAGACTATTTAATGAGGAAAAGACAATTTTCAACAAATGTTTCTGAGAAAACTGTATATTTACATGCAAAAGAATGAAGTTGGACCCTTATCTAATACCATATATAAAAATTAATTTGAGGTGAATCAAAGAGCTAAATGTAAGAGTTAAAACTATAAAATGCTTAGAAGAAAACAAAAGGTTCACAACATTGGATTTGACAATGACTTCTTACATATGACCCTTAAGGGCACAGACAATAAAAAAAAAAATAGACAAATTGGACTTCATGAAAATTAAAAACTTTCATGCATCAAAAGACAGTATTAGCAGAGTAAAAATATAAATCACAAAATGGGAGGAAATATTTACAAATCATATATTTGATAAGGGATTAATAACCAGAATAAACAATTCCTAAGGCTTAACAACAAAAAAACCAACAGGCTCTGAGGATGATACAGTCAGCACTTAAAATGCACTCTAATTAGAAGCTGGACCCTCAGGCAGCAGTTTCTAAAGTAGACAGTCCAATACCTTCCAGAGGAAAAGCTGGGAGATGGGTGTTTTGTGCCTGCTCTCTCAGTGCTGAGCCTTGGGGGAATAGATGTGACAAGTACTCATGTACCAGTTAACAAGTGCTTCATAGCTTGCTATAGTCATGTTGGATTTGTAGAATGTAAGCCTCATTGACTTTCAGAGCTAGGTGATTTGGGGTCCTGTCCTTTGGGTGGCAGTGTTAAATGTTGGGGCACTAGATGTGTGGTCCAAACCCTTCATTGCTCAAGGAAAAGCTGGGAGTTGGAATTTTCCTCCCAATTGTGTGGCTCTGTGTTGGCAGTGGGGTTTATTGCAAGAGTGTGTTACCAGTTTTGATATAAGTCTTTTCTCAGTCACCCAATGTGTAGGAGTCACTCAGCCAATTTCTGGATCTCTCTCAGAGAGAATTGCTCCATGTGTGGCTGTGTATTTGGTGCATCCATGGGAGGAGGGATACTCAGGAGCTTCCTATGTCACCATCTTTGTCCAGAGTCCCTGCTAGGCTCTATTTGAAACACTTTAGAGATATCAACTCCTTTAAACTTTACAAGAAGCCACCCAATAAGAAGGGCTCTGCAGACAGGGAATACACAAAAGTGACCTTCAATCATAAAGGTAGGTGATTTTGGAGACTAGGTCCCGTGACCTGCCACCTGCAATGTGGAGACTCAGGAAAGTCGGTGGTATAATTTAGTTTGAGTGTGAGTCTGAAGACATAAGAATCTGGGGAACCAACAGTTAAATCCCATTCCAAGGGCCAGAAAAGATGAAATACCTTCTGAGATATCCCTGGTTAAGTAGGGAGTCAGGAAGCAAACAGGGCCATTATATCATTTTATATTTATCATTTATTTCTCTGTAAAATTTACTGGGCTGTACAATTATTTTTTCATTAGTTTTTGTAATAGTTCCTATAAAGTTGGCCAAACAAGAGCAACCTCACTTCATAGATCAAAACATACTCTCCGCAGTTCTAAAGTTGTCACCGTTCAAATAACCACACCAAGAGATAAACATTGTTATATTAAAAGTATCTATGAGAGGAGGGAATAGCTGATAGGGCAGTTTTCCTGTATTCCCAGGATGGAGTAAATGTGGCAAGGTTTTTAAAGCTCCATAAGTTAAGATGCATGTACTGATCAAAACCATCTGACCATGAATCATGAGAGTGGCACATAGACCGTCAGTCCAGAGATTGGGGGGTGTGGGTCTGAGGAGGCAGCAGGGTGAGTCAGCTTTACCGTGAAACCCTTCAAGTCAGGCGTAACGTCTGAGATTTCAGGCCAGTAAGTACCCATAATGCATTCCTGCAATGCTTAAAACATATTTGACACTAAATTAGTAAATTTCATAATTTATATAGAAGGGGAGCAATGACATGCTTCATGTGTGCCTGGGAAAGGGGTGCGCATTCACAAAGGGATATGTGTTATTTAAGGTCATCGTATAGGACAGGGGTGCCCAACCCCCAGGCCGCCCAGCAGGAGGTGGGCAGCAGGTGAGTGAGCGAAGCTTCATCTGCAGCTCCCCATCACTTGCGTTACTGCCTGAACCATTGCTGGCATTACGACCTGAACTCTTCCCCCCATCGCTCACATTACCACCTGAACCATCCCCCCACCGACCCTGTCGGTGGAAAAATTGTCTTCCACGAAACCGGTCCCTGGTGCCAAAAAGGTGTGGGACCGCAGAGGTAGGAGATATTATTAAACTTCTCTAATTGCATGCAAAAGGATATGTGCTAGCTCAGGATTCAGATGAATTTACTTAATATTACCCAAAGGAATTCTTTTGCTCAAGATTTTGTAAAGATAGCAAAATAATGTGGAAGGAATAGAACCCACAGAATGAACGGAACAGTGCATATTAAACAGTTAATAAATATTTTATGATGTGTAGTTATGTGGTCTGCTGTTCACTTCCAGTTTCTTCTTACCAGAATTCAAATGAACCTCTAGTTTTATACAAACTACAATAGAGTCAATACTTTGATCCTGGTCTTCATAGCTTTTATTCCATTACAATCTAATTTGGTGGTAGTCATCAATGTTTCTCACAGAATACATCCAGCTTTCCACCTTCAAGACACATGACAGAATTGAACTGTTTGACTTCCTTGTGGTTGATAAGGACCAGATGACTTCGATAGAGACTATGTGGTCAATTTTGATGAAGGAGTTTTGGGCAGAAGTGACATGTGCTACTTCCAGGCGGAGTTTTTAATTACCTGTAAGGAATTCTACAAAGTGTTCTTTTCCCTTTGGGATGGCTATTGGATTGGTAACACTCAGGATGGTGACTTCTCCATCAGACTGGGTCCCTCAGTGATGAAAGAGTCCCCCTGCAGACCCACAATGAATATGTAGTGTAAGAAATAAATATTTGTTTTTCAAGCCGTTAAGAGTTGGGAGATAATAACTGTAGCATAATCTAGCCTTTCTTGACTAATATCCATGCAGTGTTATATTTCATACTGCTAGACACAATTTCTTATCAGACAGGTCATAGGTATATACTAATTATGAAGTGTTCTCAGTCTCTGCTTTTCTTGTTTCAAGTTCAGCTTTTAAAGTACAGAAGACTTCTGCTCAGACATAGCAACCTACAAAATTAATCTATTGTTCAAGGATTTTAGTTACTACTTACCATTGCACAAATGTACACAGATGCACAAAATGCTAGTTATATGAGTGAGACCACATATTGCCCTCTGAAATAATGCCTTCTTCAAAATACCATAGCTTTGATTGCATATGATTTATAGGCCTTGATGATATGCAAGCGATAAATGGAAAATGTTTGGACTGAGTGTTTTCTGGGAGACTCTCCCATTCCTTAGAAAACCTTTCATCTACTGTTATTCTCTCTTACACAAATAAGTGAATCTTGGCTATAGTCACTGGTTTTGGCTATTTCGTAACAACAAAAAAGTAGATTACATACATATATAACATAGTATGAACAGTATTGAAAGGAATTTTAAGACTATCCAGTCTTCTTTGCCTCTGTAAAGACTAGGAATTCTGTCTTACCAAGCTGTCTTGCTATTCCTTTAAACATCACCAAAGCATTGGAAAAAATCATTACGTGCATCAGTGGCTTATGTCATGGTGACATCATTAAGAAACTAGAGTGACTGCCTCTGTTGGGAGGAAAAAGTCTTGCATTCCACAGAACGGATGCTTCTATCAAATATGACCTTGATAGAGAAAAACCAAGAGTGCAGTGACTACTTCAAAGGGTTAGAAACAGTCACAGTAAATGGAAGAAAAGAGACTAAGACAGGTAAGGGGAAGGAAAAACGGTTAATGCCGCCTACATATAGCTTCATGGAATAATATCTAAGAAAAAAAAAGCTTTTGGAAACTTCATTTATCTAACCACCAGTTGAAAGTGACATATGAACCCTAATGGAACCAACAGGATATAGATAGGGATAGATGTAGATTAAAGATATAGATTATAGATATATAAGAGGAGATTTATTATGGGAATTGGCTCATGCAATTATAGAAGCTGAGATATGCCACAATCTGACCCTGCCATTTACAAGCTGAAGAACCAGGAAAGTTGGTGGTATAATTCAGTCCAAGCCTGAAGGCCTAAAGACCAGGGGAGCTGATGATATAACTCCCAGTCTGAGGCTGAAGGCTTGAGAAGGGATGGGGGTATATGTGGGCTGCTGGTGTAAGTCCCAGAGTCCAAAGGCTTGAAAACCAACCAGGAGCACCAGTGTCTGGGGACAGGAGAAGATGGATGTCCCAGCTCAAGAAGAATGAGAATGTGCCCTCCCTCTGCCTTTTTGTTCTTTTCAAGTCCTTAATGGATGACGCCTGTCTGCATTGCTGAGGGTGGATATTCTTTACCCAGTCCACAGATTCAAAGGCTAATCTCTTGCAGAAACACCCTCACAGACCTCCAGAAATCAGTTTTGCCAGCTGTCTAGGCATCCCTTAGCCCAGTCAAGTTGACACATAAAATTAACCATCGTAAACACCATCCCTTAAAATGCTAATCATGAAATCCATTCCTATGGGGCTGCTATTTTTTCTTCTTTTGGTATCAATATTTGCATCGCTTCCATTGTCTTATACAACTCAGCAATTTTATCTTCAGCTACTTGCAGTATCAATTAACTCCTCTCATCATGCTTTTCATACAAGAACTTGGTTCACATGCCTCCTAGCCAGAATACAATGAGTTTTTCCACAATTATTAAGTATGCCTATCATTCCTGGAGTATTTCTAAATTTTACCCAATACATTTGAGAATGAGTGATTTTTATATACTAGTATCTTTAATTTTATTTCCAGTTGTTTACCATAATGAATCAAATGGGCTACTCTTTGGCAAACAACTGACCTTTAGTGGTGACCACATATTTCTCTAGAAGGAGATCTATGGGAAAAAATCTGATAAATTCCACCAAATCATTGTTCTTTTTTTTCAATCATACAACTCACAACCATCCCATTTTGGGGACACTGTTTTATTTATATAGTTATTTTGTCTGGAATAATTTATGTAACTGATTATATAAAGAGATTAAAATTAATTTGGGCAAATAATAAAGTTAACATTTTTGTCTCTCCAGTATTTTGAGTATTTCAAAACCAGGAGAATTCTACAATGACCAGTTCTTAGATTATTAGAGTGTGAGGGGAAACTTTGATATCTTCTAATCCATTTCCTTCACGTAGTTGATATCTGTTGTTTTTTTGCACCAATATGTGTTTACATTTTCTCTTCTAACAGCACCTGGGCTTCCTTTGAATTGTATTTGGCGAGCATGTGACTCAGATTCAAGCCAAAGTGACTGTGTCTCATCTTGGTCATGGTTGTTGGTTCAGGAGTTGATGTGAGCTCAAGTCAGGTGAATGAAAGGTGATAAATACCAGCTCCAGGTCCTTTGCCGAGACTGTTGGGAAACATGTTCTCTCCTTCCACTATTGTTACACAACAGCTAGAATATAAGCCTGACGTTTCCAAAGGCCATTTTTGTGTCCCGTTGAGAAGGGCCTCTCTGAAAATGAGGCTCAAACAAAGGACACTGAGTGAGGGGTAAAGAGAGACAGTTCAGTATTGTACCCCTTAAGCACCTAGATTCAGCCTTTCCTGAGGTCTGCTACCTAGAAATTTTGATTATGTAAGATAATAAATCCAATTTTTAAAATTTAAAGTATTTTGAATTGAGTTTCTATAACTTGCAGGCACAATAAGCCCAGTTTATATGCTTTACTGTGTATACAAAGGAGCTATGACCCCCAAAAGTACTGTGATTTACTTCCGGTTCACAACCCTGAGCCAAAATCTAAAACTGAATCCTGCCAATCCACAGCCTTTCCATTTCACACCCTTCCTCTTTAGAAGGGGACTGTTGGGATCCCAATTTGGGGAGCTGACAGTTTTCCATCTTGTTCTGTGTTCATTTTGCATCACTGCCTATATCAGCCTCCTTGTGTCACACGTAGAATGAAGTTCCCAATCGTTCATGCTTCTGACGCAGAAGGCAATAGATTGACAGATAGAGAAGGAATGAAAAGATGTCTTTTATTTCTGGATGTTTGTCTTGTCAGAAATAAATAAGGCTGAGCTTTGATAGGATGCCTTGTAAGTAATTCTGAGGTGGAATATATAGAACACTCACTTTGCCAAGTCGATGGCAGCTATTATAAATTGAGAGGGTGTGCTTTCTCTGACCCAAATGAATTTGAAAAATTGAATATTTAATCTTTCTTCCAGTATGAAGACTTTCAAAACTCTCCCTTAGAAATTCCAAAGTAAGGGCATTCTGTATGACTTATTTTGATGAGGATCTGACCACTACATTTAATGGTCTAACTCTAAATTTAGGAAAACATAAGATATTATCCTCTAGGTAAAAGGCATATGAGGCATAATTCAAACAAACCTTTAGTTTCCCTGCATGGCCATATAACTGTATAAATATTTAGCAGTTTCAGTCAGCCATCAGGCCAACTCAGGAAAAAAAAATTCAGTCTTTGGTGCTTGAAAAGTTGGTCTTAACTTGGAGAAGTTTTGCTGAAGATTCTTGTAACTTCATTTCTGATCTGTCAGAATACTTGGGAGGGTACTCATGATATTAAAGTGAATTTGTCTTTTATTTTGCTGGTAAACAGAGTTTGCTCAGCCAACAGCAACGGCGAATGTGGTGTGGCGTTTCCTGCTGTCTTTCTGCCTTTATGGAATCATAATCTTCAAGGTGGCATCAAGGTGACACCAGTGTGATAGGAGTTAATTGCCTGTGAATCCAGCAAAAGTGCCTCAAGAAAAACAAACAAACAAAAAAAAACTCAAACAACTAAAAACAAACACACAATACAGAAATTCCGACTTTAAGAATTTCTGTTTCCCATCCCCTGAGTGGGTCAATGGAAGGCAGAAATGATTTTCGTTTTAAGAATTTTTCTTATACATTTGTGAATACAACTTCTGTTGTTTATCTCAAATGCCGCTTAAATTCTGTTAGAGATTGATACTTGGCTCACTGTTTTTTAAAGTAGGGCCAAGGCTGTTCTCTTTTGATGCAATTTGTTTTTTTATAGGAGTGGTTTCTTTCTCTCTGAACTAATACATAACCCCTGCCTTCTAAATTTGATGCACCACTTGAGAGCTGGCAGTTGGCTGGTAAGAGCTACCTGGGAAAGGAGGAGTTAACCTGTCATTCAGGTCATCTGGAGTTGTAGGTGCTGGGGGCAGATGCAGACCTAGCCACACTGCAGTCACATGTGATAGTTTGTTGAACCAAGGGCTACAGTTTAGATACTTTAACTTCACAGGTGGAACTCAGTCCCTAAATGCAGTTTCTTCACATTTCTCCTGTCTCTGCATTCTTACCATCTTCCCAGTAACGTGTGGGATAAGAGTACAGTAGCTTTCAGAGGGACCTAGGTCCCATTTGAACTATGCAGAATGAGGGAGAAAAGAGAGGTTCCATCAATTTTGGAGTCTGGGGAGTCATGGAAACAAATGTCCCTGGGTTGGACTCACTGCTTTCTCTGAACTCACTCAGTAGGAGGGGTGGATTTAGGAGTATTTTACATTCACTGAACCCAGTTACTTGGTTAGAGATTAAGAACTGTTGAAGTGTGTGTGTGTGTGTGTGTGTGTGTGTGTGTGTGTGAGAGAGAGAGAGAGAGAGAGAGAGAGAGAGAGAGACAGAGACAGAGAGGGACAGAGACAGAATTTGTGTTTTATGACATGCAGTGAAGGAATTTTGAGAAGGGACACCACCAAGCCTCTTAAAACATAGCTTCAATGGTACCATTGAAGTTCCTGCTGGTTCTCTAAAACATGAAAACACGTTGAAAAGACATTGATATTCTGATTAAAGAGGTTGGCAACCAATATTACAGAAAGGTTGGGGAACTTCTTTGTCACCGATTGCCTTGATTGATAAGCCATATCAGAAGCTTCACTCATTTCAGAAACAATAGACAGCAAATAATATCCAAAGAACTTTTATATTTTGGCCCTTTTGGAAAGGCCTAAAACACCCTAAAACACACAACACCAAACCTCAAACAGGACAAAGAGAAGGAAGTGTTTCCTAAGTCTCTGAGAGGAATAGCACAAATCGATTTTGTGAGACCTGAAGTAGGCTTGCTCAATGTGACACATCATTTTCCCAGAAAAATGTTGATTTGAGAGATGCTTTGGAGAGTGCAGGAGGCAAAGTGTATGACTTACAATGAAATCAGTTGATCATTCAGTCTCTAAAGGTTTAATGAGATCTTTTGAATGCCTTTCTTTGCTTTGGGCACATTGTAGCTGAAAATTATCTTCAGCTGTTTGCTGATAGATGCAGGTCTTTGTTATTTCTGGGTAGCTGGCATCATGGGAAATTGGGAAACTGAATTGCTCTAGTAATTTAACATTCTGCCCAAAGGTTAGACACCTGCTTTCTCCCAACATTAGGATCATCTCTCTTTCTCTGTATGTCTCTCTGTCACACTCTCTTCTCTGCCTCTTTTTCTTGCAAGTTTTCTCCCGGGATGTCCATAAAGAACTAGAACTTTGGAAGGACAGACTTTGCTCAACATGACAAAAAGGACACCTTGGCAAAAATGTAGGCTCTGTATTTCGCAGATGTTTCAGAGTCCAATTATAGACCAAGGAAAAGGAATAGATGAAGCAGAGCTGCTCAGCAATGGAACAGGCTAACCTAGACGATTGTGAGTTCTCCTACTCCTGGAAGTTCAGAGTAAGTGAAGCATAGCGCTTAACAGCATGGATTTGGGAGACAGACTGCCCTCGTTTAAAACCCTGGCTCCAGCCCATGACAGCTGTGGGACTTGGGCAAGTTGTTCACCCCGGGAAACTTAACTTTCATTTGTAAAATAGGGACAGTAATACCTATCTCACAACATAATTTTGAGTATTAAAATACAGTAAATAAAGATTCTTATAAAGTGACACATAGTAGGAACTATGTGTAATTGTTAGGAGCACCTATTATACGTATTGTAGAAAGAGTCTTATTTAAGCAGTTTAACATATTTCATTCTACTGTTCTTTCAGGAAAGAATTATCTTTCTGGTATTGACTTTCATCATTCTATCTCAAGAGCTTACTCTAAGAATACATGGTAACTGTCATTACTTGGCTAATCAGGATTTTTTTTTTTTTTTTTTGTAGGAGTTAGCCACCTAAACTCTCAGAGTCAGAAAGTGGCAAGAATTAAGTGAGTTAGTACTTTGAAGTATTATACCCACCACCCCAAGTCTGCCATTAATATTTTACTAAACTTGCTTCATCTCATAATCTATGCATCCATCCAGCCATCAATTTTTTGATGCATTCTAATGTAAGTTACAGATATTAGTACATAGTATCCCTAAATATATCAGTATACATATAATTAATTATAGTTTAATTTTTACCATGCTTTTATTTAGACAAAATTTACATACAATGAAAGGTACAAATCTTAAGTGTACTATTCTATGACTTTTGACAAATGCATAACCTGCATAGCCCAAACCACGGTCAAGATACAGAACATTGCCATCACCCCAGAAAGTTCCCTCATGCCCCTTTCTAGTCATGGGTTTACCTCCAGAGGCAATCCCTGACTTGATGTTTAGTTCATCATGTTTCAGTTTTGCCTGTTCCAGAATTTTATATCAAAGTCTAGGATATGTACTCTTCTGTGAAAGAACGCTTTCATTTAGCATACTGTTTTTGAAATTCATGCTTTGTTATCATTGAGTAGTATTTGATTGTATATGAATGTAGCACAGTATTTTATAAAAGTATATTCTCTTGTTGATAAACATTTGGGCTATTTCCAATATTTGGTTAGTATGAATAAATCTATGAAATTTCCTCTACATGACTTTTTGTGGACATATGCTTTCATAGCCCTCTGGTAAATGCTTATAATTTTTATGAGCTACAGTTGCTGTACTTACTTTTCAACAATTGGAGTATTACTCTTTTAATTTTAGTTCTTCTGGTGGATGTGTAGTAGTATCTCACTGTGGTTTTAAGATGCATTTCTATGAAGAGTGATTATATTGAGCACTTTTTTATGTGCTTATTACCCATTTTATACCTTTTCCAAAGTGTCTGTCCAAGATTTTTGTCCATTTTTTGAATTGGGTTATTTGTCTTTTATTATTGTTATAAAAATTCCTCGTGCACCTTCAGTACCAATCCTTTATCATATATGTTTTGTGAATATTTTTTCTCAGTTTGTTGCTTGCCTATTTATTAATGGTGTCTTTTGATGAGCACAAGTATCTAATTTTGATGAAATCTAATATATCATTTTTTTCTTTTGTGGTTATTGCTTTCTGTGTACTGTTGAAGAAATATTTCCTACCTTCATGTGGTAGTTCTACACTCTTAGAAGCTTTCAAATTTTAGCATTTACATTTAGATGTATAATACATCTCAAACTTTTGCATATGGTGTGAGGTAGGGGTCAAAGTTTATTTATTCTATATGAATATCCAGTTCTTTTAATAACATCATTTGTTGTAAAGACTTTGATTTCTTCATGGATTTCTTTGGTGCATTTGTGAAAAAAATTCAAATGATCATATAAAGGTGGGCCTACTTCTAAACTCTGTTTAGTTCTGTTGACTATTTTGTCAATCCGTACGCCAATACCATACTGTCCTGTAACTTCTTAGTAAGCCAGCATCAGGCAGTATTTGTCTTCCAATTTTATTCTTCATTTCAAGGTTCCTTTTGCTATTCTATGTCATTTACATTTCCATATACATTTTTAAATTGGCTTGTCCATTTCTACAAAAAGCCTAGTGGAATTCTCATTCGGATTACATTGATTTTATAGATCATTTTGGCGAGAATTGACATCTAAGCAATATTGAATATCCTAATCCATAGGTATAGTGTATCTCTCCATTTGTTTAGGTCTTCTTTAGTCACTCTAAGCAGAGTCTTGCAGTCTTCATTGCAGAAGTCTAGCAGCCTTTTTGTTAAATTTATTTCTTAGTATGTATGTTATATTTTTGATGCTATTATAAATGAAATTTTTCTTTTAATTTTCCAATCAATACCACTAGTATACACAAATATAATTGACTTTAAATATTGACATTATATCCTGCAATCTTTCTAAGTTTAGCTGTTAATTCTGATAGTTGTTTTGTAGATTCGTTAGAATTTTCCACATAAGAAGTCATATAATCTGTGAATAGAGATAGTTGCCCTCTTCTTTGATGGTCTTTATTTCTTTTTCTTGCCTTACTGCACTACTAGGACATCCAAGAAAATGTTGAAAAATATATCAGGAGTGGATATCCTTGCCTTGTTCTAAGTTTCGAGAAAAACACCTTAAATATTTTATCTTTAAGTGTGATTTTAGCTCCAGGTTTTTCAGAGATGTCCTTCATGAGATTTAGGAAGCTCTTTTATATTTCTAATTGTTGAGATGTTCTATTATGAAATGGATTTAAAATTTTGTCAAATGTTTTTCCTACATCTTTTGAGATGGCTATATGTATTTTTCTTTATTCTGTTAATGTAGTGAATTAAAAATGATTGATTTTTGAATGTTAAAACCACCAAGCATTTCTGGGGCAAATCCTCCTTGGTAATGATGCAATGCCATTTTAATATATTTCTAGAGTTGAAACTATTAAAGATTTTTGGGTACTCAAATATAAAATATTGGGCTTCCCTGGTGGTGCAGTGGTTGAGAATCTTCCTGCCAATGCAGGGGACACAGGTTCGAGCCCTGGTCTGGGAAGATCCCACATGCCGCGGAGCAACTGGGCCCACGAGCCACAATTACTGAGCCTGCACTCCGCAACAAGAGAGGCCGCAATAGTGAAAGGCCCGTGCACCGCGATGAAGAGTGGCCCCCGCTTGCCACAACTAGAGAGAGCCCTCGCACAGAAACGAAGACCCAACACAGCCATAAATAAATATATTAATTAATTAATTAAAAAAAAGAATCCAGCAAACCATTAAAAATATATATATATATAAAATATTTTTTTTATTTATAAAACTCCTTTAAAATAATTGAATGGCTAAACAAAAATAACAATGCATCATGAGAAGTAAAACATATGACAATAGTTCAAAGAATGAAGTGTAGATGAAATTATAATCTTGTAGCAGTCATACATTTTACATGACATATTATAATATTATTTGAAGTAAAATTGAGGTATATTAAAGACGTGTATTGTAAAGCATAGCATAACCACTGAAGCATAAAGAAGTAAGACCAATTAGGTAATAGTGGAGAACAACGGAACTGTACTCAACCCAAAAGAAAACAGTAAAATAGAAAAAAAAAGTAACCAAAAAAAAAACAGAAGGGAGAAATAGAAAACAAATAACAAGACAGTTGATTTAAACCCAATGATATTGATAATTATATTAAGTATACATAGTTAAAACATTCCAATTAAAAGATGGAGGTTGTTATACTGGATAAAAAGACCCAACTTTTGTATTCTGCAGAAACCCATTTTACCCCCATGATACTATGTTATAACTTTTACTTTAAGCAGTCATGTATTTTAAAGAAAGGGGAAAAATTAATTTCTTTTGATGGGAAGTTTCTAAATTTAATGAAATCTAATGTGTAATTTTTTCTTTTATGATTATTGTTTTCTGTGTCCTGTTGAAGAAACATGTGCCTGTATCCAAGAGGCACACTGTATTAGAGCAGAAGACACATTTTCTGATTATCAGACCAGTGATATTGTCACTATATCACGGTGAAATTCTGTATACAGGAGTGCTGTGTTCATTGTCAAGCAACCCACAAATGAATATAGCATGTAGTTTTTTTTAGGGATCCCTGGAACACAGCTGTTTCAGGAGGTACCTTCCAGTCAGTGGTCTCCAGGAGGTTAGAAGTTGTGCCCTCAGCAGCTGGACACTCCTGCCCCGGGAGATTTCCAGTCCCCGTGTCTGGCTTATGAGAGCTTGCAGCCATTTTTGCCTGCCAGAGGAGAGCTTCCATTGGCAGGTGCTCAGAGATGGCCATTTGGCTCTCCCTCCATTCCAGTCCTGTTCCCCATAGTCTCTACAATTTCATCAAACAAATGGTGAAACATAGTATGCACATGAATGTATAAAATACAAACATGGGTTAGTGTGCCCTGCTCCATCAGAGGAGTGAATGTTAGCTGGACGTGGAAATGGGAGACTGAAGCAGGGGAGGGGAGAGGGTAAATGGTGAAAAACCTTCAGTGTACGGCACATATAAGTCTGTTTGGCTTTAGAGTGGACTGTGGGTGTCAATGTCTGGTTTTTCTAAATCACAACCTGACAGAGAAATGAGTTTCAACTCCCCCCCCCCCATTTTAGCAGCATTCACCTTTTTAAATTTTTAAATGAAATTTTATACAGAACACTATTATAGATAAAATTTCACCTCTGTCTCTGTAAAAGTAGGTAAATGGCTTAAAGGTCTACTCTTTACCCTCCGTGGAAGCCTTGAACACAGTCTAAAATGATAGGAAAGATAATTTATTGTCAAGGTTGGGAAAGAAATCCAGTCAAATCTGCACTGTGTTATGCTTGTTTACCTGGATGAAGCACTAAGTGCTCATACAAACCACTAATAAAAAGATGGGAAGCCTTAAAAAAATAAGAGGAAAGCATGTAAAAGTCAGTTTGTAGAAAAAATAAATGCAAATATTAAAATAACTCAAAATATGAAATGAAGCTAAACTTCATTCATAATTAAGAAAATGCATATCAAAACAACAACGAGACACATTCCCCCTTTTTCACATCCAATGGGAAAAAATTAAAATGTTTAATCGTATCCAAAACTAGTTGTGAGAGCGTGGGTAATGGAAATCCTTATACTTTGTTTCTGAGAGAAAATGGGTGCAACCTTTCTGGAGAGAAATTTAACAATATTAATGAAGATAAAAATGACCTGGAAGTCCCTTTGCTAGGAATTTACTCTATGGTTATGCTTGGAAAAAATTTACCAAGGCATACGTTTGGGGGAGAGAGGGTATCCCTTCTTCTACACTCTGATGTTTTCTCCCATGTTGGAGGAACTTCCACCACCATGAGACTGTGGCCTTTCTTTGCTCCCTCATTCACTCCTCCCAAGAGGAGGTGGAGTGACATATCTGATTTGTGAGCTTGGAAGGAGAAACAGACTTGTGCATCTCTGCCCCACCCTTTCTCCCTTCTTTAGGAAGCTGCCTGCCTGCAGGGAGTACACATTCCACTCACCCCTCCATGCTGTAGTTTTGTTGTGTGTGTGTGTGTGTGTGTGTGTGTGTGTGTGTGTGTGTGTGTGTGTGTAGATCTTACAATTCTGCATTGAATTATTAGGAAGCCCTGTTGCAGACAGTTTTAAGCCAAATTCTTCAATGTTTGTAGTCATGGAAGCAGTATTTTGCCCTCTGTATGCCTTAGTCTTTCTTGTCTCTCTCTTATTTAGTTGAGAACTAGGGTGGAACAAAAAGGATAAACCTTGAGAAATATGAAAGGAATGGAATTTCAGCTGCAAAAGGAACCATAAACATTTTCACCTTGGCAGATTGATGTGACATTATTTTGGATAATGGGCTGCCTTTCTAGAATCCTATCCTGTTTTTAACTGTTCCAACTGGAATCCATAGATTTCAAGACTTATTTCATATGGTATTTTGACTTTAGCAAGATGAACCAGCTTGTGGCATCTTTGTCCACTAGCTAATGGTTATTTTTATATGTGTCACACTAGCCTTAGGCAAACACTCAAGGGTGTTAGGAGAAGACACAGGCCTTAGCAAACATGTCAGCCTTAGCAAGCATACATAGCCCTATGCCTACAGTCCTCCAGAGAGATAATTTTGCATAAGAGGGATCATCTTTGCAATAAACCTTGACTCTCTTAGAGCCAACATCAATTGAGCACCTATTTGGATTCTAGTGATCTTGAAGGATGAGTGGGATAAGAATACAATGGTCTTGGTTGCTAAGCAGATAATAAATTAACACACAACAGAAACCCTAGTTCATTCAGTTATTTATGAGTCTAAGGTGGAAGTAGAAATAGAGCCTAATCTCTGACATCCCTCATCTTCTCCTCTCATCAGGGTACTCCTTCTTCTTCCATTACCTATGCTGATGCCTTGTCAGAGCAAATAAAGATAAGACAACACCACCATAATTCTTGTGTAAGGGGCTTTGCTCTGTGTGTGTAACTGCCCTGCCCGAACTGTCCTCCTCGCCCACCTCTGCCTATCCAGACCTCTTATATTCTTTGAGGCCCAGGTGATGTCCTACCTCTTCCTTGAAGCCATTCTTGATTGTTTACACTTGTCTTCTTTCTTCTATGAACTTAGAACTTCATATCAAACAGCCTCATATTTTTCTCTAGACCCAAATGCCATGGGGGCAGGATTTTACTTGTACCCCTTAGCCAAATCACAGTGCTCTATAGTTTAAAAAGTACTCTATGATTACAGGGTGGTTTATAATTTAACAGATTATGAGTCAGTGATATTTTATTAATATTTGAAAAGTTAAAAGAAAACTTTTAATTTCACTAACCATCACCAGGAACTATTTTTATTTTAACTGTATTACCTGTCTTTCTTTCTAAGCTGATCTCCCTTGCAGATCTACCCTGCATGTAGCATTCTGCATTATGCTTTTTACCCCTTACCAGATAGCATTATGTATAAGTCCATGCATCTATATAATTCTCAAGATTATCATTTTTTAAAAAAAATTTTTATTTATTTATGGCTGTGTTGGGTCTTCGTTTCTGTGCGAGGGCTTTCTCTAGTTGTGGCAAGAGGGGGCCACTCTTCATCGCGGTGCGTGGGCCTCTCACTATCGCGGCCTCTCTTGTTGCGGAGCACAGGCTCCAGACGCGCAGGCTCAGTAGTTGTGGCTCACGGGCCCAGTTGCTCCGCGGCATGTGGGATCTTCCCAGACCAGGGCTTGAACCCGTGTCCCCTGCATTGGCAGGCAGATTCTCAACCACTGTGCCACCAGGGAAGCCCAAGTTTATCATTTTTATTGGTTGCATCATATTCTAGCTTGTCGATAGACCATAATTACCGTGTCATTCCCTTTTGTTGGGCATACAGATTATTTACAGTTTCTTGCCACAGTGTAGAGTTAACATTGTCAAGTGTGTAACTTTTTGGGTTTTGCTATATTTTGAGGATAAATTCCCAGGATGTTGTGTGATTCATAATAGGTGTCAATAATTGAATGCCATTGATTTTGTCCCCAAAACACTTTTGAGTAACCTTGTGGGATGAGTCACTATAAAAGTTACTCATTTTCTTTTGGTTAACAAGATCTACAAATAATATTTATTGATTATTAAATAATTTTCTCCTCAGTTTCAATGTCCAACTTCTTTGGGAAATGTGGAGGCACTGGAATTAAAGTCTTCCAGGACATATACTTTTACCTTTGGAACTTCAGAACACCAGATACAACAGCAACAAAACCACCCACATTTGGCTTGCAAGGATAAAACTGTCATGCAGAAAATCCTGTAACCCAAATGGCATTGTCTCCAGACACATGGCAAACATAGCAGTGTGTCCAGGGAAATATGTATTGGTCCCTCTCATGTCTTCATCTGCAGTTCAGTTTTCCTGGCTATTAAAAATGCAAGAAACTTTGTTGGGATTTATCATAGGCTTACCAGCCTTCTTTAAAGGAATAATCACAAACTATAAAACATGCAAAGATTGAAAGAGTATATGACACTCATATAAAGATGGTTGTGATTTAAGAGACAGGAAATGTAATTACATGCTGCTGAAGTTCTTGTCCGTGCTTATGAAAGGGCACAGTAAATATAAAGTTTCCATACCCCAGGCAGGGCAAAGTCTTGCTATAAATTGTTGGAGAGATCTCAAGAATTGAGATCGAGAACCATTTTTTTTCTGACATACATAGCGTTTCGTGGACTGCCGTAAATATTGTAGATTTGTATTTATTTGAGATGTGTTGTGGAATCAAGGAATAAGTAGATAATTACCAGAAGGATGCATCTCCAAAACTCATGCAGAGGTAATATGGTATCTCTCTTCTTTCATCCAGGATCTGTGGGTCATACCTCTTTCCCACTTTGTTCTGTCATAAATCCACCTCAGCATTCTGCAACTTATGGACTAAATGGGAGAGAGAACCACCACAAACATAGCTAATATAAGTAGCAAGGGAAAGGGAGAGGAAGAGAAGCAAGCAAGGGCACACAACGAGATGTACCATCTTGATTCTACAGAGCTGAGCCATGAGGCCACAACTGTTCCTTGTTATTTGCTATTTTCGTTTCCCATTATTAACTGTTTCACATTCCCCTTTTCTCTGTCCATTATCTCAGATAGTCACAGTTCCTTGCCTGTATGGTAATCTAAACATTTATTTCTGAGAAGACAAAGTTTGTGGTGGTCCCAGCTATGTGTAGTTTGAGAGAGTCTGCGCTTAATGTTTACAGAGTGAAACAGAAGGTGGTTTGCGGTATACTCTGGGTTGAAACTCCTTGTGGCCCTCACTGTGTTGGAACAGCAATATTTCCTGTTATTGTCATTGTGAATCACCTCAGCCAAGCCCATGACCTCCTTTTTTTGCATAAGATACATGATCCCCAAATGTCCATACTGAAACTCAGCTTTCATCTAATGGAAATATTATCTGTTTTCAAGTAGAAATGTCCCTCGCATAGGTATTAAACCTGTGAACAAGCAGAGTGCTGAGTATGGGATCAAAAGGCAAACATTTTGAGTGTGGACTATTAAATGTACCATTGAGAGGTACCATCCACATTTCTACTCTTTGGTTCCCAGATGTGTTCATTTGGTTGGGGGTGAAAAGACATGATATATCGGCCATTGGTTTAGACATATACATATGTTACAAGACATCACTCCAAGTCTACAAGATATTTTCTCCCAGCTGGGACTATATTGATTTTCAATGACGTATTTTAACATTTTTCAATATCAGCTACTTTTGGATGGTGAAGAACATAATAAGACCCCTGGCTTCAAACGGGGTTTAGAATGGAGAGCCTGGTTGTCACACAGAGCTTCTTTAAAGAATTTGCAATTGAATTGAGAGTTAAGTCCTGAGAAGTCATTTGCTAGATAGAGGAAGGGGCATGAGTGTTCCAGGCAGAGGGAATAGAATATGCAAGGAGCTTGTGGGGGGAGAAAGGATAGTGTATCTGAGAAACCAAAGAGTGACTAATAGTACAGTGAAGCACAGAGACTGAACGAAAGAGAAGTATGAAATGAGGGAAATGAGGATGGAGATATAGGCGGGGCCAGAGCATAAAGAGCCTTATAGACCATGTTAAGTAACTTTGGTATTTATCCTAAGAATAATAAAAAGCTATAAAAGTGTTCTAAGGATATGTGTGTGTGTGTGTGTGTGTGTGTGTGTGTGTGTATGTGTGCACGATGCACATAGAAAGGAAAAGTTTTGACATAATCAGATTTGCTCTATAAAGCTTTCACTCCAGCTGTAGCGTGGAAGCATGGAGGGCACATTACAGGGTGCCAGGAAGCATACATAGAGACTAATTGGGGACCCCAACAAGAGTATGAGAAAAAAATGGTGGCAGATTGGTGGCAATGAAGACTGGGATGAGTATATGGAATTCAAGAGATTTTCAGAATATAACTGAAGACATAGAAATAGATGCGATTACCCAAGGAGGTTGTATAGAGTGAGGACTGAAGGACGAAGCTTGAGACTTGAGGAGCTTCAACATTTAATGGTGGGATGGAGGACGATAAACCTGTGCAGGAGGCTGATAAAAAGATCATAGAGGTCGGAGGAAACCAGGAGAGACTTCTGTCATGGAAGCCAAGGGAAGAAAGTGTTTTAAGTGATGGTTGTGATTAACAGTGTAACACGCTAGTGAGAGGTAAAGTAAAATGAGTGCTTACAAAAATGTCCCTTGGGTTTAGTGCCAGAGAGGTATTGATGATCCTTAGCATGAACAATTTTGGTGGATGGATGCAGGTGGAAGGAAGAGTGGGAAGTGAGGAAACAGAGACAAAGGGATAGCAGCACAATATTTAAGGAATTCTGTGAGAGGAGAGGGATTAGTTGCTGGGGAGGAATGTGGGTTAGTGGATAGTGTTGTTTTAATAGGAGACTTTTGTGAGAAAGGACACCCGATAGTGTAAATTTGCTGAAATAAATGAGAGACAGGATTTAAAGAAGGAGGGGGCTGGACAGTTCCTCTGTTGTGATAAGAGGGAAGTGGGTTTAGGGGTGGGAATACTAGGAGTTTGATAGCAGGAAACTGAGGAGTTCCCATTTGATGGCTTTTAATTTTTGTGCAGTAGAAGTTATCTGCCGAGAGTGGAGAGCCATGGGGAAAAGATTGGAGATTTGAGAGGAGTTTTGAAATTGCTATTAGGGAGAATGGAAGAGGGAGATGATCATAAAAGGAAAAAGGACCAGAGCAGTTCTGCTGGGCAGTGTTGGTGATTATGAATTTATACATCTGAATGAATAGGCTGATGGGTAGATTATGGAGGATGGAGAGATAAGTTCAAATGAATTTACCTAGGCGAGTGGTGCCCAGACTGTGTGGAACAGGTCTTTTGTTAAATACCTAAGATGTGAATAGATACTTTGCTAAAAATAGAATAGCATGGCCGGGGAGGGGGAACCTAAAGAATTCTGTCTACTGTCTCCCTCACTTAGAAATTCACAATGTCCTTCATTGTACTGTGTGTCTGTGAGAAGTCTTAAAATGAAGTCTTCAACTTGCTAAATTTTGTTTAAACCAGTTTTCCCCTAGAGAGTTCTTCAAGATCTGGCCTCTGCCTGACGACCTTGCCACCTGTCAGTCTCCTGATCTACTGCCTCCCTCCCCATTTCTCCTGGACTATTTACATTTCTTTAAAATGCCCCAATCCTTCTTTCCTCAGGTCCTTTGCATAGGGTGTTCCCATAGCCTGGAACATCCTTTTCCCCACCCACTTTTCATATGACTGTCTCCAAGTAGAAATCACTTATGCCAGAAAGCCTTTCTCTGATCGCCCAAGCTTTGTGTCAGTTGTCTATGTTTGTCTGCTCTCCTGTTCTGAGGTCAGAGCACCCTAACTCCTTGTTGGCTTATAGTCTCTCCCACTGGACTGCAAGCAGCTTGAAGCAAGGAAATTTGCCTTCTTTAGCACTGTTTCCCCAGCACAGGGTTCATTCAGAGTACAGGCTCTGTCAGTGGCTGGAGAGCCAATGATAAATGGTTCTTCCTTTCACCTTGTGCAGGGGAGGGGCGAGGTGCATGATTGTGAGGGATGCTGCGTCAGGTGGATCTGGCCCTGGGTGGGCACTGAATCAGCAAGCTCTGGGCTGGTGCTGGAGCCTTACGCTTCCATAGTTAACTTCGGTCATTGTTTTCTGCACACAGTTATATATATGCATGTTCCCATCATGCATATATGTAACACACATGCATACAATTTGCATTCTCTCTTTTCTCAGCTTTTACTTTTATCTTCTCCATCTGCCCTAGATTGCTTATGGAGTTATAGTTGTTTTCATACTCTTTTTATTCATCTTGATCTCTTTCCCTTCCCTTATAATGTTTTCCATAGTCATTCCTCTGGGCCTTTTGTCCTTTTATTTTGTCTTTTATTTCTTCTTCTTTCTAGGCTGCTTAAAGCGCCTCCCAACAGACTTTCAATAGGAATACAGAGGCTCACTTTGACGGTGCAGATGTTAAACAATGGCAATGTTCAGTGCTTTTCTTTTTTTTTCTTCTTTTAATAAATGTATGTATGTATGTATTTATTTATTTGTGGCTGCAATGGGTCTTCGTTGCTGCACTCGGGCTTTCTCCAGTTGAGTCGAGCAGGGGCCACTCTTCGTTGCAGTGCGTGGGCCTCTCATTGTGGAGGCTTCTCCTGTTGGGGAGCACAGGCTCCAGGCACGCGGGCTTCAGCAGTTGTGGCACACGGGCTTAGCAGTTGTGGCACATGGGCTCAGTTGCTCTGTGGCATGTGGGATCTTCCCAGACTAGGGCTCGAACCCATGTCCCCTGCATTGGCAGGCAGATTCTTAACCACTGTGCCACCAGCAGTGCTTTTCTTTTTTCTCTTTTTTTACTTCAGGGACTAGATGCATACAGTGTTTCACTGCTCATTCTTTGTAATAGCACTGCACAAGCAAAATGTTAATCAATTATGGCAGCAGAACTAATTAAAAAGCATGCATTATACATCTTGTGGACACAGTCTTCATTAGCATAGATTCTCAGCATTACACATTCATGTCAGAGGGAATGAAAAGGAAAAATTAAAAAGACATACATACAGAGAACCAGGTGCTTTGGTTTTCTTAAGACTTTTGTCAAGTGTATCTCCTTGTGGATTCAAATGTCCCTTTCATTTTTTGTGCGATTTTTAGAAGAAAAACACGATGTCCTGTTTTTATATATTAAAAAAAATCCAATAAACCTTATAATGACAAAGTTAATCCTGCTTTTACCCCCTTAGAAGCTTAAATGATACTCAGTGAATAGGTTTCTAGAAACAGAAACATACCTTTAATTTAGCTCTTCCATAACATTTCCTAATAGACATTTGACTATGAGTAGCTCAGTCACTGGACTCTCATATTTGCAATGCTGTTGCTTTCAACTCAGTTCTTATTCCAGAGCCCAGCTTGGACAGTAGCAAGACAGGCCGAGTCAAGGGAAAGGGCAGCTCAGAATTGCCATAGAGTTCCTCCCTGTTTTTTGACTTCTTCCTTAGGAGGATATGTTGGCTCAGGCTTTTTGTGACAGTTTGGGCTTAAGGCTACTGGACCACGTATCTTCTGTGCTGACACAGTTCTCTTGTACATAAGCACTTCTCATAAGTTTCTCTGTAGACACATTCATGTGGAAACCAATCTGATAGACAGTAGAAGTGCTGATATGGGGATGACCAAGCATCCTTTAGTCACTGAGCCAGGTAATGCGATGATTGGGTTCTGCTTTTAACCATGAGTATTCATACCACTTTTTCGTTTCTTGCCTCCTTCCAAAATAGGATTCAAGAGCTTGAAGTGCCGAGTTGATGACACTATTATAAGAGCTTTGCAACTCATCTCCCTACATTTACTCCTGGCCCATAGTCTATTCTCCACTCAACAATTCAAGTGAGATTTAGAAAATGTAAATCAGATCATACTGCACCCTTGTGTACAACTCTCATGCTTCCCATCATTTAGGAGAAAGTTCAGTCTTCTAAATGGCCATCTAGGCCCTCCTTGATTTGGCCCCATCTTTAATCTCATTTCTTATCACCATCTGTCTTTTCCACTTTGCTCTAATAACACTGGCATTCCTGTTCCTTGGACATGTCAAACTCGCTTCCTCCTCAGGACCTTTGCACATACTCTGCCATTTTTTCTGACAGTCTTACCCCAGATGTAAGTATGGTTCGATCCATCAGTTCATCCAAGTGTCTCCTCAGAAGGGACTTCTCTGACTACTTTTTCTGGAACACTAGGTAGCACTTATGGCTACCTGATCTTTAGTGTATATTTATTTGAAATGTCTTCTCTCTATCAAAATGCAAGTTCCTTGTGGTTAGGGGTTTTATCTCTCTGACTCAGTGTTTTTATAGCACAGTCTGGAAGAGTACCTGGTACACAGTATTCACTACACATTTATTGAATAAATGAATGAGTGAATCTTCTTTGGTGTACTTGAGTGAATAATGGTATTTAGATTTGACCAGTTATCAAATTCGAAAGGACCTGATAGACACATGCCTCTTAATGTGAGCGCTTAAGAGGAAATTACATAGGATAGGACAGTGAAAAATATTGTAAAGAGGTGAGGCTGGTATTATTGCAGGACAATAATGCAGGGTCAGATGGGATCTAAGTATACTTCATATAAAAGGACAGAGTGACAATATTACAGTTGCTTTCATCAAAACCTAAAATGGTTCATGAGCGTTCAGGGAAGAGCCCTCTTCTACCCAACTGCTCAAACTGTAAATTGGCATCTCTCTGGTGTCACTATTTATCAAAAGCCTCAAAAAGTTGCATTAATTTTTGACTCATCAATTCCACTTCAGATAATTTAGCTTACAAAATAATTAGGATCATGACACTCCTAATTAGCTCCAAAGACACTCAGTACAGTCATTGACAATAAGAAAAAAAATTGGAAACAACTTAAATATCCAACCATACGGCTTTGGTTAGATAAATAACAGTATGATTAGACAATGGAATTCTGTGCAGCCATTTAAAATAGAAAAATATTCACAATAAAATGCTAGTGAAAAAAGAAGTTTATGAAACAATATGTACCCATTAAAAATACATATGTATGTAGTAAAATTGGTTTATGCTTATGTTGATTTAACCACCTAAATGTTACCAGTGGTTATCTCTTCATTTAGAGTGATTGGAAATTTTAAGTTTTCTGTTTTTTAATGATTCTATAAGGAACATTTGTTATGTGTGTATTTGAAAATAGACACCAATAAACCCCACAAAGAGTGAATGATTTGTGAAAGAGCTTCATGCATAGAAGTTTGCCTATGAATATGCTTCTTCATGCTGTGACCTATCTTTGGATCTGACACACACTTAGCACCTACTGTATGCCAAATTCCATATTAGGTTATCCCTCTACCATGGGGATGCTGACGTCACACAACCCGTCCCCACCACTGTAGGCATTTCCCTGAGACAGAGGGGAGGCTCTTTCACACACCCCTTTATCTCCTTTTCCTTGAAGATATTTCCAAAATGTAAAGTGTCTGTGTTAGCCCAATCCCAAGGCTTTTCATTTTGGACAGGCCACTCTACTGAGATTTTTTTTTTTTTTTTTTGCCCAGAAGAGCTGCTCCTTGATAGTAAAATGGAATGTTTGACCTGCAACCGTTTCTGTTTGAGGTCATCTCCCAACTGTGTCACTGGACTATGTGCCTGGCCTAGCTTCCCAAGACAGAGCTGATATACCTATTTTGTTTTCTACTGTACAAGCTGGACAGAGACAGGAATAAAAGGCACCTTGCTGAATGACTTCCACACGGAGAAGTAGCTACAGGACAGGCAGTGATGTGATACCTCCTTTTCTAGGTGTCTTACTTGAAGTGGGATCCCCAGCATATTAGCTCACACAGAGCAGGCACTCAGTAAACACTTAAGTGATTTACAAAGAGTCCAGATATCAGCTTGCTTGTTTCTAATCTCACTGAAAGCACCCTAGAGGGGGGCCTGTTTCTCCATATACCAACTCAGGAACATGTGAAAACGTAAGGGATTTGGGAAGAGTACTATGTGTAGTAACTCTGACAAATGAAAGCATGCTATGGCAAAATGACCAAGATGAGAAGGCACATAAATAACCCATGTTGCATGGTACAGATTGCAAAAGCACACACAGACAATCGGCCTTGGCCCTGCTTAATGTGCAGGCGTTTAATTGGAAACCTAAATAATAAATCAAGCTTTCTGTGTTGGAATCACTCTCTGTCATTCTGCTTATCTGTCCCTGAATGAGGTGAATTTCCATAGCACGCTTAGATTGCTTTATTCGACACCAGCAGGCAACCACTGTTAATGCTTCTTTTCTCTCCTGGTAACTGGAAGGGAGTTTTCATCTTCCTGGGGGAGGTGGTTGAGCCAGAGTTGCCCCACAGAGTCCATCTGCATCATTAACCTCTAGGAATAGAGACCAGTCTCTGCCTCTCTCCTTCCCTAATTAGCAGAAGTTTCCACTGTACTTAATACCCAGTGTTCCCGAATTAGGCACATATGCTTCTGTGTTTCGTATACCCCAAGACTTACCTCCCGTCTATAAAAAAAAAAAAAGAAGGGTCTGCAGAAGAGAGATGATTTCCCATATAAAGCACACGAGGTTTCCTCTACCTATGGGTCTCACAATCTACTCTTATCTTCTGTTTTACTTCAACTCCAGGAAAATTCCATTCTCATCAAGAAAAATGTGTCAGCAAAAAGAACCCAGACTACTCTTGTTGTACGGGGGTTATATAACCAATTTCCCAAACCAGCTAATAAAAGGAAGCTTTATCAACATGAAGACAGGAGAGTTTTGAAGGTGATGAAGAGCAACAAGTTTTCTCCCTGTGGCTGCTATGATCGCAATCATGAGATGATAACTTCAGAGGAAGAAAAATGCCCCTTTGCCCTTTAAGATAGTCAATAAGCTTTTGCAAGCAGGCACCAAAGAGTCCACTGTACTCTCATTTAGGTTTTAATTAATACCAAATTACAGTTGTGTTTTCACAGCATCCCCAGTTAGATCCCCATTAGGCGTAAGAGAGTTCATCCGGATGGATGTTATTGTGAAGAACAGGGGATTGAGTACGAGATACAGGGCTGGTGCAGGGGGTGGGAACGGGGGCGGGGGACACATGTAGAACAACGATAGTCACAGGCCTCCTTGTGACATGATTATAAGGTTTTGTTCTACTTAGGAGAGTTTCAGAGTTGAGGGGCAGCATGGCAGAGCGCAAAGAGGAGGATGTTGAAATTGGACAGCATCGGGTACATATCCTATAAAATGAGAAAAACTAGTGGTTGCCAGTGGGAAGAGGGGAGGGGAGAGATAGGAGTATGGGATTAAGAAACACAGACTACTATGTATAAAATAGATAAACAACAAGGATATATTGTACAGCACAGGGAAATATATCCACTGTGTTGTAATAACTGTAAATGGAGTATGATCTCTCAAAACATTGAAGCCCTATGTTGTACACCTGAAACTAATACACTAGTGTAAATCAACTATACTTCAATTAAAAGAAGATGGTGCCCATCCACATCTAGGGTTTCTGGGAAGATTAATAAGCTTGTTTTTGTAAAGTTCCAGGTACACGGTAGGTGCCCAGTAATCGATGGCCATTATTGCCTCTAATTTGCATCTGTAAATTTCAAAGAGGGTCATATAGACTGGGCTGAGTAAGAGTAAATTTTTTTAGAAGAATGTGAACTTTTAAGGATACAATTCCCACCATGATCACTGCAGAGGATTTTCTCAGACCCTTTTTTGACGTCCTGAATGAGGGAGTAGGCAGGTTATTTCTCCTTTCTGGGCTCTTTTGTTGGCACTTCACCAGAGGCCCTGGAGTGTTGAATGGAGAGAAGAAGCAGGAAGAGGAGGAGGAGGAGGAGAAGGAGCGGGGGCAGGAATGAATCATGGTGGTCGCAGCAAAACCTTTCAGATCTCTATCTTAAAACAGAGTTTACTCTTTAAAGAAGACTAAGAAGAATTGTACTGTGATGATAATTGTGATTGCCTTTGAAAGATAGGCGTGTAAAGGATGTTTTTTTCCCCTGTCCTCTCTGTATTTTCTACAATGAGCCAGCATATAGTACTTTTATAACTAGAAAAAATAAAAGAAAACAGCCCCTTGTTAATTACTTCATTGTCCTAAGTCTCATTCTGGACTTTTGAAGGAGTAAAGTTTGAGGAGCTTAGCGGACTCATGGTCAGATGTACATTAATAGGGCATGAGGGGTTTAGAAACTCAAATTCTAGCCTCAGAAAGCAGCACAACCCCAGTAGGCTAGGACCCTAGACCCCTTTAGAGTTTATAAAAGGCAAGGACAGAGTATTCAATATGAAAGGATCTAGCTTCGTAAACATACCTCTAATCTCAGAAAATGAAAAGTTGGTCCCTCCCTGATTTCTGGAACATTTTGTTCCAGCGTGGAACAAAGTCTAGGGGCCTAGCCTCTGATACAGAATTTTGGTTCTCTGGGAACCTCGGCGAACATGAATAACTTGGACAATTGCTGGCTTATCACACTGAGCCTGGCACCCTATTTCTGTACTATCAGCAAACCCAGTAGGAATAGCTACAGGGGAGCCTGGGAGCATCTTGAGTAAGTTTTAATTTAGGCAGTTATCTTCTTCAAACAGACAGTTTGGGACTCTTTAGGTCAAGCAAATGGTCTTAGCAAACACTGTGGTGCTTGTTTAGACAAGAACACTTTGATTGACGCTTCTGCACCAAAATAACTATGGAGAACAAGCCATTAGCCTGCCACTTAGCTGACATGGGTAAGCCAATCTGCATACTGAAAATGGTACAGCTGACCTGGAATGTGAGTACATTTTGAGTAAATAAGAGAGAGATTTAAGAGGCTATGATTTTTGCAGAATTATAACATAACTCTGGCGATGTGTTGTGAAAAACCAGAAGACAGCTCTTTAAGGACTTTGGTGCAACAGAATGAAAAGTCGTATGCAATTGCAGAAAATTAATGACAACTAGGCCAGGGTCCTGAAGAGTCAAGGAGTAGTAAAGTAAGTGAAAACAAGGAGAGGACTTTTGTAGTTGTTGAAATCCCTTTTCATTCCAACTTCATTTGCTTGTATTGACTTCACTGACTTGTCTTCCTAATATTGTTACCAAACCAGGTTCATTTGCCTCATGCACACAAGTCAAAACCCTGAGACTCCAAGATTTGCAGCAGAGAAGGGGTTTATTCACAAGGCAGTCAAGTCTCAGATCCATCTCACTAAAGGAGAGGGGCTTGGGATATTTACGGGATAAAGAAGCAGGGTGGTCTTAGAAGTGGAGAGAGGTGATTGGAGGTAGAGAAAAGAGGAGGTAATCTGTGTTCTATGCAGGCATATCTGAGTTACATACTTCTTCATAGGATGTATGTTTAAAAAAGGAGGTGCTTAGCATGATCTGAGGGTGGAATTTTTGGCCCTCTGACATCAAAAGGTCATTCATTGGACACCATTTGGCCCAGTTTTAGGGTGAGTGTTCCCAATCAGACTTAGCCAGCTTGAACTAGACACAGCTGACTCCAAGTTCCTGAAAAACAACTTTGACAAACATCTTATTGTTTGGGCTAGGTGAAGGTTGCAGGGTATACAGTTTACAACAAAATAACTAAGGCAAGCTTGCTCACCCAAGGTGGGCTACAAGCAGATGGGATTTTAGCAAGCTGTAAGACTAACTCACGAATTTCTGTTAGTCACCAGTTTCTGTAAACCCTATGGTGCACCATTTCAGGATAGGTTTTTTAACTCTATGGGCCATGGTTTCAATATCATATACCATCTCTCATGCTCACGGTAAATAAAGGTGATGGAGCACTTGATTAATGTGCAGAAACCAACTGCTATGGACTGAATTATAGCAATAATTCACTATAATAATTATAGCGCTCCCAATTAATATGTTGAAACCCTAACCCCCAATGTGATTGTATTTGGAGATAGGGAAGGAAATTTCCTTTTAGAAGGAAATTAAAGTTCAATAATGTTATAAGAGTGGGGTCCTAATCTGACAGGGTTGGTGGGCTTTATAAGAGGAGACAGAGAAAGAGATATCTCCCTCTCCCCATGTGCATGTACTGAGGAGAGGCCATGTGAGGACACAGTGAGAAAGTAGGTGTCTGTAACCCAAGGAGAGAGCTCTCACCAGAGGCTGACCCTGCTGGCACCTTGATCTTGGATTTCCCAGCCTCCAGAACTGTGAGAAACAAATTTCTGTTGTGTAAGCCACCCAGTCTATGGTATTTTGTTATGGCAGTCCAAGCTAAGACACTAACAATGTTTTTATTTTGTTTTGGTAAAGTTTCTTTAAATTACTATGGAAGAATCCTGGCCCAGAAATTTTTTAAAAAATCAAACTTAATTATTTTCATCTCATTTCCTAACTGACAGAGATAATATCTCATGGTTATTTCCCATCACTTGCAGTGATGATTTTTGCTGGAAAGAAAAGAGGTCATGTTACCATACACCTTGGAAAGCCTGTTTCTTCACACCCATCTGTCTTAAGTGATTCCACAGTCAGCCTTGAATGTGGATCCCTCAGAATGGGTTCTTCTTAAATTTTTTCAATTCTAAATCTTGAACAATTTTATTTTACTGTTTCCCAAGTAGATATAATTGAGCTATACCAATGAATGTAAGAGAAGGCTGAGCTTCTATTATAATTATGATTAAAATATGATAATAATGCAACACTATTAATGAAACATTAAAAGGATGAAGAGAAGAATAAATGGTATTTTAGAACATTCAAAAACCAAATACCTTTTTTTAGGAAATTATTTTATTTTTGTGTCTCAACAGATGAAATTCATAACCTTGTTTTCTGATAAGACAATTCAAACATACAAATCAATTACAACAATGTGCTTATCAGCTCCCCCCTCCCACCCCTGTATTTTAAAGCATCTGACAATTTTGAAGGACACCAACACAATAGGGCTTAGCTAAACAATATGGCAATTAAAATTGGCCCTCTAAGAAAATAATTACAGTGGTTGTTGAAAAGAATTCGTCCTTTGAGCAAAACAGACAGCATGAAAAGAATCATCATGAAACGGGAGGATTTTAGCTTCCCTTCCTACAAAAGGGAAAAGAGGATGTATGTTAAAACAATGGTACAGAAAGCTGGGTAGTCAGACTGAAAACAACAGAAAACCCGAGGCAATAAATTTCTCCAATGAAATGCATCCCCTTGAAAATATCCATTCAAACTCTTGTTTCATATTGAAGTAACTACCCCCACCCCCAGAACCTGGAAGGGAATCATTTTATTATCCTTTGTTAAAAATAGTTTAATAATTTTTCCAAGCTAACATCTCTCAAAGAGAGGGAAATTTGTGATGAATCTTGTAGACATCATATTAAAGATAAACCAAGCCAATTGATGGTCAATGCCATTTTAGATTCTAATTGTATTAGGGAGCAGACCTGGGCCTCCCAGGGGGAGAGGGGTTCATACTCAATGACCTTGTCCAGCCACTCTAAATCCTGTAGCACCTTTGTATTAGGCCCCCTATTCTACATACAATTCCCTCATGCTTTTACAATAAGCCTCACAGCACCCTTGTGAGGTAGGTAGTGTTACGGTCCTTTTGAGAGATAGGGATGCAGAGATGTTAAGTATCTTGCCCATTAACATGAATCCAGTGACAAAGCCCTTAGAACTCTTACTCCAGATCCTTGTCTTTTCAGTACTTAACTACACTGACTCCCTGAGAGTGGATCATTAAAGCAGGTAGGTCCTTAAAGCCAGATGAGTACCTGGCCATTTGGACACTAAGGCCCATCTCTACATGATTTGGATGATGGAATGTGAAATAAGTTGTGATCAACTGTGAAAGCCAAAGTTAATATGGAGAAATGCAGGATTAAAGTTGGGACTACAATTTGATAACAATTTTATTTATTGATGTACTGTTAAGTTACTATGATAATGGATACTCAGTAGATGTTACATGATTAAATAGATGAATGAATGAATGAATGAATGAGTGAATGAATGGAGATTGTGCTTGGATAGGTGGAAAATTAAATTTAGTACATATTTTAAAACTAGAACTAGAGAAATCTAATTTCCAATTTCTAATCAAGAATGAGAAGGAAAGCATTCAGTAGATTCCTGAATTTTCTGTGGGCATGTATTTGAGCTAATACTGACAGCATTTAAAAGGATATAGATACACAGACATTTAAAATAACTTTTAATATAGAATCTGTGTACTTAACTGGTTTTGAATCCAAACTATGAAGATCAATATTAGAGGCATTGCCACATACATAAATACCATCCATTTCTCTTCAAAACAAAATTCCCGTATGTATACCTATTTTCTCATTGCCATTTATTTGAAAAGCTTGTGTTCTCCACTTCTTATCAAATCCTATTTTGAAAGTACATTGAACTAAAACAATGAACTTCTTCTCTCTTGACTCACCAGTCAGGGAACACTTTTCAGTTACTTTCCATTTCTGTGAACCCATTTTTTTACTCCAGAAGACTCAGGACAGAAAACAGCTGCCATGTATTGAAGCCAGCCCTGCATTAATACCAGCAATTTTTTTTTTTTTTTTTTTATTGCAGTGCCGTGGAAGGCTCTTGAGACCACTGAAGTAGAGGCAACTGGATTCTCCAGGTGTCGCTAAAGTAGAAGAGCTTATGTAAATCAAGATGGTGGAGCTGACTTGGTAATCTCTTTGCATTCACATTTGTTCTGTGTTCAGTAAATTAATTCCCAGTAGGATGTTTGAACTGATACACAGTGAGGCTTAAAGAAACTCTGGACACTATGGTATGGGTTTGTTTGTGTATGTGTGTGTGTGTTTAAATAAGTGTTTATCTAACTTTCATGAGAGCCCTGAATGTATATAATAGATGTAACCTGTTAGTCTTTTGTACATCCAGCTAATAGCCCATGAGTGAAAGAATAGATTAAATGTAGTGAATTGTCTCTATGCTATGGTACCAGCATGCTTGATTTCTTGTGCTTAAGAATAATATGAGGAGTGATGCTGTCATTAGAAAAGGCTTATATAAATGAAGAGGATCTGGTAAATAGATTTATCTCCCAATATGACAGTGAACAAAATTATTCAATATATTCAATATACAACTAACTTTTGCAATCATGTTTAAGATTTAGGTCTTTCAAGTAAAGAGGTAACCTATGTAGTAGTATGTTGTTTCTCACAGAGACTTTCCGTGGGCTTTCATCTTTCAGACCCTATTTTCTTAGTGATTGAGTTCTGTTCTTAGTTTTCTTTATTAGAGGCAAACAGAATCGTGAGAATCCTCAGATAAACCATATATTTTACATCTGCCTTTTCTTTTTCCTTATCTTTCTGCTGGTAGTTCTTGTAATTGTGTGTGTGTGTGTGTGTGTGTGTGTGTGTGCGTGCATGTGTGTATCTGGCATTAAACTACATGTACTATATAGAGAGACTTATTGACATGTTCTGACTTTCTGATTTACCCAGTTCAGAGTATTATGGAATGAAACAATGCCTGTATAGCTATAACAAGAGTTTTCCTTTCAATCCGAATTTTTTATAGAGGGTCATAATTTTTGCATTTAGTTGTTTATAAGAGTTGATGAAAGGCACCGAGTGACAAGCCCTACAAGCCAGTGTTTTCACATTTTCCATCCACCGGTGGCAGAATTCCTAGGTGAATTTCCCCTCAGGAATCCCATTAAGGTTTCTCAGTTTCCTCCTCAACTTGGCCTTATTCCACATCAGTCTTCACATCCTGGGTTTTAGGTCTGACAATGAGGTAATTATGAAAAGAATATTGGGTTCTATAATATACTTATCTGCCTTAACGGGAGTATGTAGGAACTCATAACTTTTATTTCTACTGTCTCAAATGACACAGAAACATTAACAGCTGGAGCAGGATGCCCATGACTAAGGAAAATGAGAGGGAGAAAAAGACCAACAAACATCCCCCCAACTCAGAAACTCAAAACTCTGATGGGCTTGAAGCATTCATGAAGCTTGAAATTTATGAAGCAACACATGGTCAGAATGTCCTTATAAGGACAGAGCCAGAAGCCAGACTGCTAAGAGTATATTTAGCTCTCATTTAAAAATTTGTCTTCATTATATTGTCTTCTTCCCTCTTATCCTTATTTAAGAAAAAGTCCTGAAGTATTGGGGCTATCTTTTCCCTGATCAGGGAACAGGTTATTGGACAACCTAACTTGTGATGTATTAGTTGGTAGAGATGTATTCCCAACATACTCAAAACTATATTCACGGAAAATCCTTCTCCGTTTTGGTCATGCTAGTTTAGTGGTATAAAATGAAAGCCCACTGTCAGAGATGTGACTCTTAGTTACGTAGCTTTGGCAGTACCAAAAAAATCTTCCAGGAGAAGGAAACCCCTTTCTGGTGGTAAGCTCTTCATTCTGCAGTTAAAGAATAGCAAGGCGGCCTTTTGTGAATTTCTTGCTAGCAGCCTCAGAATTTGAATATCTGCTGCTGCCTGGAGGTGAGTCTTGGACTTTCTTGTCATTTAGCAGTATGGCTTCCCGGTCCCATTCCTGCCAGGTTTCTGCTTCCTCCACTTACTCTCTCTTCACTGGAAGGCATCTCACAAGCTCTAGGGGGTGAAGATGAAACCACAGGATGACGCTCCCTGAGCACATCTCCCTAAAGCCTGTTCCCTTAAGCACCAAAGGTGAGGAGAGAGCACCTTTGCTCTCAGAAGAAAGAGTGCACAAAGGGCAGTTTTTACATTTTCAGTTCTTTTCCTCTTTTACACTAGACAGTCTTCTTTCCTTTGTTACCAATTTGCCTGAAGACGAGAGGAAAGATTTTTCTCTTTTTAATATTTTGCGCCTTATCTTACACGATGTGTCGATCATAGATAGTTGGCTGAGTGAAAGCTAACTCGGAGAAGGTGACTAGATAATGATGATGTTGTGTGTATGGCTTGCTGAACCCTGCAGTTCTTGCTCAAATATATTTCATATCTAAAGTCATGGCCATTACTTGCTTTTGTAACCAACTCAAATGGATGAGATGATTTTGCAAGTGATACAGGATTTATCTTCAGTAAGGTCGAATATATTTCTAGTGTGGTTGATATGACCTAAATTTGGATATTCAGCGGGTCAAATCATGGCCCCTTGGAATTTTGCTTACAATGCACCTGAAAACCTGGCCTCTGATTCTTTTCTGAGTGGTTTCCATTCACCCCAGCAGTAGAATCAGATGGCCCTGGGCCTGCTGCTTCTCTGACTGGAATTATTTGTAGATTATCTGATCTAATAACAATGTTAAAGATATTTATGCAACCTCCTATTCCTGGTAAGGCTCATATAACCTACCTCTCTCAATAAGGAAATATTTTCTGATAGATGACTCCAATTGTCTTTTATTACATTTCATTTCGTAATAATACCCAGATGGATTTAATTGAGATGTCAGACGCTTAAGCCCTTTACATCAATAAAGAAAACATGTGTTCTTAACTTATTTTACATGTTAATAAAATAAGTTAACTTATTTTTACATGTTAAAAATAAAACATGCCCACAATAAATCAATATAATAATCAATGAGGCATAAACCTAAATCAAGATACTTTTGTCATTAGCACTAATTTTTTTTGAGAACAAAAACAAGCTATCAGGCATTTAAAAAAAAAGTTTTATAGGTTGTTGTTTAGTAGCTTCCAGTCATGGGATGGTCCCAGAATAAGACTTTGATAAGACATGAAAGAAAAACACAGACACATGTTCTGTTTTCTTTTCTTTTTCTCCTGCTCAAGCTTATCAACTTTAAAAACAGTTACATTTTATACACTTAAAAAAAAATCCAATCACCCTCCCCTTCATATTTATATATGTATATATAAACAATAGCTTTTAAATTGATTATTATTTGGGGCATTTCATACCATATGGAAAAGGATAAAACGTAAGAAGACAACTGACTTCGTATCAAAGCAACACACATGTATGTGTGATACACCTGATTTTATAACTGGGGAGGAAAAGAACATGTTTCCTTCCAAATAGCCTCTAAAAAGTTTGTTCATGACTCAATTCCTATCTCTTGCCATCACATAGATATGTATATGACTCAGTGTGTTGCTGGACACACATTGTTGTAAAGATTGAATTCTTTTTGCAAGTCTGAATTATCCTGCTGCTTAATCTTTATTTGTTGATTACATGGTATTGCAGATTATATTGATTTCATTGTAGTGGAGATTAAAAATATTAAAGCAATTTAGAATAGAAAGTTTGCAAGAAAATGAAGAAAGTTAACATGGCAACCAAATTTCTGGGTTTTTGTTTTTTGTTTGTCCTTGTAGAATAGACCCAGCATCTTTGACTCTGACCCATTTGTAGTACGGAAAGTTATCTTTTGAACTTTATTGGAATTAATACAGTTAACCAATTTAGGAGAATGTAAATTTGCATTTTTGTTGTCTTCTAATGGCTATTTTGCATATTAAAGGCAAAGCCTTCCTTAAAATATGCCATACTCTCTTGATTATGCCAGCTCTTTGCTCATTCTGCTAAGGCTATAAATAAAGCTTCTATTTAAGGCTGGCATTATATCAACCCACCTGCTTCTAGAAGAGAGAGAGAGAAAAAAAATCAGAATCACTCAACCTGCAGATTGCTGTCAGCTTGTGATTATGTGAATGGTAAGTCTTAACTTTTAAAGTGTTATGTGAGATAGGCTGGAGGGCTTTTTAAAAAAAGCAATTTCCAGCTTAACAATTGCCCAAGAATTTCTGAGTACTAATGAGAGGAGACTTTTCCCTGGGGAGAGCATTCATTGATGAGGTATGACAGCAGCTGGGGGGTGACAGTGGTGAGTAAGGCAGAACTGGAGAATGAGGGGTCATTTCAATTGTAGTATCAGGAAAGAAGGCAGGAATGGCGGGGTACGAAAGCTTTCCTCTCTCTCTGAGCTGTCTCAGGGGAGTTAGTAGCCCCTGATCATTTCCTCCTTCCTATTCAGAATGTTCTCCAGGGAGAGGGGGAAGGGGAGGGGAGAAGAGGTATTAAAGACTTTGACCAACTGGAGAAGGGCAGTCTGGGGTACTTGCAAGCTTGTCTTGATCAGATCCCTGTATTTTGAAAGAGGAACATCAGCTTCAGTTCAGGCCTGTTTTAGAAAAACAAAGCTTTTATAAACTTCTTAATTATGTCTTTTTTTTTTTTTTTTTTTTGCTGCAAACATTTTATCCTAGACAATCTGTTGAAAAGCTCACAACAGGTAAGCTGTTTCCATTCTCTAACATTTTTGAGAAAATATGCAGAGCTACATTTACTGCTACCAAAACAGAAAAGCCAACTTCAGGTTTGAAAACCTGTCATTCATTGTTGATTTAAAACATGGTTTACTTGGCTAAACCTTGCAAGTCTAGGCCTATGGCTGCTAAACCCATTTTTTGTTAGGTAACTTCTTAGCTAAATATCATGGCAAATCAGTTCTCATTTTGATCTTATTGACTTAGACTGTGAAGCTGTCCTTTCCCTGTAGCAGGACTTTTGCTGGAGTGAGACTGAGAAGGCTCTCTTTGGAACAGCTTTTGGAGGAGTTAAGGGAAGAGTAACAGAGATTCATGTCAAATGTTTGCCAAAGTACCAGGAAGCACACTCTGCTGCCTAACATGCAACTCTAAAATCAACAAGTCAGGTCATGGTTCATTCCTCAAGGCTTTCCACACATGAGGGCAAGCATAACTCCAGAACGTCCTCAATCAGAAGAGAGCAAGGATTTTAGAAGAAAAGATGGGGCTCTCAAAGCCAATGGTGGAAAGTCAATGGAAATCACCAGGCACCTCATATATTGATATTAGTCTAATGGGAAATGTTTCTAGGACTTTAACCCCAGGAATAAAGGGGATAAATCTTTACCTAAGTACTGAGTAGCATGAATGGCTTTGGCCGCACGTGCTTTGTTACTAGGTTCACATGGCACAAAATCCATTTGGAATGGCTTATGTGAGCTATATAGGTGTGACCAGGACATAGGTAATAGGGACAAAAAAGACACTGATGGAAGTTAAAGAAGAGGATAACCTCTGATGTTTCTTCAGTTAGAAGATAACTATAAAAAATAGTAATAAAGGAAATAGCATTAAAATGGATTCAAATGTCTCCCTCCAACCTTTCTTTAAACTTCTGATATTTTTTTGGTCAGGTCTTAGCCTTCTAAGTTGAAAATGATGTGTATTTTTTTTCTTTCCTAGAAAGCCTCAAGACATATTCTGTGGTGTTGAACAGCTTCTGAGAACAGTCCCTGAAGTTAAAACAAATGTCTTGATGTGGAGATAAAGAGAGACCCTGGAAGGGTAAGTGAATCTACATGGGGCTCTACTCAATTTTTCTTCTCCAAGATCACATCCTGTCTTTTGTACCTTATAATATATAAATATATTTGTTCCTGCTTGAGTCACGGAAAATGACAAAGGTCAGGCTTAAATGCAGGTGAGATTTAAATAATCCTTTTTTGAAAAAGTCATGGAAGATTGTAATTTCTGGACTCCTCTGAGAACTGAAGAGAACAGAATATTTGACAGAACAATGGAAAAAGAATCCACCTTGAACACTTTAGAGCAAATCCTGAATGCCTTTATACTACTGGGGAGTTGTTGGTGATAAGCAGAGAAACTTGAGCAAAACCAGAGCTCTGAAAATGTCCTCTGGGACTAGGAAATACAAGTCTTGGCAATTCTTGGTTTACATTTCCAAACTTTGAGAATATTTGAAAAGCTCATAATTATAAATGCAATGAAAATGAAAAAAAAAGTAAGTAACATGAGAATTTGGAAAAGTAGAAATCCCTTGCCAGGAACACATTGGGCCAAATCGTTTGGTGAGTTATCATACTCTAATAACATGTATTTCAGACATTTGGGGGCATAGATCAATTCTCTGACCATTAGGGCTCTAGTCAGGGATTTTTCTTCTAGAATTTAAGGCCTAGGGAGTATAAAATCTTCTCTGAAGATGCCTAATATGCACACAGAACTGGTCAACCCAGAATTAAATGCTGAGCCAAAAAACTGTATTTCTTCTTAGGACAGTTTGAACAAATACTCTGGGAAGATGATGACCCCGAGATGCCTACTCAGGGAAAAATTTGGCCCACTTGCTGATCTAAACTGCTGTTGTTTACCACAGTCTAGTTGGACCTAACAAAGAGGTAAACTGAGGCCATAAGGGAAAATTCCCTTTGTGAAATTCAATCCTAGAGCCCCAAAATTCTAGTTAATGGAACCCAAGATCAGAGCTTTGCAGTTATAAAAAGGAACCCAAGATCTGAACAGATAGTGAGAATGTAGAAAATTAAGTGGCCATTCAATTACCTATAAATCCTTTACTATGATGCTTCAGACAGAAAGTCACAGATTCTCCTAGAACTATCTGGCCAGTACATTTTTATGATCAGATCACTTATCCAGGTGGCATATTTCTTTTTTTTTTTTGTAATCTATTGGAGCCCAATTCAAATAGTAATTTTACTCTTCTTGGAAACATTGGGTTTAGGAATAATTCGGAAGAGTACTACTTTAGTCCAATGATGACCAAACTGGGTTCTGTGGAACTCTAGTTTTTCAAGATGTTTAACAGTTGCATCATGAAAAGAAGTGCTTCATGCTCAGATAAGTTAGAGAAATCCCAAGGTAAACAAAATTAAACAGGATTCTTGTTTATTGGACTTTTCAGAGGATTTATTAGGCTCAAATAGATATTGAACCTCCAAGAGGTGGTTACAGAATGCCCAATTTTCCCCAACTTATTAGTCTATGGGACTTTTTGGGAAGAACACTTATTAATATCTTAAATAACTAGTGTTCCAGGGATCAGAGTATGGAAACCCCTGAGAGAGTGCAATCTCTTTTCTTCCTATGGAAGAATAACTAAATCTTTTCACAGGTGCGTTAACTTTAATCCAATTTCATTTGACTAAGCTTTTTGGTCAACTTTTATTTTGACAGAAAATAGCAGTTAGAATTATAAAGCCCTTTTGTTAACTGCTAAATGTTTTTCTCTCTCTGTTTTTTTTGGCCAATTAGTTAAGTACTTACTCCATGCAAAGTACTCTCCACTAACTTTTGGAAGACTATCTCTCTAACTTTGTTCATTTTTAAGTTTGAAAGACTCCATTCCATTTGCACACAAGTTGGAATTCTGATAGAATTCGTAAGATCTTGATTTGTATTGTTAGATATAAATAAGGTAGTTAATTGCCATAAGAGGGAAATGAATTTCTAAGGGATGTATGATAATCATCAGAAAAGTAAAATGAAAAATGATTCAAGCAGGCAATTCTTCAATCTTTCTATCTCATTTTCCACCCTTTATTAAGGGAGAAATGGGCTTAACCATGTTGCTATCCAGTTGGCAAAACAATTTCTGGACCTGTCACTTTTTATTGGGGTCAATTTAATTTTATTGAAGTTACTCAAAATTTCAAACACTCAAAAAAAGCCAGCTTTTTGAAAGTCAAACCTCCAGTCTGATATGTCAAGAAACAAACCCCAGAGACCTACTCCAGCTTACATGCTGTCCAAAGGGTGCTCTTTTTTAGGTCTCTCTCAAAGTGTGAAAAGAGTAGATATCTATCTATTCTTTGCTAATTAAATATATTATATGTCATGAATACACTCTATATTCAGTGCTTTCTCAGATCACATAAATATAGTTGACCCTTGAACGACATGGGTTTGAACTGTGCAGGTCCACTTATACACAAATTCTTTTCAACAGTAAATACTATAAGTACTATGCAATCTGAGATTGGTTGAATCCATGGATGCGGAATTGTGGATACACGGGGCTAAGTTATATGAAGATTTTCAACTGTGCAGAGGGTCATCACCCCTAACTCCCACGTTCAAGGGTCAACTGTATATGCTTTGGAAACCATTGACTCATCCTTTGGCCAAATGGAATTATGTCTCATTTGAACCAGGTCACTGGTGGTAATGGCATGATGCCATTTTTTTAAACTATAATATTTTAACTTTGAGTACCAATCAGTAACACAAACTGAATTGGACAAACAGCCTTCATTCAGAGGGGTGAAAGTGTCAGCACAATTTAACCTATTTATAGGGGTAAATCTTAGTTTTTCCTCAGTAGAGAGGAAAAAAAAAAATCCATAAGTGCTTTTTAATCTACCTTGTTTTTTGCCACTTCTTTAAAAACAAGACAGATTCTTCTTGTCTACACCAGACAATTTTCAAAATAAAAATCAATATCTACTTGGACAGGAAGCAGGGAGAAACACTGAAGTTGTCCATTTAAGATAATACTGTGTTTAAAGTATTTGAATAGACAACAGCAGAGTTGCAGTAGCTAGATGATTCCTTAGACTGGAAGCAATCTAGCCTTCAGACAGCTATCATATTTTAAACAGATCCTTAGTTGCATGGATCAATGTAATGCATGGATCACCCTGGTTTGTGTTGGAATCTGAGAAGAACTCCTTCTTATCCAGAGAGCTTTTAAACATCCGAATTGTTGATCTTAGCTACGAGCTGAATATTGCCCTATGAGTATATATAACAATCACATCCTCTTCCATTTTCTATTAACCCATTAGTAGCAATCGATGAAAGTAAAATCAAGTTGTGGTTAAATGAATAATTTTCATTATTAACACCTACCTTGCATTTTACAGGTATAAACAGTGGCACACCGCCTTCTGGAGAAACCAAGGACTTTGTAACAGTAAACTGGTCCAGTGTGATACCACAAGTATAAAAAATATTCCATTCTGTATCAAAACTAGGCACATGCCTTTATTTATAGTAACAGAAGTTAACAGAATTGAGCATTTTTGCCTTGGGTCCTATTTCTTGGCATCCTACATCAGACAAACACATCTTTCAACATATATCCTCCCATAACTCCAGGGATCTAGTCTCAGGGTTATCTCTATGTAAAGGAAGGTGAAATCACACTTGGATCGATAGTGGTGAGTAACTAAAAGCACAACCTCTCATTCATATTGCTTTAAAACATATACAGCATATATGTTTCAAAAAAAAAAAGAGTAAAGAATATATTGATTTCTTTGTGGTGTTGAACCAACAATACGGTATGATGCAAGGCTTTAACAAATGAGAATCAGAGATACAAATTTTTCTGTAGAGTATGTTTTGGACAAATGTGTCTTTTTAATATGTAAATCCTACATTGTAGGTTGTTCCTTTTTATTTATTCTTTTGTTTTTGCAGTGGTAGAAAATGTTGAATAACTGTCCATGAGCATGAGCCAAAGGTCAGGTTCATTACTGAGATCCCCAGAATGCCAATATTTGCAATGCAAACAATTAGTATCCCACTGTGTGAAGGGCTCTGACACATGCCTGCCTGCCTTTAGGTGGCAAGTCTCCATCAGAAGTCCTCCTGCTTCCATGGACCCTGCTTTGACACAGGGACAGCTGCACTAAGCTGCCTTTTAACCTAGTGCTTTACTGTGCCAGGCTGTCTTACTGGTTACCAACAATGACACGGAGACAATAGTGGGAGTGGTCGACCCTCAAATCATTTTCATGTTGAATCTCCTGGGTCCAGACACCTCCCCTTCCACAACAGCACCATTGCTTTTTCGGGGTACATACTCAAGGTCAATGCTGTTTTTGTGTTTGCCTTTCCCTCGGCTCCACACAAAAAGGAGGAGAAAACAAAATAAAACCACTCCCAGGAATGTGAAACAGCCCATGGCTGTAGACACCAGTATTGTTTTAAGGTCCAGGGAAAAAGTATTGGCATTGGTGCCATTGGAAACGGTGTCATTGGAGTCGGTCATGTACATAGGGGTCCTGTTTGCATAAAGGAAGCGGTCTGAAGTGAATCCTTTCACAGTTAAGGAGGCTGTGAAGGTGTCATTCCCAGCGGCATTGCTAGCGATGCAAACATACATCCCGCTATCTTGATCCTGGGCAAAACGGATTTCCAAGGTGCCATCGCCCAACACAGTGGCTCTTCCATTGGACTTGGTGGTGATGAAACGCCTTCGAGGTGTCACCCAGGAAATCACAGGCTCTGGGTCTCCATCAGCATTGCATTCTAGCTGGACCGTCTGCCCCTCATCCACTAGCAGATGCTGCAACTTCTTTTCACGGATTTTGGGTTTTTTGCAGGTAAAGTAAAAAGAAAGGGCAGTGCTATGGAAATCCTTGAATGACCTCTCACGAATGGTGTCTGGGCCAGCACACATGGGCTGCTGGCCACCGAACTGCAGGGTGGGGTGACGCTGCAGGATCCAGAGAAGGCGGCAGTCACAGGCCAGTGGGTTGTTATTAATACTCAGGACCTCCAAAGCCCTAGGGGAGGAGAAGACATTCTCTTCCAAAGTTTCCAGTAGGTTCTGAGACACATTGAGCACACGAAGGAAGCGGAGCCCTTGGAAGGAGTGAGGCTCAATGGTGCGGAGCTGGGCCCCCACTATATGAAGCTCCTGAAGGCGAATCAGGTCCGAGAACATGCCTGCTTCGATAGTGCTGATGGGATTGTAGGAGAGGTTAAGGTGGGTCAGATAGACCAGGTGTTTAAAGGCAAGGAAGGGTACAGTGGACAGGTTGGTGTTGGTGATTGAGAGGGACGTGAGGTTGAGACCATAGAGGCTATTGGCAGGCATCATATCAAGTAAAGGCCAATAGTCAATCTCTAGATGTTTCAGGTGGAACAGTCTTTTAAAGGCATACACGGGCATGTTGTTGATATTGAGATGCTTCAGATGCAGGCTGATGAGGCTGCGGAGATGGGAGAGGGCTTCTGTTGGTACCGCTGTTAGGTTGCATTTCTCCAGGGTGAGCTGCTCCAAGCTAAGCAGCCCACTGAAGGCCCTATGTGATATATAAACCAAATCATTATCCCCCACTTCTAGAGACTTCAGGTTATGCAAATCCTGGAACATGTAGTCCAGTAAAATGACAATCTTATTCTCACTAATGTCAAGCTTGGTGAGGTTGGCGAGGCCCGTGAAGACCCCCAGAGGGACCAACTTCAGGCGATTGCCCTTCAGGCGGAGGGAACGCAGGTTGAAGAGGTTGTTAAATGCTCCTGGCTCCACATTGGCGATGATGTTGTCACTCAAGTCTATCTCCTCCAGCAGAGGGTATGAGATGAATTCTTCAGGGTTGACACTTTTCAGCCTGTTCTTGCTGAGGTCCAAGATTTTGGTCTCGATGGGAATGCCCTCTGGGATGGCGATCAATCTCCTTCGGTGGCAGCTAACAGATTTGTTCTGGGCTGAGCACTCGCAGCGAGCAGGGCAGCCAATGGTGGATCCCATGAAGATTAAGACCACAGCCAGACCCAGGAATGGCTGCCAACATGATAAGGCCGTGTGAAGCATGACTCCCTCTCTTAGTCTTACACCTTGGTCACGGGCCTGCAGGAGAAGGGGCCAAAGAAAGGAGGAGGAGAAATTGAGTTAGGACATAGATAGGTAAAGAGACATAAATGAGACAGTGAGTACAATGAAAAAGACCCTGGATTTGGAACGCTACAGATCTGAGCTTTAAACCTGAGAGCTGCCATTGTTAGCTACACGATCTCAGGTAAGTTATTGCGTCTCCTTGTACTTCAGTTTTCTTGGCTGTAAAATGGAAATAAGGGGGATGATAATAGTAGCTTCCTAGAGTTATGACAATTTCATTATTGGACAACTAGAAAGAGACTATTACAGTGTCTGGCACAGACTGTGGAGCAAAACAATACATTTCACAAAAGGTTCTATTTTGAACTCAAAGGACCGAAGCAGAGGTCAACGGCTATGAGGACACCTCTTCAGTTTGAATCAGTGTCTGCATCTCTGATGTTTGGGATGTCATCCTCTGTTCAAAATGAAGCTAATAGAAGCTTCATTCACCATCAGGCCCTTGGGTTCCAAGTACAAAACAAAGTTACATTCAGAGAAAGAGGATGAGACTTTTTACCTTCATATACAAGTTTTCTATTAAAAAGTCCCTTTCAGTTAGAAGGTGTACCTCTTTCATAATTCAGTAAATTTTGATTTATGAAGGGTTTTTCTTTTTTGAGGTAAACAAAAAGATCCTAAAAATCTCCCTGTACTCTTCGTGTTTATCATAGAGATGAGGCAGAATCAAGGCATCATAGCGGCTATGATGATGAAAATGCTTTCTTTAAGATTTTGGGTTAAATATGTAAGAGTGAGAAGAGTCATCATTTTAAGGAAAAAAATATTTTTTAATAATAAATGGACTATCATTTCTTCATATTTAAATTCAAACCCAGTAAACATGTTAACCTGAAATTAAATAGGTATCAAATGAGATTGGAAATGAGTATGTTTTAAATGTATATAGTTAAGCAGACACTGAACTTACGGCTCAACTGAATAGTGAGAGGTGTGTTATGGAGCAGTGCTTCTCAACCTGAGATCCCTGGGGGTGCACTTCATCCAAAAACACCATGTTTTACTCAAAGGTAAGTTGTTTAAGATGATATTTTTAGATAAAAAGGTATTTGATGAAATTTTGGCATTTGCTGCTGAGCTGTAAGAGTATAATTCTCCAGTCAATGTTTACATATATGTCTCTGTATAGCTATGTCTACATCTAAACAAATCTATCCATAAAAAATAACAACTAGGAACAAACTTAATACTGAATCACTAGAAAAATGGCCTTAAAATGTAGAAAAAAAGTGAAGATGCAAAAAGTGCTAGCAAAATCAATTATAGAGGAACACAAGATTTAGTTTTGCCACATCTTTTCCAATAATTATATCTTTGTAGATCAAACTAAAATCTGTCTTGAAAACCAAAAGAAATCAACTGAAAAATTATTAGAACAAAGAGAATAAGTAAATTAACATACTACAAAATGAAAATAATTTTCATATATATAAATCATTTAGAAAATATTACTGTGTACAATGATTCCAGTCACAGCATCTCTGAAAAAGATCAAATTCCTTAGAATAAACTAAACAAGAAATACACAAAGTATTACAACCATTCAGCCCTACTAAGGAAACAAAATAAAACTTACTAAAACAAGGGATATAGTATATATATTTCAATAGAAAGATTCCATATTATAAAGACATTAATTCTTAGTAAATACATACATTTCAAAGAGATAATATTTTTAACTTGAAAAATTAATTCTGAAGTTCATTTGGAAGAATATAAATATGAGAAATCTCAGAAATATTAAAAACTAGTAATGAAAACACTTACCCTACAAAATATTTAAACATAAATTACAAAAATAAAAAATAGTATCATGTTGACACAAAAATACAGAGTTAATGAAACAGAAAGAGTAAGGAATTATATCTAAATATATTTGAGAAGTCAGTATATGTGAAAGGCGGCATTTTTTTTTTTTTTTTAACATCTTTATTGGAGTATAATTGCTTTACAATGGTGTGGAAAGGTGGCATTTTAATCCAGTGGGAAAAATATAAGTGGCTAGATATTTAGTGGGGAAATTTGCACATCAACTTCACTGGTTCCAATACGATAAATTCTAGATGAAGGTTTAAAATGCAAGAACAAATAATGAACCAGAAGAAAATTCATTAATATTAAAATAATAGAATTGAAAAGCCTTTTCTATGATGAAACCTAGCAACCATGAAAGAGAAGAATAATCTATTCAATTGTGTATAGTTAAAAAATTATAGTATAACAAGCAAATAAACAACAGACACACACAAACACAAAGGCCATTGCTAAAATGGAGAATATCTTTTAGGCTTATAATAGATGAGGGATTAAACATAGTACTAAACAAACGGTTCTTATTAATCAATAAGGACAAGAGGTGAATGTCAATAGAAAACTAGGCAATGAATGTAATAAAAACTAAAAGCAGCTAATAAATATGTGAAAATCTGGCTAACTTCATTAGTAAGCAAAGAAATACAAATTAAACAACAGGGGTATATCACTTTTGCTTATCAGATTGACAAAGTTCAATAATTATTTTTGCCCAGAATTAACAAGAGTAGAAGGAACTGATATAAGAAATATAAACTGGCATAATCTTCAGGAGGTTGAGGTACAACAATGAGGAGATTAATGGATAAATTAAATTAAAAAAAACTAAGTTCAATATGTTCATCCCTTTGAACCATTTTTTTCCTTGTAAATTTTATTTATTTTTTTAAACCACTTTATTGAGGTATGACTGACATACAGAAAACTGTACATATTTAATGTATAGAATTTGAGTTTGGAGATAAGTATATATCCATGAAACCATCACCACAATCTACGCCATAAACATATGTACCACCTCCAAAAAAGAGGGTAGATCTTATGAAGCTTTTCTTTTTTCCTAGCAACGTATCATAGGGAAATAATTTAACATAGATGTACATAGATGTTTGGTACAGGCTTGTATATAATATAGGAAAACTGGAAATATGTAATAGGAGTTTAGTTATACATTAAGATACAACCATACTATAAAATATCACGTAGCCAATAACACATAAGACTTAGGTCTATACTTATTAACATGGAAAAATGAAATAGATATATACTCCTATTTGTGTGAATATATATTAATATTTATATATATGAATATATAAATATATGTAGGCAAGGACAAAATTGGGATGATATAATGACAATGTTGACCATTATTATCAGATTGTGGGATTAAATGTGATTTCCATTTTCTTATAACTTTACATGCATTCTATTTCTTTCCACAATATACCTGTATTACTTTTATAAATAGAAAAACAAAACTATTTTGATTTTTGAAATTGCTTTGACATGTAAAATGTCATGGATATATTTTACAATAAGGGATCAAATTTGCATTGATATTTTTAAAGGTTATTTAAATTTTCATATAAATCTTAGTATCACTTGCCAATTTCTAATAGTCTGCTGGGACATTGATAAGAGTTGTGTTGAATCTATAGGTTTTTGTGGAGAATTGATATTGTAACAACATTCAGTTTTCTAGCCCATGAATGTGGTACTCTCCATTTATTCAGGTCTTCTTTAATTTCCTTCAGCAAGTGCTTCTTCCTTTCTAACTTTTATGCCTTTATTTTTGTGCCTTTTTGTGTTTGCTACTACCTCTATGATAATGTTGAATAGAAGTACTGAAAGCTATCTTCCTTACTTTGTTCCTAATCTTAAGAGAAACCATTCCTTTTTTTTTTTTTTTCACCATTAGGTTTGATGTTAGCTGTAGGTTTTTTCTTTTTTTATATAGATGTCCTTCATTAGATTGAGCAAGCTCTCTTCTCTTCCTAGTTAACTAAGAATTTTTTATCATAAATGAGTTATCGAATTTTGAAAAATGCTTTTCTGCATCTATTCGGGTGGTCTTGTTATTATTCTTTTAGTATGGTAAATAATATTGATTTTTTTGAACGTTACACCAACTTTCAACTTTTGGGATAAACCCCATTTATATAAAGTGTGTATATATATACACACACACTTATATTTTGTTGGGTTTTGCTAGTATTTGGTAAATAATTTTTCTATTTCATGAGAATTTTTTCTCTGGTTTTTAGATCTCTTGTGATATATTTGTGTAGTGTTACTATGGGTAATAGAGACCTCATAAAATCAGTTGGAAAATATTTCCTTGGCTTCTATTTTTTTTTTTTTTTAATTTTTATTTATTATTTATTTATTATGTTTATTTTTGGCTGTGTTGGGTCTTCGTTTCTGTGTGAGGGCTTTCTCCAGTTGTGGCGAGTGGGGGCCACTCTTCATCGCGGTGCGCGGGCCTGTCACTATCGCGGCCTCTCTTGTTGCGGAGCAGAGGCTCCAGACGCTCAGGCTCAGTAGTTGTGGCTCACGGGCCCAGTTGCTCCGCGGCATGTGGGATCTTCCCAGACCAGGGCTCGAACCCGTGTCCCCTGCATTGGCAGGCAGATTCTCAACCACTGCGCCACCAGGGAAGCTCACTTCTATTTTTTAAAGGGTTGGTGTAGGATTGTTATTTCTTTCTAAAATATTTGATAGAAATTACCAGTGAAACCAACAGAGCCTAGAGTTTTCTTTGACTTACCTGTCAAAACATTCCCACAATTTCCTCTGCATATTTTGAAATATTTAGATAATCTATTTTGTGTGTGTCAGTTTCAGTAATTTGTTTAAGGAATTTGTCTATTTCATCTAAGCTATCAGATTTATTTGCCTGAAGTCATAAAGTTCCCTTATTCTTTTAATGTCTGTAAGCTCTCTAGGTCATCTCTTTCATTCCGGATATTGCTAAGTTGTGAATATCTTTTTTCTTGATAAGTTTAGCTAGAATTTTGTCAATTTTATTGAACTTTTCAAATACAAACTTTTACTTATATTTTCTCATTAATTTCTGTTTTATGCTTATTATTTCTTTCCCTCTATTTGGGTTCAGTTTGCTTTCTCTTTTTTTTTTTTAAACTTCATAGGGTAGAACCTTAGATCACTAATTTTGGACCTTTTTTCTTTAATATAAGCTTTTAAAAGTATAAATATCCCTTCGGGATATTTATACGGGACTGCCATAGCTGCATTTCACAAATTTTAATATAATTTTAAAAGATTATCATTCAGTCAAAAAGTTTTTCAAATTTACTTTGTTGTTTCCGTTGTTGACCTATGGATGGTTTAGTTTTGAGTTAGTTTATTTCCAAGTATTTAGATCTTTTCTAGATTCTTATTGTTTTTTATTTCTAATTTAATTCTGTTGTGGTCAGAGAACAAACTGCAAAATGACAACCTTCTAAAATCTACTGAGACCGTTTTATGGACCACCATACGATCAATCTTGATGACTATTCCATGTGTATTTAAAATAAATATGTACTTGCTGTTTTGGGGTGTTGTGGTCTGCGAAAGTCATGAAGATTAATATGGTTGCTTGTGTTAATAAGGATTGGGAACTTTTTCTAAGTAATTCTATCAGTGACAGAGGTGTGTGTTAAAATCTCCAGATATGTATGTGAATTTATCTATACCTCCCTAAGTTATGTAGGTTCTTGTTTCACATATTTTGAAGTTCTGATATTAAGCAGATGTTCAGTTTCTGATTTATTGAATTTTTTTTTTATCATCAGAAAAAGTCTGTCTTTGTCTCTGGTAATACTTCTTGTCTTTAAGTCACTTTAAATGATTAATATAGCCACTCTAGCTTTTCAAGCTTAATGTTTTCATGGTATATATTTTTCCATTCTTTTATTTTCAACATATTTGTGTCTTTGTAGTTAAGAGCATCTCTTGTAGGTAGCATGTGGTTACATCTAGCTTTTTAATGTCTGATGATATCTGCAATTTCTGCATTTTGTTAGATTGCTTAGTCCATTTAAATAGAATATAATTACTATTATGGTTGCATTTAAGCATGCCATTTTGCTAATCTCTTGAATTCTTTTGCTCCTCTCATTCTCCTGTCTTCTGTTTTAAACAGTTAGATTTTAGTATGCGTTTCAATTCTTCTTTCTGTATTTATTTACATTATTTTTATTTGTTGCTGTATGGATTAGAGTATACCTCTCTAACTTACCACAATTTACTTACACCTTTTAAAGAATTGCTTCAGGCAAAATATATAGTAGCCTTGCAACAGTATATTCTCGTTTATAGCCTCCCCCCACCATCCTTAGTGGAGGGAGGTATAGTGAGTTCTAGACAAAGGGAACAGTGTGTGCAGAGACATGGGAACAATGGAGAACACTCTGTGACTGGGGAATTAAAGTATGTAGTTCAGAATGGCTGGAGCAAAAACGCAAGAGAAATGGAGAGGAAAAGAGGCTGAGTGGTAATTAGGGGAATGATTTACAAGGGGCTTTAAAGTGTGATAAGCTGTTTGCACTTTATCCTGAGGGCAATGGCAAGCCATTAAAGTGGTTTATGCTAAAGAGTGATATGAACGGATTTACATTTGGGGAAGATTAATCTGACTGCAGCATGAAAAATAGACTTGCAGGAGGGGTAACCTTGAAGCTGGAAACTCAGGAAGCTGTTGCATTAATTCAAGCCAGAACAAAGTGGTCTCGAGCAGGGTCATAGGAGTAGGCTTTAGTAAATGGACAGATTCGAGAGGTATTTTGAAACAGAGTAGAAATGCTTTCTTTATGAATTGACTGTGAGGGGTGGAGGAGAAGAGGCAAAGATGATGTCTAGCCCTCTGTCAACTGGATGGGACCTGGTGTCATTCACTGAGATGGCGAGCTTAGCAGTAACAGGATGAGGAATTCCTAGTTCCCACAAATGTGTCCATCACTGGGCCAAGATGTGTGGGCAGATTAATGATTTTCTACTCCTTGAAAATAATATTTTTCAAATTTTTGGGGGGTATTTCTTTGGTAAGGCAGGGAAAATGTACTTTCTATTATAAATTTGATGTTCAAGATAAAAGTTTTATTACGCACTCTGTACTTGTCAGTTTATTTTGACTTATGGTAAAGAATGAGTTATTTTTTATAAATTCCACTGCGGAGTGTAGTCTTTTCTGGCAGAGTTTGTCCAATCTACATATCACCAGTTACAGAAGGAGATAACTGACATCCTAGTTCTGATTTATTTTAGTAATGTTTTGGGGAAAGGTTATTTTATTGCTTGGATCCCTTAATCGGGCTCTACGTCCAACATGGAAATGACAGTATCTAATTCAATCATGGCTGCAACTTAACCAGAAAGGAGTTCAACTAAAGGTGGATAGAAGCAAGTATCTTTTTCCTTAAAAAATTTGGTACTTTTGGTTCCAAAGTGAAGGACCATCACAAAGAAGGATGGATAAGGGCTCAGCAAGCAGGCAGCAGAAGAGCTCCCTTCTGGTCTGGACAGCTCCCTCATTCTACCTCTGTCTTTCAACTAAGCAGAAGTAGATAATATGGGGCCATATCTCATCATAGTTCTTTGATGTGGTTTGGAAACTGTGTAGGAAGGTTGTGCTTTATTATTCTCATCACAATATTTCTTCGTTTTAGTCTAGAAGGGCAAACTGCTGACTCCATTTAGCTTCCACTGTCAGCGGAAGTCCTGTAATCAAAACTTTCTCTTAATGTCTGACTGTGACCACGGTTTGAAAAGATGAACTTCATTTCATTATGAATAAAGCTGGAAACTAAAATCCATAGGAAGCCGACTAAGCCCTTTCTATTAATTCTGATCAAAGGGACTCTCAGGTGCAATGATGAGTACGTTTTTAAACCTAGTGTGTGAAGTTGGATATTTTCATACTTCAACTTTTTGTGTGCTGAGTGTATTTTACAACTCATTCTATTAAAGCATGAAACAAAAAAAAAAAAACCTAAAGGACTTAAGGAAGCAATGGAAAAATAGAAACAATATTTGGACACAAATACGTGGCTCAAATTCTGAGTTTGACATTTGTTAGACATGGGACATGGGTAAGCTGATACCATCAGTGATTCTCGTTATCTTCTATGTTAATTTGTGGTAATAAAGCCGGATAAATATGAGGATTAAAGATGGTGTATGTAAGGTGACTAGCACATAAATAGCTGCCATTATTGTAAATTTTTAATGGGATAATGGTTTGGTTTGTTGAAACAGTATCTGTCAGAAGGCATGGCAAAGAAGACATGGATTTCCTCTGAGGACAGATTTGGAAGATACTGGAGAAGGAAATCCTCAAAAGGATGATACAGTGATAAAGAGAAAAGGAGAGTTTAAAACAGCCATCATTTAAAAAAACAAAAAGAAACATAAGAAAGAAAAGAAAGAGGTTATGGTGGTTGTATGTTGTTTAAAAAGAAAGCTTAGAAGAGAAACAGCTGCTTTGATGATTGATAAGGTAATGATAAATTTCTTAGCCTGGGAATTCTATGATTAATTTAGTTTTCTGACTGGCAACTGAACAAGGGCACAAAACAATAAATGGATAGCACAGAAATCTCTTTAAACCTTCACACTACCAAATGATAGGTTCATTTGTTTATTTATTTCCAGTAAATCTATTTCCCAAATGGAGAGATGTGGGTGATGAGGGAGGTAAGGTGGGGAAGAAAAGAAAGTAGAGGATTTAATGAAAAAAAGTGTCCAAAATATGTCTGAGATGGTAACTTCCAGGTTTCTAAAACCACAAATTCATAAATACTGGTCTGTGCCCAAATCAGATACTGAAGAGTTGTGAAAGTTGTATAAGACATTTGAAAACCAAGAGAAATCAATTTTAGTGTAAGTCTTGAAAGTCACCAGGGTTACCTAAGTTCTTTGAAGGACCTGAGTGAACTTGAGATTGAACCCCAAAGTCCCTGACCTGGCAGGAAACATTGGACTTGAACTGTTTTTCTGCAAAATAAAAATTATCCTTCTATGTGATCCCTAATTACCCTCCAAAGTATTGTATTTTTACCTTTTTCTCTCTACTCATTTTTGATAGGGAGGAAAGGGAAACTTTCAATATCAAGACTCTTCTTTAACATTCAAGGGGGAAATGGAAACAGCCAACATGAAAGCCAGGTTTGGAAGGCATCTGATGTGTCTTATATTTTTAAAACAAAACTCTCAAATGTAATGATAATATTACTTAGTGGCTCTTGCAGGTAGTTAAACAGCTATCCACCATTGTAGATACCTCTCAATTAATCATATGCAGATGACCAATTCTGTAAATAGCTAAAGATAGCATTTTGATCTTGAGTTACTTGGATAGAGACTGTTAGATGCTTGCAATTATCATTTGATTTATAGTCTATATAGATAATGTGAGATTCTATCTGTATGAAAATTAGCTGTTAATGTGATTTAATGCAATGAAATTTATGTGAAATGATCATACAACTAGTAAACTGAACAAGCAGGACTCATGGATGTCATCACATAGCATCTTAAATTTTACCCTCTGTTTTCCCCTTATAGTTAATTCAGAAGGGGTAAGGAGATCAGGAAAGTTCTTATTTAACTAGAACCATCATAGATAACTTAATGTTCTCTGGGACTTGTAGATTTTAAAGCTGATCCCTTTTATGTGGCAATTTCTGGGGCTCCTTGGGAGCCACAATAAAGGGATATCTCATTCGTAGTTCCCTTGACCTGGATGAGTCAGTCTCTATTCTGGTTTGTTGAGAAGTCATCCCACAGTCCCCAGGAATATTCACCTCCAGCTAATGTTTGCTGAGGTCCCATTATCCTCCTACATGGCATTATAGTAGAGGACCTAAGACACCGTCCTTACTGGCTTTCTCATGCATGTTGCCCTCATTTGGCATGGGGAAAACTCATTTGCCCAGTAAAAACCGCCACCAATGTAGCAAAATCCCAATACAGCAGCAACTTCCTTTACTGTGCCACAGAGAGGCTATCTAGTTTAACAATTGTTCTTTAGATTTCCCAGGAAGAAGGCAGACTGGTCATGGTGTGCCCTTAACTACAGTGGAAGACTCTGAAGGATTCCACAAAGCCTGTTGAAGCACTTACCTCTTGACTTGAGGAGAAGGTGGAAGTACCCTTCTTGCCTGTGAGTCATTTGCCTAAGATTATATAGCCCTAGTCAGTAATGGAGCCAGTATTTCTGTGCATTTTTTTACTTCAAAGGCAGAGTTCTTACCATTTACCCTGTACTTCTTCCATCCTTTCTCATACATTTTCACTAAATACAATTCATCTCAAATAGATGATAGCAACTATAACTATTAAAAAGATTTTTTTAAATAGTAATGCTTTAAAAAAAAAAAAAACAGAGAAAAACATAAAATTCCCTCATCTTCCCTCTGAGCTATACTTTGGTATCTTTTTTCATGGTTCTGAAACAGCTTTCCACTGGACTGTATCTACTTCAAAACATGAGTTCATTTTGTATTCAAGTGACTAGTAAACAATTAGTAAAGCTTGTCCTAAGTCATTAATTAGTAGTTTCTGTTTAATCTTTCCTGAAACTGGAGCGCCCTCTGTTCTTGTGTTTATTTTGATCTCTTTGAAATGCAAATCATTTGCTCTTCTGCTATAGTTCTGAGTCTCCTTTTGGCCTACATAGAAATATTTGGACATACAGAATATGCCTGTTCTACTTAAATCTTTTACAGATGAAAATGGTTTTTGTCTAGCTTTGAGATGTGTCTCTTTGAAATTAATATTATTAAATATAGGGTAGTTGGCTTAAGATGCCTGATGGCCTCACAAATATATTATGTAGTGCTCCAAATCTGTAAGGCAGTATAAGGTAATGGCTAAGAGCATAGGTATGCAACAATAAAAATGTGTTTAAATCTTAGCCCTTTCTTAGTGTCAGTTTTCTTACCTCTAAAATGGGAGTAATTGTAACTAACCTACTGGGTTATTGTGAGAATAAAACGTGAGAGTGTATATGAAGTCGGATCTCCATACATGTTAACTAATATTATTATTATCATTATTATTTAGAGAAAGGAAATATTACAAATGATATCTCCTAGACATCTAAAATCTCCATTGAAGGGAGTACTTACAACCTTTCCTGATTAAATAGTCACTTTCAGGGACAGGCGATCTGGAAGCACTGGATTAGTTTATTAAGGTAGATATTAATGTCTGTTAAGTATCTCATATTACAAATGAGAAAACTGAGGTAACCACAACCCTGGGCAAAAATCCCTATTAATAAGTTACTTAAACCCCTCTGATGATAGAGTTAGGAAAAGCTCTAAAATAAGTACCTCACTATGGAGTGAAGAAAAGGTTGGCTGCCTTTCTGTGGTAATTACTCAGTCCTCAAGATCCACCCAGGCCAATCTCTATGAAATGTGTGACCACAGAGGACCACTTCTCTCTTTCATAAGATTATTAAATTTTACTTGGGAAAATGAGATCAAATGGAGAAGAATTCTGTTAAGTAGTTTCCCTTTCAGATTCTTGAATCTTATCGATTATTCTATGAAAAACTGGACTTTTTCAAGTGTGGGTATCATAAATGGAGGGGAATCTCTCTGGAGATTACCTGATTTTAATTAGTTGGTGCTGACAACACCTAGACATTTTTTTTAAACATCTTTATTGGAGTATAATTGCTTTACAATGGTGTGTTAGTTTCTGCTTTATAACAAAGTGAATCAGCTATATCCCCATATCTCCTCCCTCTTGTGTCTCCCTCCCACCCTCCCTATCCCACCCCTCTAGGTGGTCACAAAGCACTGAGTTGATCTCCCTGTGTTATGCAGCTGCTTCCCACTAGCTATCTATTTTACATTTGGTAGTGTATATATGTCCATGCCACTCTCTCACTTCATCTCAGCTTATCCTTCCTCCTCCCTGTGTCCTCAAGTCCATTCTCTACATCTGAGTCTTTATTCCTGTCCTGCCCCTAGGTTCTTTAGAACCATTTTTCTTTTTTTTTTTTACACTCCATATATATGTGTTAGCATACGGTATTTGTTTTTCTCTTTCTGACTTACTTCACTCTGTATGACAGACTCTAGGTCCATCCACCTCACTGTAAATAACTCAGTTTCGTTTCTTTGTATGGCTGAGTAATATTCCATTGTATATATGTGCCACATCTTCTTTATCCATTCATCTGTTGATGGACACTTAGGTTGCTTCCATATCCTGGCTATTGTAAATAGAGCTGCAATGAACATTGGGGTGCATGTGTCTTTTTGAATTATGGTTTTCTCAGGGTATATGCCCACTAGTGGGATTGCTGGGTCGTATGGTAGTTCTATTTTTAGTTCTTTAAGGAACCTCCATACTGTTCTCTGTAGTGGCTCTATCAATTTACATTCCCACCAACAGTGCAAGAGGGTTCCCTTTTCTCCACACCCTCTCCAGCATTTATTGTTTGTAGATTTTTTGATGATGGCCATTCTGACTGACACCTAGACTTTTTAAAAGCTGTTCAGACAAGATAGCTGTTTTAAATCCCATGAGGAACACTCTGGAAATGAACAAATATAAATTTCTTCCAGCTTTTGTAACAGATAAGCCCTAATCTCAGTGGCTTAAACCAGTATTTTATTAGTTCTGTTTCAAGAAAACACCGAGGGACTTGTGCCTGTGTATTTTGTGGCTCCACACTCTTCTAGAGCTTTCTTTCAAGTCTTTGCCATTCCATATGGAAAAAGACAAAGAGGATTATGGATAAGAGGTTTTCATGAACCAGACCTGACAATAGCACTCGTAATTTTTGCTGTTATTTCATTCGCCAGAACTCAGTCATGTGGGTACACCTATGCATGGGAGGCTGGGAAATGAAGTTTAGCTACGTGCCTATGAGGAAGAGAAAATAGGCTTGGTAAGTAGCTAGCTATTCTCTGACAATATATAGATAGATAGAAAGTATCAATCTATACGCATGGTTATATTTTAAGCTTCTATTGTTTATTTATAAGTTATTCCAGAAGGGATTTAGGCATCTGGAAAATTACTTTATCATCTATCTAAAATATTATTGATGGAATTTTACATTCAGCTGTTTTTTTGTTTTACATATTGGAGAAATAAATACAATCATATCTCTCCACATAAAGGTTTAAATTTGGTGCTTATTGATATAACCATCTTTGCCAGATAGAGAGTTGCATCTAATATTTCCATTTACGTGCCTATTCTGTTAAGAATACTAAAAGTCATACTAATAATGCTAATAATGACTTAACCAAGTATACTAAGTATAACTAAGGCTAATTAGTACAACTAGGTGTAACTAAGTCATTATTAGATTCCTGGGTGATAGGAATTTTATCACTTTTCTAGCTACTTTGTAGATGAGAAAATGAAGGCAAATGAAGCTTTTATTTTAAAGCTATAAAGCAAAAAAGCTAAGCAAGAACATGTAATTTTTATATCTCAAGACACTTTTAATAGATTTTTGCCTCTAACTTTAGTAGATACTTGAGGACTTTATTTTAGCAACTGATGGCTGCCAAATGATTGCTTGAATTTCCTCCAGAAAAGAGTGGGAAACTACCCAAAAAGAAAGTATAATTCAATTCAACTCAATAAACACATTATAAGTACCTTGTATGTTCAAGGCAGAGAGCTGGGGACATAGAGTTAATACAATTCTTGTTCTTAAACAGTTAATAGTCTAGTAGGGAAACTGTCCAGTAAACAAATTAATGATTCAGTTTTCCCAAATTAGAATCAAATTACAACTTTAAACAAAGATGCATTTTACTACATTATTTAATATGTTAAAATATTACATAAAACAATGTCCAGTCATGGAGAAATAATTACATTATCTGTAATTCATCTCCTTAAACTGATTATTATGCAGGAATTAAAATCATGGTTATAAGAGATATTTAATAACTTGGAAAATTTTTACATGTAAAAATGTTAAGTAAAAAAAGTAGGATATAAATTTGTATCTATACTATGAATATAATTATAGGAAAATAGCCTTATGCATCAAACAAAAGATTGAAAAGAAATACACCAAAATTTTAAGTGTCAGAATAAATACCCATTACTTGTAGCAACAGTCTATCAATTGTGGGATTTTTTTTGTTTATTTGTCTTTGTTTAAAAAATGTTTTCAACGTGCATTACATTCCTTTGAAAAAATGAACAGAACATAAAAATATAATGAAAGCCTTTTGAAATTCAATCACAACAAGCCTCTGTTCTAGTGGATAACTGATATATAGACATGAACTGCTATAGCTTTTACTTAATCGGCCACATTATCAAGTTAGGAAAGAAGGCAGGTCCCCTTTTTGGTTACTCTTTCTATTTTCCCTGTCAATGTTATAGTGCTCTATAACTACCTTATGATTTCCTACCATATATTATGTATGTACATGTCGTATCTTCTCTCCTAGAATCGATGCTCTTTGAATTGACATCCAAGGACCTTAATGGAATAGCAGTTCTCAACCATGGTGCCTCCAAACCACAAATCTAGGGTAAGTCAGTGGAAAAGGACTCAAGTCATAGATGTTAGAAAGGGAACTACACATAAGCCTCAGCCCATGTGATCTGTGCAGTAGCTCTTTTCATACATGAATATGCCTATTTGTGTCCTGAAGGAAAATCTTGTGCTCAACACGGTATCTTGCCCAAAGCATGGTATCCCTTTATTAACATGTCCTAAGAACCAGAGCACAATGTTTCCAGATGCCAGTCTTTTGTTACCATAGCATGAGTTTTGTTAAATCAGTGTGTTATGTGCACTATTATTTAAATCAACTCATTTTTAAAACCTAAATACCCTAAAAGTAAAAATTTACCATACCATTTTAAATGGAAAACCAGGATGGAAAGTAGTAAGTGGGAAATAATTTTAAAAACATAAATAATGGAAACAAAATAATATTACATTCTAGCTAAAATTTCTTATCTTCCAAGGCTCTGAGCCAGAGACCACATCTCCATTTGGGACAATGGTCAGGTTTGGAGAGGTCTTAAAACCGAGTCTTCCTCTTCCTTGTAATCAGAAGATTGACAGTAAACTCAAAAGGGAATAACTTTATCCTCATTAATTCAGGGTCACTCAACTTTTTGTACCTGCTAAAATCAGAGGATCGCATTGGAATGCATCCCACACATTGGGAAATAGGCAACAAGCTTTTCACTTCCGATATTTCAGTTAGAATGCTGTAGGAGCAATGAGACAGAAAGGATGATTTCAGAGTCAGATACCTGACAAACGCTGGAATAGGGACGTGCACTCAAGCCCTCTGTCTACACTCTCAACATTCTCTAACTCGCATCTCCTTCCTCTAATACCCTCTCCTCTCCGTTGAAGCCCTGGGCATCTATTTTCATCTTATTGCTTGGCATCAGTTGCTGTTGATAGAGTATTCATGAATATTCCATCCTTCAACTGAGTTATTTCTAATGAGGGATCAGAGAAATCACAACTCAATTTCTTGTTTATTTCTTTCCATTGAAAATATATACACAGGGCTGAGAACTTAGTTTATATATACATATATACATGTGTGTGTTTTAGATTGAGTTGGTATCTGTGTGTCTCCTTGGAGATTACACATACATATTATTTATGTTTAAGACGCACTATATATACATCATGGATACATGTGTGTATCTATCTATAGATATATACACATATTAAGGAGGCTTACATATGTTTGCCAGTTTATTTATATTTTGGTAAACATTTCTGGAATCATAGGGAATCACATCTTAAATATTATATTTACCTTTATGCAATATACATGCCAATTATCTTCATTTGGATAAACTGTGTCGCAAGAAAACCAATAAATGGCTCAGCAAACTGAGATTTTTTTTTATGACTAAAAATGAAGGTGAAAAACAGATAAGGTATGAAAGAGCTCAGAGAGTATAAAACAGCATGCATAAGGAAATAATTCTACAAATTCTAAATTTGTTTCATGGAAAGTAATGTCATTCAAGGTTTTAAATCAGCCAATTCAGGGGTATAATTCATAGGTTATGTTTATGTGAACCTTTGGTTGACTATTTAAAACCAGGTGAAATCTTAATTTGGTTTTCAGATAAGACCACTGTGATTTAAACTAGGCCAGTTAGTACCTAATAATGTGGGTCCAGAGAAAAGGCAATTTTAACAATTTATAGGCCTTAAGTATCCCCCCATATTACATTTCAAAATGATGACAATTAAAATATTTATTAGATGCTTACTTTATATGCATTATATTATTTAGTTGTCAAAATAACCTCCCTCTGAGATAAGAACTGTTCTTGTTACCATTTTCTATAGACAAGAAAACTGAGTCTCTAGGTTAAATTTACTCATCCAAGGTGGCGCAGCAAAGAAGTGGTACAAGTGATATTTAAACTAAGGTCTCTGTGGTTCTAAAGCCCTAGTGACACTGGTAAAAACAACCCTGGGTGGTAGGTGGTATTATTCCTATTCTCTTGGTAGAATATGCAATTGAGCCTTAAGGAGAGCTGAGCAGCCAGGTCAAGGCCATTCTTGTAGCAAGTGGCAGGGCAAGGATCCTAACCCAGCTCTGTCATTGACTCCAAAGCCTAGCTGGGCCTCCTCTGCCCATCTTTGAAAAAATGTAGGTCTGCCATAGCAGAGAAACAAAGAACTGCTATTTTTCAACATATTTTATGAATTACATAAGCAGCATTTATTATATAATTGGTCTTAGCTTTTCTAAGGCCCCATGTTCTCAGCATGGCAAAACCCAAGGTTGGGGGGAGGTACACCTGTGTCCACTCTGGTGATCTAGGTTTTATACAGGTAGAGTGACCATAGAGGATACCACCCAAACTGGGACACTCCTGTGAAGGGGTGGGTGCACTATTCATAATATTCTGGGCAACAGGTAAAAAACATGAACTGTCCCAGTCAAAGGAGGCATTTGGCCACTATCCCGGGAGCATGTAGATTTCCCTCCTGATGGTCACAGGCTGGTGTTTCCCTTGGTTCAGGGGTTCTGTTACAACTATTCTTCCCCTGGATGCTGATCTCAAAACTGAGTTCTTTCAACATCAATATGACGAAAAATATCTTTTGATCTTAATTGATTGATCTAGTTTTAGGAAAAAATTGTCTAAGATTAAGTAAATGGTCTGGGGTTAGAACTGAGCAAATTCTCCTGACTTTTGAGGGCTACGCTATCTTTACAGCCAGGGGACTGGAACAGTAAGAAGTTACCCTAAGTAAACAACATTGATTTTTGTGTTCTGTTTTTGCTCTGGGAAGAGCGATGCTTTTGACTTCTATTAAACCTGAGGAAATATTGCCTTTGACTCTCAGTCCTTGTTCTGAACTCCAGTGTGAGAAATTTGTACAGTGGACTGTGCTATTTTCTATCAAAAATGTTATAATGGGAAGCCAAGTTCAAAGACTTGGAATTGGCAACCAGTTATCAAGAAATCAGGCATAATGGTATGCTATGGAAACAGACACATCATGAAAATAGCTGACATGGAAAGGGAATAGGAAATTTTGGACAATCTTACCTGACTCCAATGCCCAATCTTGCAACTGGGGAGAAGTATGTTAACCATGGCACGTAAACTCAGGGAGTCTCAGTTTCATAATGTCAAGGATAATATCTCTACCTTTCAACTATTCGTTGAGATTTTTAAATTAAATTAAGTACATAGAGTAGTTGGCAGATAGGAAGCCCTTACCAAATCTTGGTTCTCTCCTCATTTTACTTAAAGTAGCAAAGTCACACTCCAAGTTCTATATAACAAGACTGTTTAACTGTATTTTTCACATCATCAATCATATAAAGTCACAAGCTCTCTTTCTTTTCTCTTCCCTTATCTTTCTTTAGTCCTCCCTCCCTCTTTTTCTCATTCCATCTTCCTCCTTTCTTCCTACTCTCCCTTACCCCTTTCCCATCGTATTCAAACAAAGACTTAAGGTGGCCAAAGTATTATAAAATGTGACCTCCTGCACACAAAAAATAATTTGATGGAATTAGAAATTTGACCTTTCAAGAATTCATCATTATCAAAATAATTAACCATTTAATTAATCATATGTCAAGTTTGTTTATAAGACCTTTTGGGAAGGATTTCAAAGACCACATCTCTTACAAAGCTAACACTTAAAGAATGTGCAAACTGAGGACAACATTTTTCCTCTGGAGAATAAAATTCTCTATAGCAAATAGACACATGAATATTAACTTTAGATAAAATGCTCTTCAAATTTAGTTTGATTCCTTAAAGACAAATAAAAAATATTAGAATATGTACATATTTAAGTCCTTTACTATCCTTAGATGGAAACTTCAATGTTAGTGTTCATGTTTTTTTTTATTCTTTTCTTTGACACTTTCCCCATGGGACTTCAATAATGGGTCCTGGAATGGAACAAAAGTCACAGAAAGATTTATAAAAGGGGAATGAAGGTATGTAGGTAAAAGAAAGAGAAGAAAGTTGAATAATCAAACTCTTTTGTCTTGGTTTAGGAGATGGTGAGGACATCTAAGGATTTATTGTATGAATATAATTTTCCAGTACTTTTTAGCATCAGCAGCTGGGTTCTGGTAATTGAACTCTGATTACTGCATAAAGAAGTGAAAAATAGATGTTAATTAGATAAAATTGTCTGAAGAGAATAGCAATGTTTAGGAAACCTGGGACACGAGAAAGGCTTTCTTCAAGTTTGTTTAACAAGGGAAAGTTTCCCCTCTTCATCCTAATCCTCCTTTCTCTATCTTCTCAAAAATCCTCCTCAGAGTCCTCTAACAACCTGTCCTGAACAAGTCAATGCTCCACTGTACAGAGTCTGGGATAACACTGACCTGTCCAGTGATGGAAACCTTGGGATTTGAATGTGGCACACCACCACCACCAATCTACAATCTCTTCACCAGCGAGGCCAATTTAAAGAATAAAAGGCCTTACTGTCTTTCATCCAAGTAGAAATTTTGGGGTATTCCAGATGAGAGCGCTGACTTTGTATATTCCGGACCAGTGAAAATGAAGGTCCCAGGCTGCTATGTTGGGGATGCAGGAGAGAGGCTACTCCGAGCTGCTATCCTCTGCGACAATGCCATCTGGGTCCCTTTACAGTCTTCCTGGGATTGAGGTCAACAGCTCCAATTGAAAACCTTTTATTTCTCTGCACTCTTTTATTAGGAGTCATCACAGGTCTCTATAGAGAAAGCTTTTGGGTGGGTTTTGAGTGCTGGGGGACCTGTGTAGTTTTGTAGAAGGATAGGACTGCGTGGAAACAGAAGGCAGAGTCAGCTTCCTATTAAGTCACCAAAGGCCTGCAGGTACTATTTATTGGGATAACGGAAAAGTCCTTGACAAACCTGTAACACCATCCACACAAGGCCAGTCACCATGACTGTGTTCCTTGCCACATAGTATTGCATGCTTTTATTCAGGGATTATCAGAACAGTAAAAGTTCCCAGAATAAAAGCACTATTCTTCCTGTTTACTGAATGTAATTTTTGACCATTGATAGTTGGGTTTCACAAACAGGGAGTAGGTAATTAAAATATCATTAAATGCATCTGATTTACTCAAAAGTTGAAACTGCAGCCATCATTAAGGTGAGTGAAGAGAAAGTTAATTTCTTATCACTTTAGGGGTAAAAAGAGTCAATAGGAGAAATATATGAATACTATTCTCAGCCTAATTGGGGAATTCCAAGCCTATTTAATGCTGGAAAATCCCAAAATGCTACTTGTGTTTTGGAAATATTTGCTGTAAGAGTCAAAGATGGGAGATTTAGAAACACTGTGATAACTTATAAAATCTGCCCCAGACACACTCAACATACTTCATTTTGTTGCCAGAGAAGTTATTAAATATCTAGACTTCTGATCTGCATTCTAGGACTATAAGAATAAAGACCTGGGGACACTTTTTCTTCGTCATGGGTTTAGCTTTGGGGACTCTGACTACAGAAATATTTAGATAATAGCAAAGGGATGAGAGATAAATTCTGTGTGCCTAATCCACATTTTTGGTTACTGGCAAGAATTCAGTGATTAGAGTTAAGAAGTCAATACTGTGATTAACTCTCTACTTAATGTGCCAGTCTTAGTAACATACTATTTAAAATATCTTTCTTTTTAAAAGTGCCCTTTAAGGAAAATGTGTGTGTTTGGTTCAGGATACCTGACCTACTGGAATAGTGGTGTGCTGGTAAATGTTTAACAGCCAGTTTTCCAAAAGAAAAAAGTTCCCTGTTTTCTAGCCATTACTGATTTCTGTGGTGTAAATACTCCCACTAAAGCCCATCTCTACCTGACATGATATCAGCATATTTATATCAGCATATTGATAATTTTTTGTGAAAAATTATCAATTGACTCTTGCAAAACTGGTACAATTTGGATCCAACACACATAGTAACTGAAACCTACCACTTTGAATTAAATAACTTCATATATATTAACTAGGGCAGTATTTTATATATCGTATATAATTTTGTATATAAACTTTATGTGATCAAATGTGGTAACAAATTCCCTGTATTTAAAAAAATTGTTATTGACTGGAGGGTGGAGAGACAAGATGGCAGAGTAGAAGGACTTGAGCTCACCTCCTCTCACGAAAACACCAAAGTCACAACTAACTGCTGAACAAACCATCAACAAAAAAAGACTAGAACCTACCAAAAAAGATATTCTACATCCAAAGACAAAGACGAAGCCATAATGAGATGGTAGGAGGGGTGCTTTCATGAGAAAACCAAATCCCGAACCCACCACGTGGGTGACCCACAAACTGGAAAACAACTATATCACAGAAGTTCTCCCGCAGGAGAGTTCTGAGCCCCATGTCGGGCTCCCCAGCCTGGGGGTCTGGCATAGGGAAGAAGAACTCCCAGAGCATTTAGCTTTGAAGGCAAGTGGGGCTTGAGTGCAGGAACTCCACAGTACTGGGGGAAGCAGAGACTCCACTCATGGAGGGTGCACACAAGTTTTATATGCACTGGGCCTCAGGGCAAAGCAGTGACTCCATAGGAACCTAGGCCAGACCTACCTGTGGGTCTTGGAGGGTCTCCTGGGGAGGCAGGGGATGGCTGTGGCTCACTGGACACTGGTGGCAGAGGCCCCAGGTAATATTAATCGTTGTGAGTTCTCCCAGAGGTCTCCATTTTGGCACTGAGACCTGGCCCTGCCCAACAGCTTGTGGGCTCCAGTGTTGGGCCGCTTCAGGCAAAACAACCAACAGGGTGGGGACACAGCCTCACCTACCAGCAGACGGGCTGCCTAAAGTTGTCCCGAGCCCACAGCCACCTCTAAACACACCACTTGACATGGCTCTGCCCACTAGAGGGACAACAGCCAGCTCCACCCACCAGGGGGTAGGCACCAATCATTCCCACTAGGAAGCTTGCACAAGCCCCTGGACCAACCTTACCCATCAGGGGGCAGACATCAGAAACAAGGGGAACTACAGTTCTGCGCCTGCAGAATGGAAACCACAAACACAGAAAGTTAGTTAGACAAAATGAGATAGATAGCAGAGAAATACATTCTAGATGAAGGAACAAGATGAAACCCCAGAAGAACAACTAAGTGAAGTGCAGATAGGCAATCTACCTGAAAAAGAATTCAGAGTAATGATAAAAAAGATGATCCAAGATTTCGGAAAAAGAATGGAGGCACGGACTGAGAAGATACAAGAAATGTTTAACAATGAGCTAGAAGGTTTACAGAACAAACAAAAGGAGATGAACAATACAATAAATGAAATGAAAAATACACTAGAAGGAATCAATAGCAGAGTAAATGAGGCAGAAGAACGGATAAGTGACCTGGAAGACAGAATGGTGGAAATCACTGCCATGGAACAGAATAGAGAAAAAAGAATAAAAAGAAATGAGGACAGTCTCAGAGACCTTTGGGACAACATTAAACACAACAACATTCACATTATAGGGGTCCCAGAAGGAGAAGAGAGAGAGAAAGGACCTGAGTAAATACTGGAAGGGATTGTAGCCAAAAACTTTCCTAACATGGGAAAGGAAACACTCAAGTCCAGGAAGCACAGAGATTCCCATACAAGATAAAAACCAAGGAGGAACATGCCAAGACACCTATTAATCAAATGGACAACAATTAAAGACAAAGAGAAAATACTAAAACAACAAGGGAAAAGCAACAAATAACATACTAAGGGAATCCCCATAAGGTTATCAGCTGATTTTTCAGCAGAAGCTCTGCAGGCCAGAAGGGAGTGGCAGGATATTTTTAAAGTGATGAAAGGGAAAAACCTACAACCAAGATTACTCTACCCAGCAAGACTCTCATTCAGACTTGACGGAGAAATCAAAAGCTTTACAGACAAGCAAAAACTAAGAAAATTCAGCACCACCAAACCAGCTTTACAACAAATCCTAAAGGAACTTCTCTAGGTGGAAAAGAAAAGGCCACAACTAGAAACAAAATTACAAATAGGAAAGCTCAATGGTAAAGGCGAACATACAGTAAAGGTAGGAAATCATCCACACCACAAATATGATATCAAAACCAGAAACTGTGAGAAGAGGAGAGCACAAATGCAGGATATTGGAAATGCATTTGAAATTAAGAGACCGGCAACTTAAAACTATGTATCTATATCTATATCTATATATATACCTATATCAAAACCTCATGGTAATCACAAGCTGAAAATCTACAATAGATATACACACAAAAACGAAAAAGCAATTGAAACACAACACTAAAGATAGTCATCAAATCACAAAATAAATGAAAGGAAACAAAAGCACGATGATGCAAAACCTATGGGATGCAGCAAAAGCAGTTCTAAGAGGGCAGTTTATAGCAATACACTTTTACCTCAGGAAATAAGAAAAACCTCAAATAAACAACCTAACCCCACACCTAAAGCAAGTGGAGAAAAGAGAACAACCAAACCCAAAGCTAGTAGAAGGAAAGAAATCATAAACATCAGAGCAGAAATAGAGACAAAGAAAACAATAGAAAAGATCAATGAATGTAGAAACTGGTTCCTTGAAAAGATAAACAAAATTGGTAAAACTTTAGCAAGACTCATCAAGAAAAAAAAAGGGAGAGTACTCAAATCAATAAAATTAGAAATGAAAAGGAGAAGTTACAATGGACACTGCAGAAATACAAATGATCATATGAGACTACTACAAGCAGCTATACACCAACAAAATGGACACCCTAGAAGAAACAGACAAATTCTTAGAAAGGTGCAATCTTCCAAGACTGAACCAGGAAGAAATAGAAAACATGAACAGACCAATCATGACTACTGAAATTGCAACTGTGAATAAAAACCTTCCAACAAACAAAAGTCCAGGACCAGGTGGCTTCACAGGCGAATTCTATCAAACATTTAGAGAAGGGTTAACACCTATCCTTCTGAAGCTATTCCAAAAAATTGCAGAGGAAGGAACACCCCCAAACTCTTTCTATGAGGCCACCATCATCACCCTGATACCAAAACCAGACAAAGATACCACAAAAGAAGAAAATTATAGGCCAGTATCACTGATGAACATAGACGCAAAAATCCTCAGCAAAATAATAGCAAACTGAATCCAACAATACATTAAAAGGATCGTACACCATGATCAAGTGGGATTTATCCCAGGGATGCAAGGATTTTTCAATATCTGCAAATCAATCAGTGTGATACACCACATTAACCAACTGAAGAATAAAAACCATATGATCATCTCAATAGATGCAGAAAAACTTTTGACAAAATTTAACACCCATTTATGAAAAAAACTCTCCAGAAAGTGGGCCTAGAGGGAACCTACCTCAATATAATAAAGGCCATATATGACAAACCCTCAGCTAACATCATTTTCAACAGTAGAAAGCAGAAAGCATTTCCTCTAAGATCAGGAATGAGACAAGGATGTCCACTCTTGCCACTTTTATTCAACATAGTTTTGGAAGTTCTAGCCATGGCAGTCAGAGAAGAAAAAGAAGTAAAAGGAATCCAAGTTGCAAAAGAAGAAGTAAAACTATCACTGTTTGCAGATGACATGATACTATACATAGAAAATCTCAAACATCCTACCAGAAAACTACTAGAGCTCATCAATGAATTTGGTAAAGTTGCAGGATACAAAATTAATACTCAGAAATCTCTTGCATTCCTATAAACTAACAACAAAAGATCAGAAAAAGAAATTAAGGAAACAATCCCATTTACCATTGCAACAAAAACAATAAAATACCTAGGAACAAACCTACCTAAGGAGGCAAAAGACCTGTACTCTGAAAACTATAAGATGCCGAGGAAAGAAATAGAAGGTGACACAAACAGATGGAAAGATGTACCATGTTCTTGGATTGGAAGAATCAATATTGTCAAAATGACTATACTACCCAAAGCAATCTACAGATTCAATGCAATCTCTATCAAATTACCAATGGCATTTTTCACAGAACTAGAACAAAAAATTTTACAATTTGTATGGAAACACAAAAGACCCCGAATAAGCAATTCTGAGAAAGAAAAATGGTGCTGGAGGAATCAGGCTGCCTGACTGCAGAGTATACTACAAAGTTACAGTCATCAGAATAGTATGGTACTGGCACAAAAACAGAAATATAGATCAGTGGAACAGGATAGAAAGCCCAGAAGTAAACCCATGCACCTATGGTCAATTAATCTCTGACAAGGGAGGCAAGTATAGACAATGGAGAAAAGAGTGTCTCTTCAATAAGTGGTGCTGGGAAAACTGGACAGCTACATGTAAAAGAATGAAATTAGAACATTCTCTAACACCATACACAAAAATAAATTCAAAATGAATTAAAGACCTAAATGTAAGATTGAATACTATTGATATAAAACTCTTAGAGGAAAACATAGGCAGAACAATGACAAAAATCGCAGTAATATCTTTTTGGATCCATCTCTTAGAGTAATGAAAATAAAAACACAAATAAACAAATGCCATGTAATTAAACTTAAAAGCTTTTGCACAGCAAAGGAAATCATAAACGAAACAAAACGACAACCCATAGAATGGGAGAAAACATTTGCAAACAATGCAACTGACAAGGGATTAATCTCCAAAATACACAAACAGCTCATGGAACTCAATATCAAAAAAACAAACAACCCAATCCAAAAATGGGCAGAAGATCTAAATAGACATTTCCCCAAGAAGATGTACAAGATGACCAAAAAGCACATGAAAAGATGCTTGATATCGCTAATTATCAGAGAAATGCAAATCAAAACTGCAATGAGGTATCACCTCACACTGGTCAGAATGGACATCCTCAAAAAGTCTACAAACAATAAATGATGGAGAGGGTGTGGAGAAAAGGCAACTCTCCTTCACTGTTGGTGGAAATGTAAATTGGTACAACCACTATGGCGAACAGTATGAAGGTTCCTTAAAAAACTAAACATAGAACTACCATATGACCTAGCAATTCCACTCCTGGGCATATATCTGGAGAAATCCATAATTGGAAAAGATACATGCACCCCAATGTTCATTGCAGCACTATTTGTAATAGCCAAGACATGGAAGCAACCTAAATGTCCATCAACAGAGGAATGGATAAAGAAGATGTGGTACATATATAGAATGGAATATTACTCAGCCATAAAAAAGAATGAAATAATGCCATTTGCAGCAACATGGATGGACCTAGAGATTATCATACTAAGTGAAGTAAGTCAGAGAAAGACCAATATCATATGATATCACTTATATGTGGAATCTAAAAAAATGATACAAATGAACTTATTTACAGAACGTAAACAGACTCATGGGCTTTGAAAACAAACTTATGGTTACCAAAGGAGAAAGGTGGGGGGAGGGATAAATTAGGAGTTTGGGATTAACATATACACACTACTATATATAAAATAGATAATCAACAAGGACCTACTGTATAGCACAGGGACCTCTACTCAATATTCTGTAATAACCTATATGGGAAAAGAATCTGAAAAAGAATGGATGTATGTATATATATAACTGAGTCACTTTGCTGTATGCCTGAAACTAACACAACATTGTAAATCATCTATAATATAAAATAAAAATTAAATTAAAAAAATTGTTGGGCTTCCCTGGTGGCGCAGTGGTTGAGAATCTGCCTGCTAATGCAGAGGACACGGGTTCAAGCCCTGGTCTGGGAAGATCCCACATGCCGCGGAGCAAATAGGCCCATGAGCCACAACTACTGAGCCTGCGTGTCTGGAGCCTGTGCTCTGCAACAAAAGAGGCCACGATAGTGAGAGGCCCGTGCACTGCGATGAAGAGTGGCCCTCACTTGCCACAACTAGAGAAAGCCCTCGCACAGAAACGAAGACCCAACACAGCCAAAAATAAATAAATAAATAAATAAATAATTTTAAAAAAATCTTGATGTTGAAAAACATCAAGATTTGTCAAAATTATTAAAAAAAACAAACAAAGTTATATCACATGTTTATACTTGTGAAGAATTGCAAATAACCTAAATATCTACCAGTATGGGTTGAATAAATAAATAGGATATATTCATAACAATGAAATCTTTAAAAACAAAACCAAAAAAAAAAAAAAAATTGTTATTGAGTACAAAATGCTGGTGTGCCTCCTTTTACAAAACTGATTGTTTCTGAAGAGCTGCAAGTGAATTGAAAATTTCTCAAATTCATTACAAGACAAACTAATATAATTTTATGTGCATGTCTTAAAATGAAAATTTCTTCTGTTACAAATATACATATTTAATTTTTCTTTTGTGTTACTACATTTTCACATTTGGGAGCTATGTAGTAAAGTGAGAGAGGCTCTTCATCACATGTGGTGCTGATGATTTGAGCGCAAGTGTCTATTAGGCCTCATCTTGAGGACTGGAAGGCAGTACAGACTAATGGTTAGGCCTGTGGGTTCTTGAGTCAGACTAGTTCTGCCACCTGCTACCTGAATGAATGAAGTTGGGAAGTTACTTAACTTTTCTGCTTCAATTTTCCTTCTGTAAAATGGGATAATAACAGTATTTACCTCATAGTATTGTCACAGGCTTCAACAAGTTTAATATATGTAAAGTGCTTAGAATAGTGCCTGCAACCTATAAGGACCACATACTGCTGTTTTTATGGCCCCTCGTGATGTATTTGGGGAAGGCAGTTGACTTAAGCTAGGAGTACAGAACTTAATAAATATTGCCTTAGATGAGTTGTCTCAAGGTAGGGGGCCCAGCAATCTGTGTTTTAACAAGCCCTGCAGGTAAATCTGATGCACACTGAAATTTGAGTACCACTGTTTGAGATTACCACGAGGAATTCCTGAGTTCCAGAAGAGTTAGCATTCTTTCCAAGGATTTGACGGATCATTTGAAGATTAGCTGTACCAGAATCACCTGTAGAGCTTGTTTAAAATGATCCACATTTGTGTAAAGTGTGAGAAAATACTTAAATATGTCTTGACTATATGTGAATAAAACAGCTCTGGAAGAATACAAAGATAATATTGGTTACTTCCATGGAAGGCAACTGGATAGATGAGAGGAAGAGGTGGGAGAGAAAATGTTTATTATATCTACTCTTGTCCCTTTTGAATTTTGAATGATACACAATTTAAAATTTTAAAACTTGTACTATAAATATTATAAATTAAATTTTATATATGTATGTATATAATACAGATCTGGGGGTTTTATCCCAAGCATACTAACTCGGAATCTACAATAGCATCTGCCAAATCAGAATCCTTGTGGTAGATTTCTAGAATATCTATGTAGTTGCCTTGGTTATCATGATGGCATATAGGCAGATACCTATCTATTGCTAATTTCCATAGTGTAAATACTCCCACCATGACCAATTTCTAGCTGTGCTAGTGGTTTGATGTTGCTAAATTGCTCTCTTCATTGGGCCAACAGAAAAAAAAGGAGACATCCATATATGGATAGATGAAAGGCATAGTTATGGCTTGTATCACCTGGAAAGCCTTTATATATGATGAAATATTATTGGGACTATGAGGTAGGAGCCTTGGCTTCTATCTGATCCTGACACTAACTGGGTAACTGGGTAAGACCCTTAAGTTTTCCATCTCTCAGTTTCCGTATCTATCAAATGGGGACATTAATAACTGTCTTACTTACATCACTGGGTCAAGTGGGATTAGATCCAACACAACTTCTAAGATGCAAAGTTAATGAAAAAGGTAATTAAATTTGGCTTTGATAAATCGATTGCACATTTAGGGCGTTTTAGTAACACTTTGAATTTAGTTGGGACAGAAATCTCTTACACGCCAAATGGGACGTGAGTTTCTAAATAATTTTAAAATTGTACAAAACTATGTTTAAAAATCTCTTTCTCCCAATAAGAAAATGCAGGGGAGATTAGTTGCCTGTCTTTAATCCCATTCAGGTTGTACAAAGTATGTGAATTTTACAGTATCTCTAATACCGTGAAAGAGTTTATTATTCCAACAGAACTGAACACATTCGACTAAAATTGATCCACAATGCCCTTGCCAAAAGAAAAGCACTCACTTTATCTGAATTATTATTAATTAGCTTCCCACACAGGCTGTAAAAGTGCCACATGTGAACCTGCCCAAACATAAGACGGAGGTAAATGAAATGATGGCTCGGGCAGGGAAATAGAACAATACCGGGAAGGGGCTTTCCTTCCTGGCACATGGCCTGCCTCACCATCCTTTTGTTACAGCAGATGAAGCTGGTGCCTGAGTTCGAGTGTCACGTGGAGAGCTGCTTGGCCTCCCCACAGAGGGACCTGTCCTCAACGTCTCTGCCTGAAGTCAGCCTTCCGGGAAGGAACATGGACCATTCTTACAAGACAGACTTCTCCAGTTTTGAGCCAGAGTCCCTCTTTGCAGCAGAACTGTTACATCATGACTTAAACTACGCCTTTCTGCTGAGGCACATCCAGAGTTTGTATTTCCATAGAATAATTTTTGAGACCAAATTACCTGAATTCAGAAAACCTCTGAATAATGAAATAGCTATAATTTATATGCCAGACACTGTGCTGGCTTCTCTGTGTATCATCTCATGTACTCCTCACACCTGTATGAAGGAGGTACTGCTGTCATCTGTTTGGTGGATGACACGATTGATTCTCAGAGCCCTTAGGAAATGGACTTGATGTCACATGCTCACAGTAGGTCTGGCTGTGTCATCTCTACTTTTATCCACTGCGCTGTACGGCCCCCTCTTTCTAAAAAAAAGACTATTCAAACATTTTACCTTCATTTTTTCAATGGATTTAAGTTGTAGGAAGGAGATTCATTAAGTTGTATGAAGGTACAAATCTAAATGTTGTACACTTTCTACAGTTCCCAGGAGAGCAGATGCTGGGCCACGAGTCAGACTAGCTGGAAAAGAATTCTCTGTGTGACAGGAATACACTATGAGCTGGACCACTCCCATGATATTTTGCAGAACCTTCTGTACATTTTTTGATCTAAGTTTGGTTTCGAGCACAGACATCTCTGTGAGAAATCCCATGAGAAGATTCCACTAAGGCAGCGACAAAGACTCGTGTTCCAATCGACTTTTTATGTAAATGGAAAAAAAAATGAATTGGAAGCACACACCTGAAAATTCATAAGAGGCTCTCTCTCAGTAATTATGAAATATTAATGGAAATAGACTCTAGGCATCATGCTAAAATTCGGACTTTGTCTCCATTTTTTCTCTTTCAAAAAAGCAGACGACCAGAAGGGAGAATGGTGCTCACAACCACACCATAGGCACGAAGACGGGAGGTGGCATTTCACAGTCACTCCGAACGGTCAATATCTGAGAATTAAACCTCCCAGACAACCAGGGAAGCTTCACCTGCTGGGAATATTCATGTCCCTCTGGGTGACGAATTCATTACTTCAGGAGACAGAGAACTCGAAGGGCGCCCGACAATTTTTTCTGTGGCTTACCCTTATGTCCTCGAAAGAAAAATATGTTTTGCTTTTGCACTTTCCCAGGTTACCATGACTCCCCGGCTACTAGTATAAATAGAAATAAACTATTCAGAAGCATCTATTACAAATGATAATATTCTAGGGAGAGCTCTTGATGACATATCCTCAGAAGACAAATTTTATTAAAAATAAAAAAAGTGTGAGTATGATAAACAGCAGCACTATCACAGTATACTTTTAAAATATTTATTTAAAATATCACTACTGTGTTAGTGAAATCTTTAAAGTGATTATCTGAACTGCTCCCCAATCACATGGAAGCCTGAACCTGTCACCAGCCAATACAACAGTCTCACATTGGCACCATGCTTTCCAGAAAACAATTCACGCCGAAGAGTGACTGCAACTGTTTTTAACAGGAAAGAAATACATCTCAAATTAAATAAGTGCTGAGACCGGACATTAAGAGATGCGGCAAGCTGTTTGCCCCAGATTCAGGCTCTGCAAACAAGCCCCGGTGGGCGTCAATGAAAACAGTTTTGGTTCAGTTGAGTGTGTGCTCTACTGCTTTTAGCTCCCTCTTCCTGGATAGTGTCTCCGGAGAGGACATCTCATCAAAGAGCCTTGTCGACCTGGCCACACTTTATATTGTTTTTGTCTCTTGTACCCTTTGCTTCTGGGATGGGATGGATGTAAGAACAATTCATCTCCAGATTCAGCGTTGACATTGATTCCATCCTGAATTCTAAAATCTTGCCAGGCTTCTTTAGCCCCTAAGTGAGCGATCTTTAGCTGAACTGCAATTCAATGCAACAATACTTTGGAGGAACACTGATCACGTGGCTGGAAAGAGACAAACAGGTTCTACCTGGGAGAATTTACTTCCAAATGGAGTCTCTCCTAGACTTATTTATTATTATTTTTAATATAGAATCCAGCGAAAAGGGCTGAGATGCCATTGAATAGCTCCATAAAACTCTCCTCACACACATTTTGATAAACCTAATGCTTCAAAGTTGAAAAGCAGAAAATACAGAAAAGTGGTTGATTCTTTTGAATAATAATTGATATCACTGATTGAGAGGGTACTATATGCCATGCACTGTGCCAAGAACTTTACTCACCATTTACCAACCCCAAAAGGAAAACTACCTTCTATTTTACAGAACTCAAGGCTCAGAGGAGTCAAGTCACTTGCTCAAGGTCACACAGCTGCTAAGTGGTGGAACTGGAATTTGAGCATTGATGAATCCTATTCCAAACTCCGTGCACTTAACTGCTAAACCCAAAATAGGAAATATGCTTCACATTGTGTAACAAATCTAATCCATGGGAATGGCTACCCGAAGCACTGGGTTGAGAAGGCTGTGTGTGTGGGCTCACCAGGAAAGAGGATCAGATTAATTAGCCATGCAAGGTTAGTGGAACTCTTGTGCCAGGATTTACCATCTTCATTTCCATTTTACTGTCCCTCAAGTCATTGATCTTTATGTCCTATTTCGGTTTGCTATGAGTTTAACACACACAGGAAGGAAATGCAGTGAAGTGGGAAGACATAGGGTTAACGTACTCCTGGGTCACTCTTTCACTCGGTTATCTGGGAGAGGTCACTTAGTCTGTTTTTCATATATGTCCTGAAGGAACTGAACTGGATGATCTTTAGGATTAAATATAATGTGTAAATATATATTTTAAAATTATCGTACCAATGAAGTAGTTTTTAAATTATCTTGTGAATTTTGTTTTATGTCATATTCTATTCTCTTCCTGCTAGTAATCTACCTCAATGGAAAAGAAAAAGAGGTGTGATAAAGTACATAATCTTTATGGAAAGCAGAAGCATGCATTTTACTTCCCCTCCAGCTCACTTCTGCAATGTCAAGACAATTTGGAAGAACATTCCACTGTGATCCTTCGATATTAAGGACAATAAGAAAATGAAAGATATCCCGTCATAATAAGTGGAATAATTCTATTATCACATATTAAAGGACAACGGCTTACAAAGGAAATACTAAAACCAACTCTTTCTCAGAAATAAGCAAACCAAACCCTTAATGTAAATGAGAACCAACTGAAAACCAGAGTTGTTTTAAAAGTGTGGTTCAAGGACCTACTGTATAGCATAGGGAACGCTGCTCAATATTATGTAACAACCTAAATGGGAAAAGAATTTGAAAAAGAACAGATACACGTATATGTCTAAGTGAATCACTCTGCTGTACACCTGAAACTATCACAACATTGTTAATCAACTATGCTCCAATATAAAATGCAAAGTTAAAAAAAAGAACTCCTGCAAATCAATACTAAAAAAGACAGACAACCCAATGTAAACACAGACAAAAAACTGAACGGACATTTGACAAAATTGCATATTCATATGGCTAACGAATAAAGGAAAACATGTTCAGAAAAAACCAGTGTGGCTCCTGAAGAGGAAGAGTCTCATTGCACGTGGGTAGTCATCCTGTGTCACTAATTAAGGGAGCTGGGTTCCCTTTCCAGCCAGTGTTGACATACGAAGGGACAGGGCCCAGGGTACAGAGTACCTGTTTCCAACACTAGCTATTCAGGGTGCTTTAGCTTCTGTTTCACTGGGTGGCAAGAATCTTGTTTTGATGCTAAGAGACAAAGGTGCAAAGGAAGGATTGCTGTCCAGTCAGAAGAAACAAAATAATGTATAGTATTTGTTATACAGCAGAAACTAACACAACATTGTAAAGCAATTATACTCCAATAAAGATGTTAAAAATAATAATCATGTATAGTAATAAAGCTAGTCCAAAACAGAGGTAGAGAAAGGCACAGCTCTGGCTATAATGTCCTCAAACTTGCAGGATGCCCAGTACATTTCTACATCATTCATTCATTCATTCATTCATTCATTCACTTCCCTGGCAATGAACTAGCAAGAAAATTCCCCAATGAATAATCCATTTTGCTGGTTAAGTCTGAGGCACTCAGATTTCCAGAAAGATAGCCAGTACAAGATAATCATCCAGGATTCTGGACATCCAGTATTGTACACTATTATCATTATTTTTGCTTCTAAGTCCAAAAGACAGAATGTACTGCCACTGCCCTTAAAGGGACTATCTTCAATGTTTGACCACCATCAACAAGATGATTAGCTTGCCTTTCACCATCTTTATGAAACTACAGATGTTGCCTTGGCATTTTTCCAGGCCTCCTTGTGTCATCAGGCCTGTAATGCCTTCTTCATTAGTTGGTGTGCTATTCATTTCTGGTCCTGAGTGAGAGGGCTGTCTTGTTCTTGACCCCACTATGCAGTTGCTTTGATTTCAGATGTAAGAGGTTGGCCAACCTGGGGTGGGTGAAGATATTCCTTTTGCTCTTACACACATCAACCGTGAGGAGACTCAGGCAGCTTTGGGGGATAAGAACGCGATAGGAGAAATGCTCCTCAAGTGGTCCTTTTTCTGTGTTCATGTTTAGCTTCTAATGTGATGTAATGAATTATGAACTAAAGGTAGTTGGAAGATTTGTGCCCTCTGTGCAGAACAGAAGTGTAACGTATGAAAGCAAACCACAGGTCAATTAGGAGAGTTGATCACTCTTTATATTGCTCTTTAATGAAAGGAAATAACCCTGATAGATTTTCCTTGGGATTGCTGATGAGTGTGTATTTGTAGTCAACACATGGGGCCTTTTATTGATCTCAGTCAAGTTAAAATTTTATTAACAAGTCAGACACTCATCTGTATTTTTCCAGAAGTTCTCTCTCTCTAAAAGTCAGTCAATACAAATGCCTTCTGTTTCTCTTTCTCTCTCTCCCTGAACTGACATTTAAGTACCTGATCCTGATATGTGCTGAATACTTTCTCATGTATTATCTCATTTAATCCTCCTGACAACGTTGTAAATTACTATTTTTTATCTCCATTTACAGATAAAGATGTTGAAGCAGACAGAGGATAAGTGAGTTGCCCTTTATCACACAGGTAATAAAAAGCAAATCATGGACTCAAACAGACCCAGTTTTCCCTGACCCTGAGGTTCATGTGATTTCTGCAACCCCATATGGTCTCCCAGAGGCAGAATGAGGGAAGTTTTGTAGCATGGCCTGATTTGAACGAAGATGATGAGAAAGATGAGGCTGATGAGGAAATGCACCCACCCAGGCAGCCTAGGAGCTGTCTTAACCCACCCAGGAGGGCCCTGGGGCTGTTGCTGCTCCTGCCTGGTTCAAAGAGCAGAGTTTCCTGTGCATCCAGCTTAGTGAAGAGCCGGCAAGTCAAACATGGCACCTCTAAGTCAAGTGATAGAATTCAGCACGTGTGACCCTAAACCTTTTGAGACTCAGTTTGGTCCCTTGGTTTTTAGCGGCTCTAAAGCAGATACAACCGTATTTTGAACAGTATTTCTACTCCCTGACTGTTTGGATTGAGTCTCCTCACTTTGTTCAAAGGCTGCTTTTAGACATCCAAGCAACAGGAACCACGTTAGAGAGTTTGAGGTTTAATCGATAAAATTGACTAGGAAAGAACTCAAAAGCCACACTGCCTGCTTCCATGCTTGATACACTGGGCAGACACTTAGTTCTCGTCTTGTTTTTGATCTACAGACTCTGTGAAAACTGTAAGTTTTCCTTCCTGCATGAAATTTTAAATTAGAGCTTGCATTATGTTCTGCGGGCTGCAGGGTTACTGCGGCAATCAGCTCCTGAAGCATAGGGATTTTATCTGAGAAGCACCTTAATGGAGATGACATTAGAGGTCAGGGTTTTGTCTGTGTTCATCTTCTACACGTTGGGACCCTGTTCCCAAATGGATGGGCTGATGCATACTCACAATCTCCTCATAAATACACTGTACATAATTTATAATCAGGCTGCTGCCAAGAATCAGCTCTTTTGATGAAAGGAAGTGAAATGTACTTTAGGAGCTAATGTGTGAGAGATTTCCAGAAATGTGAGAAACAGTTCAGTCTAGTGAAAACACGCGTGCACACAAACACACACACTTATTAGGTATTTCCTAACATGCTGGTTCTAAGAAAATCATATGCATTAATGCAATTCCCCTGAAAACCCAATGGGGTAAGTTCTGTTTTTCTTCCCATTTTGAGAATGGCAAACTAAGGCACAAAAACGTTACGTGACCTGCCTTATTTAGCTCACACAGCTAATAAGTAGCAACATTGGGATATTAATACTAAGCAATCTGGCCAAAGATGATATATCCTTAATTGTTCTACTATCCTTGCTCAAAATTCGTTCTGAGAGCAGAGAACCTAGCTGGGAATCTCAGACCCAGCTTTGTGATCTTGAACAAGTCACTTAAATCATGCTCAGCCTCAGCTTCCTATCTGTAAACTGGTTAACAATAATACCAACCTCTCATGATCGTTCAGAGGAGTTGATCAGAAAATAAGCACGTTTTGTAAACTGCAAAGTGCTACATGCGTGTCATCAGTCAGTTGTGGATACAGCACACGATACACACTGTGTCTTTCCTACTTTGTTCTTCTCTGTTGCCCTGACTCCATCCGATAATACACTAGACACATAAAAACACGTAACACTTAAAATAGTAATTTCTAATTAAATACATCCAAGTGACCTTGAAATATCTTCCTAAATCATGATGCTAACAATAAGGGTATGAATACATCATTGTTTCTCAGAGAAAACGGGGAAATAATTGTAGAGCAATGGGAACAAATTGTGCCATCTAGTTATGAAAAATACTTGCAGCTTAGAGGCTCTGTTAACATTAACATCAAAATGTTAACTCAAAAATATTAGTTAATGTTAGAGATATTCTCACCATTAAAATAATGACATGGTTGAGGACTGGTATTCTGTACCTTTAGTGTGTAGACTAGAAGTGCTTGTCAATCATCTGAAGGGGGTGGGACATTAATAGAAAAGAGGCACAGTGAGGAAGTGAGAGACCAAGTGGGATAGGCCGTGGGCTTTGGCTCTGGATTCAGCAGCCCAGGTACAAGTCTCACATCCATCCAAAAGCCATTGGGTGCTTACACATGCCAGGCCCTGTCAAGTAGGTACCAGAGATACAAAAACACATAAAGACATGGTTCTTGCCCTCCTAGAGCTCTCCTGCTCACCTGATGACCCTCGGGACTTTATGTCAGTCTTTTCATCTTACTAAGAAAAGCCTTGGTTTCCATATCAATAAAAGGGAGCAAGTGAAGAATCAGAGAGGTAAAGTCACCTTTTAAAGTTTATACAATTAATTGGAATGAAACTTTAGATTTCTAATTCAGTGTTTTCTGCAACTGGATCTTACTGTTCCTTTTGCAATTTGCAGCACTGTTTGTTGCATTTCTTAAGTGTGGGTACAATATGCCAAGATATAAGTGATTAATTTTTTTCACATTCTGCCAGGGTTTACTTTTTATTGCCATATCACTTTTTTTTGCCCAAGATTAAAAATTATTTCTCTTTGAAAGAAATAGTTTAAAAAAAGCTAAGCCACAGACTGGATAATTTTTGCAACTATATCTCTGACAAAAGGCTTTTATCCAATTTATAACAAACTGTAAGTGATTAATTTTTGAATTTTCCCAGATTGTTTTCTCTGCTTACCCACTAGAGATTTCTGGCAAGGTCTACATTAGAACCTACCCTTCTCTTCAGCTGTAAGATGTAGTCTTGGACAGTTCCAGGGCTGTACAATGGAGAAACGATAGAAAAGCAGGCAGGGGGAAGCAAAAACAAGGGCTGTAAGAGTTTTCACTGGTTTTGAGAAGCAGAGCTGTACTGTATGTGGCAATGGATTGGGAAGAACCTGGAAAGGGATTTTAAATTTTATTGCTGGGGGATTTCCTGTCCCCTTCATAATATCGAGTAATGCTAGTTTGAGTTGTTTTAAAATTATTCTTGGTTGCTGGGACAGTGTTCATTTAAGCACAATAGTGCTCTGAAATTGATCTATGAGGGTCACAGGTTTACGAGCCCTGAACAACCATTGCCTTCATCTTATTAGCAGTGGAAGGCTGTGTGTGGACCTTCCCAATGCATCTTGAATGTGAGAACCAACTAGGCTTTAATAGGTGAGCAATGAGCTGTAGCACATCTGGCCAGGGGAAATGGTGTCAGGAAATGGAATCGAGTCTTCGGAACATTTGTCTTGTTAAGTACATATGTTCCTACTTCAAAACTTCCTTCAAAGCTCTGAGTAGAAGGGAAACACATCATTTCCTTATCATGCCACCTGGTGGTTGAAACTAACAGTCAATAGGCCTGCACTTGGGCTCTGGCTTAAGGTCTGAGAGGAATATAGAAAGAGCATAGTTTATTTTACACATAATAGTTTGTACCTCTTAATCCCCTATCCTTGTTAGGCCCCCCTTCCCTTTCCCCACTGGTAACCAAGTCTGTTCTCTATGTAAGCTACAAAGATGTATAACACAGGGAATATAGCCAATATTTTATAATAACTATAAATGGAATAACCTTTAAAAATTGTGAATCACTGTTGTACACCTGAAACATATAACATTGTACATCAATTATACCTCAATTAAAAAAAAAAGAGCACCATTCTTTTCTGGGCTAAGGAGATGGAAATCCACTATAGGACACTGACAAAGTCAGCATCATAGTTAATCCATTTTCTGTGCTTCTAGCTCTAAATTAGACATCATAGCTAACTCTTGCTCTAAATGTTTACATTCTAGAAGCAGAGTGGGGTGAGGAGAATGGTGTTACTAGTTTATATTCATCCTCTATTACTTTTTAAAATCCTTACCACATCATACGTGGTGGTATTAATAGTATTCCCATTTTACAAATGGGGAAAGATTTAAAGAGTTTTAATGATCTGCTTAAGATGTAATTATCACAGTAGATGTTGGGGAGGAGAAGAAAATGGGGTATTTAATGATGAGATAAAAGCTGTAAACAATGGTGTTTTGGGGGGAGAGGCTAAACTAAAGTAAGCACTTCTGTTTAAAAAAAGCAATTAGTCACGTGTCTCTTGACTCTGAATATTTTAGTTTGACAGTCTAGGTGTGATATAAATGCATGGAAATGAGACAACAGAACTGTTGTGACATTCTTCTTTCCAAGTGAAGAGAAAGGGTGTGTCTATCAGTGGGTTCTCATTCCTCAAGATGGGTGTCATAACACATCAGCTATGTGCATCATGTATACACGTGTATCTATTTTTTCTCCACTTCTTTTTGGCTCTGGGTCTGCTTTGATGTGAATGTGTGAAATTTTAGTTAGTCAAAATAATATTTCACAATTTACAGTTAGGCAGGATGAGTGGGTTCCAGAGATCTGCTGTACAAAATAGTGCCTACATGCAACAATACGTTATTCTGTACTTAAAAATATGTTAAGAGGGTAGATCTCATGTTAAGTGTTCTTACCACAAGAAAACAAACAAAAGAACAAAAGGACAGAAGAAAACTTTTGGAGGTGATGGAAGTGTTTATTACTTGGATTGTGGTGAGGGTAACACAAGTGTACATGTATACCTTAATCATGTCCTAACTCACTAAACTGTATACATTAATCATGTGAAGTTTTTTGTATACCAATTATACCTCAATAAGGCTGGATAAACAAACAAATAAATAAATAAAACTATGTCTGTCTTTAAAAAATTTAGCAGATCCATGGCAAGGCATCAGACATACAATTCACAGTATGCATCCGACATAAAGAGTTAGAATACCCCCAATTTTTCCCTTGAGCATGTTCTCCCCAAAGTCTCTAAAACCATTCTCCAGATGATGTAGAACTATATATTCTAAAATACATGGTTTTAAAGGCAATATGTGGCGTGATGATTTTTAAGACTATGGTGAAAGGAGCTAGAGGATGGCGAGATATGTATAAAGGTAGAAAAATGTGTGGCACTGTTTTTTTTTTTCTTTCTTTTTGGAATGTTCTCCCACCATCTAAAAGGATAAGTGGCATGAAAGAAGCCTCCCTGTAGGTCTTCTCAACTCAGAGTCAGGAAGACCTGCTTTGAGGGCTGTTTTCTATGGGATGAGGGTGAGAAGTGGTAATTCCCACTTTTTCACGAAATCTCACTAATGACCAACTTGTTTTGTGAGCCTGAGGTAATTATTAACTTTCCTACATTTCAGTCTCCTACTCAATATAATGGAGTTCAAAAACCTGCCTGAAAGCATATATATGAGGATAAAAATGAGATGATTTTTACAATGAGTCAAGTATCTGTTATATCAGATCTTCTTAATAAGCAGTTTTTGATTTTGAATCTGAATGCTAAACACTTTCAAGGTGGTGGAGTATGTCTACAGTCAGGGAAGTTTCACTTTTTAAAAAATAATTGGTTTAAGTATGAATTAGACTTTCAACATCAGCATGGAAAGTACGATGCCCTGAACAGCTGAGATAATAGCTTTAGATTGCTGTTATATTAAATAAACAAGATATTCGATTTGAAATTATTTACTTTGAATGCCAAAAAAAATCATTTGGTTATGGGAAAAGTGGGATTATATGTGAAGCAACCCCTGGCTTTATGCATGAATGATACTATCTGTTGCTCAGACCATAGCCTTGGAAAGAGTGCATAAAATCACGTGGACTTATAAAGTTCCACTTATAGAATGAGGGGCCCAGCTTCATTTATGACTCTTTGAATATCAACCACCACCCCACCCCACCCCCAAAAAAAACCCAACTGACCTCCCTGGAGACTTGCTTTTCCCTGACTCTTCCCATCTCTGTAAATGGCACGACCAAGCATCCAATTGCTCAAGGCAAAAATCAAGAGCTATCCTTGATTCCTCTCTCTTACATGCCCCTCATCCAATTCATCAGCAATGGGATTGATTACTGTATCTTCAAAAGGTAAAAACTGAGACACTAACTACTTCTCACTATTTCCACCACTGCCACCCTAGTTCAAGCTGTAATTACCTCTTGCCTAGATGACTGCAGTAGCCTCTCCATCTCCTTCCTCTATAGGTGCTCACACACTGGCCGTCATAATTTCCACTCAACTTCCAGAGCAATCAGGTCACCCTTACCCCACCCTTCACCCTCATTGTTTCCAAGTCCACATAAGAAACTCTTGTTTTTAAAGCCAGGTTTACAAGGTTTATATTGTCATTTTTTCTGTCCTCTTCCTCTATTCCCTCATCTCTAGCTACACTAACGTTATTGATATTTTTGAATGTCGCCAGATCATTCCCATCTTGAGACATTTGCAATCTCTCTTCCTTCTGCCTGGAAAACTCTTTCCTGGATCTTTGCCTGATTTGCTCCTTCACTAAGTTCAGGATTCTGATCAAGGGTCCATCTATCATCCTTTCCTCTCACCCTGATTTGTTGTTCAAAGCTCTGTCACTCCCTGGAACTGTATTATATGTTTATTTGTTCATTTTTGATTGTTTAGCTTCCCAATGGAAATATAAGCTCTATTCAGGTGGGGACTCTATTTTATCCATCACATCGTCCTCAAAGTATACAGTGTATTTTCAGTAAGTACTTATTAAATGACCTATTGAACTGTGTGTGTGTGTGTGTGTGTGTGTATGGGAACTACAGAAGAAACTACACCATGAATGGAAGGTTCTGGCAAGCACTGGGGGATGAAATGCTTTGGGCGGACATGCTTTGGGCAGCCATGAAATGCTTTGGGCAGATGTGGCCAGAAGGCCATCATCATTATCATTCATGTGGCAATTGTACTGTCACTGTGTGCTACTGGAACCAAAGCCCCATGACCAGAACAAAAGGACACAGATAACTGTGGGTCAAACACTGTTTTGCACTCTTTCATATATATTGTCTCATTAAGTTCTCACCCAACAAGACTGACATTTTTCTCATATAGGCCAGATGAGGAAAGAGAGACCTGAAAAGGTAAAATCACTTGACCAAATTCATTCAAGAAAGTGGTAGAGCCAGGATTTGAACCCAAGTTTTATGACTTCAAATCTATTGTTTTCCCCCTATTGCTTCTTTTTCCTTTTATTGAAGTATAGTTGACTTAATTAGTTTCAGGAGTACAACATAGTGATTCAATATTTTTATACATCATACACCATACAAAGTTATTATGATATTATTGACTGTATTCTCCTCTTGCTTCTACATTGCTACCAAAGTTAGGAAAGCTCATTAGGATTTAAGAGAAGAAGAGAAATAAAGAATGAAGAGGAGTCCCAGCTTTAGAGGCTTCAATTAAGCCCCATTTCTATATAAATCTACCCCTGTTGCTCCAGCATGTATTAAGTAGTCTTTCCTTTGAATGAATTTTTTGATAACTTTCATTTAGCAAATAGTACATGCTTTCTCCCACTTTTACTGATGATATACACTGTCTAGTTATTAGACTGAATCGTATGAAATTGCTAATATTCTACTCTTCTTGACTTACAGAAATAGCAATTCAACAATTAAAATTCAAATCTGTCTGACACAGAGTCTGTGTGCTTAACCATTTTGATATACTACATCACCTCTGACAAAGAGGCATCAAATGCTTTGCTCTCTGTAGAAATAAGACGTTCGTGCCATGGAAATAAATATCACACACTAACTGCTACCTGGCATCCATTCTTCCCACCGTACCTAAAAACAGAGAACTGACTTTGCTCTGCTGAAGAAGCCAAGAAGTTTAGGACAACTGGTAAAGAGAGTCACTTTCCAAGGGGCAAGAATCCTTTCCTGCCTACTTCCCACTAAATACATTTGAGCAGGTCAGGACCATAGCAGGTAAACTTCACACTTACACAGAAAAGCCATCAATGAATCAAAAATCAAGGGAAAATAATACAAATCCTAATGATTCCCCTAAGCTCTGTTCTTCTTTCTCAAAGTACTTATAGTAAGGAACTCACACCATTACATATGGAATTTGGTTAAGCAAGATAAACAAGTGGAAGAATTTCTGTGTACTGAGTTACTGGTGGTGTCTACTGCTTTCTCTGTAGAGCTAAGAAAGAGGCTAATTTTTCCTCTCTGGGATGATTCACTTGTGGCTTCAGTCTTTTTACCTCAGAACAAGCAAATGGACTAGGTGACCTCAAAGGTTACCCCCATAAGCCCTCAAGATCTGTGCTCAAATGATAACACAAAGATAGCTGAGAGCTTCACTTGGACTCCTCTTCTCTGGGAACTATAATTAGTGCCATTCTCTGAAGGCTGGGCAGAAGCCAGGTGTAGAAACATTCTTATTTTTAGAACACTGGAGTTGGTTGCCCATGAAAAGAATATAGACAAAAAGGGAGGAGCAGACAACGTGAAGGGCAACTTTGAACACATAGGAACACAACTCAGATGTTGATGATGAGTAACAACATCGCTGGCCATAACACAGCGACTATGTAACTTCACATTTGGCAGACTAGCTGTCTCTCCCACCTCACAGGATGCCTGTGGAGGTAGAGCATTTCTGAAGACAAAAATTGAGGAATATGATTTTCTTTCTGTAGAAGGAAATCCCGTTACGTATTTGCATTATTTTGTGGGGAATGGACCATCATCTTAAAATATTACGTGTTTCAATGCCTGCCATGAGTCAGCTGAGCTGTCTTCCATTTCAAAAATGTGTCCCTGTTCCCTATCTTCTTTCACCTGCCTCTTGATTTCCACAAGATTCCAGCTGTCATCAAATCCATACACTCATTTTCACTGGTTTCTCCAGCTAAACCCACACCTGGATTATGGGAAATTCCCACCCTGGGCATTCAGATTAATTAATATTGCTTTACTGCTTCTTTCAAGTTACTTGCAAAGGTGATAATAACTCAGTTGGCTGTGAACCTCAGTAACTCGCCATCAGTTTAATGAATTTTGATTGAAAAACACCCTTCCAGTCTTTTGCCCTAACCTATTACTGACAACACTGTCAGCTTCATACGCTGTCTCAAATCCTTATATTTTCTAAAATTTGAGTACTCATTCCAAGAGGGGCTATATATAAGTGAAAAAAATAAGATAGCATTTCAATCATAGAAACAGCGGTTACATAAATTATGACATACAGGCTCAAAGTAATGTATGCACCATCGCTAATTTATTTAACAATTATTTATTGAATCTCTGTGCCATACCCTGTGCAAATCACTAGAGCAGAGGCAAAAGAAACTGTCTCTTGGTGGAAATAGTCTAGTACATAGGGAAAAGAAGCAAAAAAAAAAAAAAAAAACCAACAAAAAAACCACATACCACAATATTTCTGCTATTGACTTACAGAAATAGCAATTTCTGTAAGTGGTATGTGGTTTTCTAATACAACATGGTAAATGTTAAAATAGAGGTGAGAATAGCATGCTTTGGAAAAACAGAGAAGGGAGCAATCAATGCAGCCAGAAAACTAGTCGTTATAGAAGCTCTTGTAGCAACTAGGATAGAGTTGTTTATTTTATTAATTTCTTAAGTTGAAGTATAGTTGATTTACAATGTTGTGTTAGTTTCTGCTGTACAGCAAAGTGAATCAGTTATACGTATACAAATATCCACTCTTTTTTAGATTTCCTTCCCATTTAGGTCACCACAGATCATTGAGTAGGGTTCCCTGTGCTATATAGTATGTTCTCCTTAGGATAGAGTCTGATGATATAATGTAAAGTGAAAAAGAATAAACTTGGATTAATACTATGGACACATTATATGTACATATGGATGAGCATTAGAAGGCAAGGAGGGAAGATGAAGTTAATGGGTTAAAGTGGTAGATTTCTAGTTGGTTTTTGCTTTGCTTTCTCTTTAATTTTTGTAATAAATGAAATTTTGGTGAGGGAGTGTTAACTAAGTAAATGGAGCCTTGGGTGAAGCATCACTTTCTAAAATGGATCTTGTCTAAGAGGCAGTGCAAAAGCAAACTGACAGACTTCCTGTAACAGGCATGTGAAGCTGATGGGTGGATCCATATTAACGTCACTGAAAAGGCCACATGTGGAACCACTGGAACTGTTTTCTCCATATATTAGTTGGAGTATGTTGTCATTAGACAGGAAGTCAGCCGTAGAATCAATAATTCTCTGGATAATAGGCATTAACCACTTGACCACGGTTAATGCAAAGGATTTACTGACTAATATGAAAATTTGCAGATGATGCTAACATTTGTCCAGTTTTCTGCAGATTAGGTTAACGTTTGAATTACAACTTAATTTACATTAATATACATTAATCTATAATGTATAATACCATACATTATGTTTGGTGATTTATTCCTCTTTTCCTTGGCCATTTCAAATGTATCCTAGGTTAGGAAATAGATTTTCTTTGCTTTTTTGGTAACTAGCATTTTGAGGCTGGATTGTGGATCATTTGAGTATTACCCTTGGTTCCTCAAGAATAATATGTCAATATTAACTCTGACTTCTTCCTCTTCAAATGTTGTGTATCATTAAAAGTCCAAATCAAGCTGTACTCCCATGAAATCTTTTCTGTCAATAACAAACCCTAAATGGGAGCTCTTTTTCCTTTTCTTAACCTATGTTTAAAGAGATAGGAATTAATAATTGATCATTTCTTAATATCTAAATATTTATATATACTAGTCTTCACCACTATACTTAATTAGAAATTCCTTAAACGGAGGTAATTTTATCTTTTATCACTCACCCTTAGTACCTAGCTTAGGGCTAAAAGCATATAAAGAGCTCAACAAATGCTTATTTAAAAAAAGATTGATTTATACTTTCACAACACACACATACATATCTGTTACTTTCAGCTCTAATGGACACAGCTTTCAAAGAACCTCTTGTATAGGGATATGTCCAGTTGAACTTTTAATCTCCCAAAGAGGAATTTAATATTCACACACATTCAGCAAGATTCCTTGCAAAACCATCAGTTATTTCTGACACATAATGGTTCTTGCTGGTTTTATACCCAATTTAATCAAATCCCAGGACAACTGGCTGCAACATCTGTAACTGGGTGAACCACATAGGCTGCTCAAGGTCAGACCTAATTATCCACATTTGCACTCATCTGGCAGATGTGAAAGACTTAAGATTTGCATGTGCTCATTAATTGAGGGGCAAGCTCTTCTCTGCAGAATTCAGCAAAACTCCAGCTGAAATATAATGGCATTCATTTTGAGGTAAGATTCCCAGGTCATTAAGCACTTTGAGATATGATACTCTCTCTAGTAAGAGGGAATTTGAGTCTAGATGAGCTCCAACCTGGCTCTTTCCCTAAAAGCTGTGTGACCTTGGGCAATTCCCTTACTCTTGCAGAGCCTCAAACCGCTGCCTATAACACAAAGTTGTTTTGCTAATGGATCACTAAGTACTGTCTTTGATCAGACTATGATTCACTATTATTTAATTAAATACCTAGATCTAATTTTTATTGTGCACTTACTATGTGTGAGGCAATATATTTTTATGGGTTTGCACTGTGCACCAGGCTGAAATTGGGTTTAACCACCATGAAGATATATTTGCTAAAACAGATCTGTTTGCCTTGTCTGAAAGCTACCAATAAGCCAGTAGTTTGTTCTCTCTTTAAGATCTAATGGTTCTAAAACAAGTTGGATGCTACTTTAATGCAGTCATTTTCCAGCCACTAAGCAAGTCATTCATCCCTCAATTGTGTTCACTGGAGCAGCTGATACTCCTTTCTAAGTGTAGGTTTTCAAGGTATTTATCCTAAATAGATTTTAGGAAATGAGTTCACACAAGCTTTTTTTCTGAAGTGGACATCAGTCTATGATTTAGTCACTATTTTAGAAATTATAATGTGTTAGTTTTCTATAATACACTTTACTTGATACCCACTGTGGTAGCTTGTCTCCAAGATGACAGCCATCAATACCTTTTTTCCCTGTACACACTTCCCTTGAAAGGGAAGGTCTATTACTCTTCCTGCTTGAATCTGAGCTGGCCCAGATTCAACTACTTTGATCAACAGAACGTAGAGAAAGGGGTGCCATGTGACTGCTGAGGCTAGGTCGTACAAAACTTTTCAACTTCCACCTGAGTCTTTTGGAATGCCCACTTTGGGGAGGCCACCTGCCATATAAGAAGCCCAACTGCTCTTAGACCACTATGCTGTGGGGAAGGTCCAAGCTAGCCATGTGAAGAAGCTTCACGTAGAGATGCCTGACCAGGCCTCAGCTGTTCCAGCCCAGGCACCAGTGAGGGAATCTTCAGGTGACTCCAGTCCCAACCAGCACTTGCCTGCAGGTGTACAAGGACCCAAGAAAGTACTGCCCAGCTGAGGCCTATAACTACCAGTGCATGAGACAAGAATAAATTATTACTTTGAGCCACTACATTTTGGAGTGGTTTGTTACATCACACTAGATAAATAGAGAAAACACTAAGCTCAGAAGACCATAGTGGATAGAAATTTATTCCTTATGTGCCTTAAGTGCCTCAGATTCTACTAGAGGGTACAGATTAGGGTCAACCTAGAATTCTGTCTTATTTTTTTATGCTGGTTAAAATGTTGGTAGAATAGAGAATTCAGGCACACTTAGGAATGCAGAATCAAGAGTCAAAAGGTCTCTCTTGAGACCAAACTCAAATATACCTAGAGGAACAAAGACATTGGGCCTTAGACCTCAGGTTCCAGATAGTGCACCTGGCTGGAAATTAAACAAACAAAACAAAACAAAAAACACCAAGACAGAGAAACTAAAATGGATTAGGAAGGCCATAACCAGAAAGCATAAACCACGTAAACTATCATGGAGAAATGCCTGGATGAGACACTGATGGAAGAGAGAAAACAATTATGCCTTGTGTGCAAGTGCAACTGGCCAGGTGACTGATGATCTGAATTCACAAACCCCTTCAGCTTAATCACAGCGTCTAATTGTGAGAGTGTATGCATGTACGTATGTCGGGGTGTGGGAGGCCTGACGTGAAGGATACTCATTGGGCTTTCTGCCCTGGAGGCAACAGATTTATGGGTGGGTGAGTTGTTTCCTCTGGGGTCTCCCTGGTGGAGACTGCCGCTCAGGCTTCTGGTATGCCCTGCCAGAAGTCTTCATCTGAAATGTTAGCGAAGTCATTGTACATGATAATGGATATCCCTAAGTCCAATGAAACAGAGGCTGTCCTAAGGCTTGTTACAGCTTGAGAGAGAGAGAGAGAGAGAGAGAGAGAGAGAGAGAGAGAGAGAGAGAGAGAGATACTGATTTATAGGACTGGAGAACTCTCAAACACATGTTATTTAACATAGATATAATGGAAATTGTACATGAATAGAAGGCAGAATGGATTTTAAATGACAAAATTCTCCTCTCACCCAATATGAGATCCTCTATCAAATCATTGTGATATCAAATAATTGTTGTTACGGTACTTGATTAGCTTTTGAGGAGATTGGATTGTTTTCTAAAATCTCTTTCTTAGATATGTAACAATGATGTGATATTGATTTTAGATACTTAACAGGATAAGCTCAATAAAAAGACCAGGTGTGAGCGAAAGAGAGCCTGAACACCACCAAGAATTGCTCTGGAGGGGGTCGTATTAAAGCTTGAGGGGTAGGACAGAATGACATTATTCCAAAAGCAGTGTGTGAGTCACTTTCTTTCTAACTGTGATAGGTTTTTAACTGAAACAGCATTATAAAGGATGGTTAGCTTTATTGGGCAGCCTTCAGTAAACAGTCTCAACGTATCATGTAGGCAAACAGTGGTATTAATAGGCCTAAAAGAAGGAGAAAAAAAAAAAAGAGAGAGAGAAGGAAGACTGGGTGTTAGCTTCCTTTTGGCTTCTTCATTATAAATTTTAAAAGTCTGAGTCAATGGGGTTTGATTAAATGCTTTAATAAAGATATCGTGGAAAATCCTTTCTTGATACATGGGACTTTTAGATGGTTCTGTGCTTATCATATGGTTAACTGGATTTGCTAGAATATAACCTCTGCGTTCTTGACACACTATTCAATCAGACAAGCATCTATTGAGCACCACCTGAAAGCCTAGCGCTGTGCTAAGTGCCATAAAGCAATAGTTCTGGCATTAGTGGATGTAATAGACTTATAGAATTTTAAAAAGTGGGGAAACTATCATAAAGTTGACAAGTCTTTTTTATTTTCCAAGAAAGCAGATATAAAAGAAAACAACTGCTACCTGTTCTCATAATTATTCTTCACTGCAGCCTGGTAGGAACTTTACTCAGACTCTCAATTGGAAGTCACTGCACTGTGCAGTACCTAAAATTCATATAAAACATATTCCCACCTGCCTAGTCATTCTCTCCTGACATGTCAGCTTAATTCTTAGTTGAACAGTGACTAAAATTGATGTTCCCTGCAAGACAATTCCAAATTACTTTCATAAAATATTTTAGATTGACTGATCGTTACACACAAATCAATCTTTTAAATTCTAGACCATAATCACCGTCAATGTATTTTTACACAATTTTAAAGGACGTTTCTTAACCTACTATGAAAGGTTTTCAAATTTTCTTTTAAAAAACATAGAATCCTTTCTTCAATTAAAATCTTATTCATGAAGGGCTTCCCTGGTGGCGCAGTGGTTAAGAATCTGCCTGCCAATGCAGGGGACACAGGTTTGAGCCCTGGTCTGGGAAAATCCCACATGCCGTGGAACAACTAAGCCTGTGCACCGCAACTACTGAGCCCACACTCCACAAGAGAAGCCACCGCAATGAGAAGCCCATGCACCACCACGAAGAGTAGCCCCCGCTCGCTGCAACTAGAGAAAGCCCGTGTGCAGCAATGAAGACGCAACACAGCCAAAAATAAATAAATAAAATAAATTTATAAAAAAAAATCATATTCAGGAAGACCTGTATCCAAAATAGATCAAAGTGAGCTGTTCTGATTAAGCAGTCTGCTGGGCTCCCCTTCGCAGCTTCTCCATGCCACAGTGGCTCACAAAGCACCTCCACACAATTCTCAGGGCCGCATAGAGCAGCCTTGAATGGCTCCTGATCTAAAAAAGTTAGAGACTCGTAGAGCTTCTAGGTCAGAAGATACCTCAGAGATGATCACAAATGACAGAATACTGAGTGAAGTAAGTCAGACAGAGAAAGACAAATATCATATGATATTGCTTATATGTGGAATCTAAAAAAAGGGTACAAATAAACTTATCAACAAAACGGAAATAGAATTACAGATGTAGAAAACAAACTTACAGTTACCAAGGGGGGAAGCAGGGGGTAGGGTGGGATAAATTGGGAGATTGGGATTGACATATTCACACTACTATATATAAAATAGATAACTAATAAGGACCTACCATATAGCACAGGGAACTCTATTCAATACTCTGTAATGACCTATATGGGAAAAGAATCTAAAAAAGAGTAGATATATGTATATGTATAACTGATTCACTTTGCTGTACACCTGAAACTAAGACAATGTTGTAAATCAACTATACTCCAATAAAAATTTTTTTAAAATGGCAGAATAGCAGAGCAGGAAGAGTCTTGGAGCTCAACTGGTTTACCCACCTCAATCCACAGATAAGAAAATCAAGGCCCAGAAAGGTAGCAAAATATCCCCCCCAGTGTCACATACTTTGCTACTTAGTGGCAAACACATGGCTAAAAATTAGGACTCTTTTGCTCCAGTCCAATGTTTTTCTTATCTTATTTGCAACTCTTTTGGAGGTACTATGTACAGGGAAAATGGCAGGAGCATTTGAAATGGAATTATTTAAAGTAGAGACAGCAGAGAAGAGGAAGCCTGAGACAGGCAGGAAAAGAATGGACAAATGGATCCCATCTCTTACTAGTTCCTCTTACGTTCAAAACAAGTAGAAGCTGAATCATTGTCTTCAAGAGGCTTCCAATTTAGATAGGAAAAAACAAAGAGGTAAAAAAAGAACGTTTATGACTTCTGTGATGTTCTAAGAAGACCAACTCCAAGTGATAAGAAGTCACAAAAATCTTGATAATTGATAAATTGGAAGTTACACAGATATGTGAGGAAACGTTGCTGCCCCATAATCATAGTGGTTACAAATGAAAGTTAGACCATCATCTGACAATCGAGTTTGTAAAAGCTTGGTTATTCATACACTTTGGGAGGGGGTGCTTGTTGTTTTGCAGGATGCAGAGCTGAGCTGTGGCACAGCTGGCCCACCCATCAGATTGAATATTACAATGTGAGCACCACCGACGTGGACAACCCATGAACATAGATAAATGAGTTCTGGGAGCATGTAGGCAGCTTGATGTACCAGCATTGTTTTTGTCCAACTTGAACTCACAGAGCTCAATATATATAAATTCTCTCTTCCCTATCCTCCCTCCATTCCTTTCTTTTTCTTTCATACTTCAACTTATTTCAATATATGAGAAATAAGTGTATGTGTGTGTGTGTTTAGAATCACTAACTTGATAGAAACTCAATATTTTTTCCTAATCTTTAACAGCAATTTGTATTCAAATTTCTACTCACATTTAAGAAAATGGCATACCCATGTCTATAAAATTCATCCATTAGCAAGTTGTTCTAAATTAGAAAGCACTACAACTGAGAAAGCAGAAGCAGACCTTCTAATTGTGCCAATTCATTAATTTTTCTTCTGTTAAAAGCCACTATAATAATATTAAAGAGAATTTTTCAAAGAGAAAAAAATCATTCTCATGTTTGTATTATAACTATTCCCATGTGTCCATGTTCCCATTCAATCTGTTTTTACATTCTTACATATTTTTAAAATAGTTGACATCATGATGTGTCATGTAATTTTGCTTTCTATTTTGATCACTTTGCATACTGTAAACATTTATCTATGCTGCTGCCTAGTCTCTTTGTCAGGGTAGACAAAGCCAGTATACATGATGGGGAGATGGAAGGACATAAAAACTAGTGATCCTGGTTGGAACCAAGTTTCTCTCTCGTTTGAATCCCACTATATCAAACACTCAAGAAATGCAAACGTTGCTGATTTCAACGTATTTTTTAAAAAATTACCCATCTAAATAAAGGGTGAATTTGAACCCATTGCATGGGTAATTTAACCAAAAGGTAACATATTTTCTTTATAAGGACAATGAAATAACTGAATTAGCCTTCAGTATGAGAAATACAACTTGTATGATATCCATCTTGGAACACTGGAATCACTAGCTTTTTATTAACTGAGCTTTTTGATACAGTGCATTGTTTTTAAAAAATGAAGTATTATGCAAATCAATCAATGTGATAAATCATATTAACAAATTGAAGGGGAAAAACCATATGATCATCTCAATAGATGCAGAAAAAGCTTTCGACCAAATTCAACACCCATTTATGATAAAAACCCTCCAGAAAGTAGTCATAGAGGGAACTTACCTCAACATAATAAAGGCCATATATGACAAACCCACAGCCAACATCATTTTCAATAGTGAAAAACTGAAACCATTTCCATTAAGATCAGGAACAAGACAAGGTTGCCCACTCTCACCACTATTATTCAACATAGTTTTGGAAGTTTTAGCCACAGCAATCAGAGAAGAAAAAGAAATACAAGGAATCCAAATTGGAAAAGAAGAAGTAAAGCTGTCACTGTTTGCAGATGACATGATACTATACACAGAGAATCCTAAAGATGCTACCAGAAAGCTACTAGAGCTAATCAATGAATTTGGTAAAGTAACAGGATACAAAATTAATGCACAGAAATCTCTTGCATTCCTATATACTAATGATGAAAAATCTGAAAGAGAAATTAAGGAAACACTCCCATTTACCATTGCAACAACAACAACAACAAAAATACCTAGGAATAAACCTACCTAGGGAGACAAAAGACCTGTATGCAGAAAACTATAAGACACTGATAAAAGAAATTAAAGATGATACAAACAGATGGAGAGATATACCATGTTCTTGGATTGGAAGAATCAACCTTGTGAAAATGACTATACTACCCAAAGCAATCTACAGATCAATGCAATCCCTATCTAACTACCAGTGGCATTTTTCACAGAACTAGAACAAAAAAAATTCACAATTTGTATGGAAACACAAAGGACCCCGAATAGCCAAAACAATCTTGAGAAAGAAAAACGGAGCTGGAGGAATCTGGCTCCCAGACCTCAGACTATACTACAAAGCTACAGTAATCAATACACTATGGTAGTGGCACAAAAACAGAAATATAGATCAATGGAACAGGATAGAAAGCCCAGAGATAAACCCACGCACATATGGTCACCTTATCTTTGATAAAGGAGGCAAGAATATACAGTGGAGAAAAGACAGCTTCTTCAATAAGTGGTGCTGGGAAAACTGGATAGCTACATGTAAAAGAATGAAATTAGAACACTCCTTAACACCATACACAAAAACAAAATCAAAATGGATTAAAGACCTAAATGTAAGGCCAGACACTATAAAACTCTTAGAGGAAAACATAGGCAGAACACTCTATGACATAAATGACAGCAAGATCCTTTTTGACCCACCTCCTAGAGAAATGGAAATCAAAACAAAAATAAACAAATGGGACCTAATGAAACTTAAAAGCTTTTGCACAGCAAAGGAAACCATAATCAAGATGAAAAGACAACCCTCAGAATGGGAGAAAATATTTGCAAATGAAGCAATTGGCAAAGGATTAATCTCCAAAATTTACAAGTAGCTCATGCAGCTCAATACCAAAAAAACAAACAACCCAATCCAAAAATGGGCAGAAGACCTAAATAGACATTTCTCCAAAGAAGATATACAAAGTGCCAACAAACACATGAAAGGATGCTCAACATCACTAATAATTAGAGGAATGCAAATCAAAGCTACAATGAGGTATCACCTAACACCAGTCAGAATGGCCATCATCCAAAAATCTACAAACAATAAATGCTGGAGAGGGTGTGGATAAAAGGGAACCGTCTTGCACTGTTGGTGGGAATGTAAGTTGATACAGCCACTATTGAGAACAGTATGGAGGTTCCTTAAAAAACTAAAAGTAGAACTACCATACAACCCAGCAATCCCACTACTGGGTGTATACCCTGAGAAAACCATAATTCAAAAAGAGTCATGTACCACAATGTTCATTGCAGCTCTATTTACAATAGCCAGGACATGGAAGCAACCTAAGTGTCCGTCAATCAGATGAGTGGATAAAGAAGATGTGGCACATACATACAATGGAATATTACTCAGCCATAAAAAGAAATGAAATTGAATTATTTGTAGTTAGGTGGATGGACCTAGAGTCTGTCATACAGAGTGAAGTAAGTCAGAAAGAGAAAAACAAATACTGTATGCTAACACGTATATATGGAATCAAAAAAAAAAAGAAAAAAAAATGGTTCTGAAGAACCTAGGGGCAGGACTGGAATAAAGATGCAGATATAGAGAATGGAGTTGAGGACACGGGAAGGGGGAAGGGTAAGCTGGGACGAAGTGAGAGAGTGGCATGGACATATATACACTACCAAATGTAAAACAGATAGCTAATGGGAAGCAGCTGCATAGCTCAGGGAGAGCAGCTAGGTGCTTTGTGACCACCTAGAGGGGTGGGAGGGAGACAGAAGATGGAGGAGATATGGGGATATATGTATATGTATAGCTGATTCACTTTGTTATACAGCAGAAACTAACACAACATTGTAAAGCAATTATACTCCAATAAAGATGTTAAAAAAATAAAATGCCAGACAGAATTAAAGTGTATTATTTAAATATAGCATATTTGTCAATATACACAAGACTATTAGATCCTTAAAGGTAGGGATTTTTGTCTGATTCATTGTTCTTCTCCTCACAACTTACAGCACAGTGATATACAATTAGTATATGATCCATAAAAGTTCATTGAACTAAATTGATCTTAGCTTCAAAATAATCAGTTAGCAGGGGACATAGCTTTCTGATAAATCTAAGCCAGTTTGTAACCTAAGTTCTGACACTTATCAGATGAGTCATTAAGGGCATGTACCATTCGACTTTGTTGGTGGAATATATACGCTCAAATCTGAAAAGCTGTTACCTTGAGTAATTTTGCCATTTCAGCCACGGATTAAATCAATTAACTGATTGCTAACTCCAGCAGGATTCAGACCACGTGGCCTTTTATATTCTGTCGCTTTGTTTAAATTCAGTTTGAGTTTGTGCATATTTACCTTATAGAGAGTGTATATTATATAATACCCAGGTCAGAAAAGAGTTCCAAATGAAACCCGGGGCCCCTGCTGTATCCTCTCAGAGGACTGGCCCCCTGGTAACCCCTGTCTCAGTCTGTAATCGTATATTTGTGTGGTTACCTGGTTATAGCATGTACCCCTCAGAGTCTGTAATGACCATGAGAGCAGAGGCTGCATCTGTTGGTATATTATTTTATCCCTAGAGTTTGGTACAGTCTCTGGTCCATAGCGCATATCCAAAAAAGGCAGCTGAACAAGTTACTGAAATCCCAGGGAAAACACAATTGGAGCTGAGTTTTGAAGACAGGTGAAAGAATTGATCTAGCAGCAAGATGAGAAAAGCCCACCAAGTAGGGTGAGGGCTTGAAATGGGGGTGTGGGTTCGGGTAGAAAGACTGGGGAAGATCCCTAAGGAATGCCTCTTAATACAGCAGGCGCCTCTGTGTCTTAGGAGCAGGTATGTACATAACAGGAGTTCCTTCCAGAAACAGGTCTGTGTTTTTATCTGACTTGATTTCTAAAACCATCAAGAAGCCCAATAATACTGAGTAGGCATGGACATGAGACACACCTTTATCATGCAAGAAGAGGAAATTTCCATGATGCCCATAACTAGGCAGTGTTTCTGAAAGTGGCCAGTTACTGGTTACTGTGGCTTCCCTCCCCAGAAAAAGGAAAAACTTAACCATTTTCCCAAGAGCACATGACTCTCACCCGGATAAACTTTTTATTTCCCAAAGGGTGTGATCAGCTGAGATCATACAAATGTAATGGTCCTCAGTCAAATAGCCATGTCAGACATTTTCCACTCTTCTATAATGTTCTGTGTCCACTATGGACACTTTAGAAGTTTGGAACTTGCATAGCCATGTCACCCTTAGGTGATTTGATTACCATGTTACTTTATCCTGGTCTGGTGAGGGAATAATCACATCTTGTGCTTCCCAGCTCCTCTGAGATGATGTCAGAACAAATTGAGGGTTCCAGAATTTTCCTCAGGTCCTCCTTTTCCCTCTTCTCTCTCCCTTTCTCTTGCCAGTTCTGTTTCCCATCTCCTCTTTTCCCCATGGTTTATATCTATTTCTCCATACATCCTCAGATATGAGGTATCCAATGTCCCAAATTGGTGTACTTATTTTGTACATAGAAAGTTCAATTTTTACTTCCTCCCAAAGTTTTATTCAAAGAATATGGCTGCTCCCAAGTGTCCCACTGGGCTGTAGGCCTATATATTTTGAGTGTTTTATGTTTGGGTGATTTCTGTCTGAGATTCCTTTCAGCTACTGGGGGAAGTAAAATGGCAGCAAGTTGGATATATTTTGTATATATTTTCAATACATCATCTTTTATTTTGATTGTAGCTTTGACAGAAATGCATTTTGCAAATCCCCACCTCTCCAGGGCAGGCAAGTCAAAGAGGAGGAAAAAAAGCTTTGTGAGAAAGCATCCAAAATGCATAGATGGCCTTATCATTTTGAGATAGCCAACCTGGCCCAGTATTCCTTCTTTGTCTGATTTCTATTAAAGCTATTAAGAATGGATTCAGTGGACCGCACTTTCTGTCTGTCTTCCTAGAGGTGTAAACCCCGGTGGCATCAGAATCATATGAATAGGACTGTATGTACTGATAAGCAATTATCACTGGGGTAAAAAGAAGAATGATAAGGTCTAAGACTATCACAGGGCAAAGACATAAAGGTTTATTTCCAGTGTTATCAGAAGAGCTTTGCTTAGCCATGCAAAGCTCCTTCTGGGAGAAAAAAAGGAAGAGAAAAGCATAAGGGTAGATTATATTCCTTGCAAACATTTATCAATCAAAACAGGAAACTCTGAATGCAAAATTGAAACACACAAAATTAAAATCACAAAGTCAATTTTAAATGGGTGGAAAAGCCACAGAAAACATGGGCCTTCTGAGGATTAAAAGGAAGAAATCCTTATCTAAGATTAAAAAAAAAAAATACTTACCAGAGATCAAAATAGAGAGGGGCTATGAGAGAGAGGAATTGTGAGGAGATTGCTTTTACAAATGATTTGGGATTGAAATAATTTATATGGCTTGTATTCTGCCATTGAGCGCAAGACGGAAAATTTATAGAACTGTAGAAAATGGCCTGCGTTAGATCAGAACTATAAAAAATAGAACACAAGCTCAACTCCAGGGACCCAGTGAAATTTGTTGTTGTTGTTGTTGTTAGGAAATACAAGTTGTTCATGAAATGCAATTTTAATCATGAACTTGAGGATGATGTACATGAATTCCAACAAATCATTTTAACGACAGTATCTTTTGCCCCAATAGGCCAACAATGATTTCTCAAGGAAAGATGAAAACTCTATGAGGAAACACTTCCTACTTTGTGTTCTTTCTTAAGGGCATCCTGTCTTAAGTGAAAGTTTCAAGGCATCAGCCAGTTCAGAAGCTAACTAGCAGACCAAAGAATGCTAAAATTGTTTATCACAATCAATCTCCATGGTTCTATGTCTCAGAAATGTCTTCCACTGAAACTGACAGCAAAGCTTAACAAATATTTAGGATTGAACAAATTTAGGGAGCCAGTGATCCTCATATACTGAGCTAGTCTCATTCATTTCATTCATTCACTTATTCATTCATTGCAACATTTATTTATTGAACACCTGATATGTGTTAAGCACTGGACTAAGTGCTGGGGATGCTGAAGTGAACAGACAGACAAGATACCTACCCTCTTGTGACTTGTCATATAGCAAACTTGAATTTCACTACTCTGCTAGTTTGCAGTTAAATTTTTTCAAAGCCAAGAACTCCTTTTTCAAACAAATTCACTTATAATGCATAGAATAACAGACTCTTATAGACAGAAGGGATATTAGAAAAAAATATCAGTTGCAGGTCATGTAGCCCAAATCCTTAACCTAAAAACGATGTGAAATCTAGAGTCTCTTGTCCTGGGTCTTATCATCTTCATCACAACGAGGCCTGAAAGCCAGGAAATGATGATATGCACAATAATAACTGAAACCTAAGAAAATGCTTTATAGAAGAATTAAAACAATTGCATTGGTAGAAGAGGTAGGCAGGAAAGGCAAAAGACAGAGCCATGCATGACAAAAGCAAAGAAATTGTCTAGTAGCAAACAGAGCCTTGAGATTACAATGTCCAAAAATGACCGGTAAACCTGACTGCGAAGATGTCCTTTTAATTATTTTCTCTCCAAAAAGATAACCCCACTTAGCTTTATTTCTGGAGCCTAAAATGGCTCTATTGAGAATTAAAATGAAATGTCCTTGGTGGACCCTCTCTCAGTCACTAAATGCCCTTATGAATAGAACAAAATGTTGGAAAAAAAGCAATAGGAAATGATTTCTATCATTTTTACAGCTAACTTCCGACGAATTAACTCATACCTATTAAAAGTCTGTACAACTGAAACTGCCATACCTGAGAGTTGCAGAGCAATGTATCGTTTCCTAAATATTTCTTAAATATAAAAATTATCACATTTTATTTTCATAACAACTCTCTGATGGTTGGATGGACAACTACACCAATTTCTATTCTACTGATGAGAAGAACACTTAAGTCAAAAGAAATCAAGATTATAGATCAGGTTTTCTGGCTCCTGGTTTGGTCTTCCTTCCATTGTATCACAGGGCCACTCACCAGCAGCCTAATGTCCAAAAGGCTCAGCAGCTGGACTCCTTCTCTGCTTATAACATTCATGCAGCATCTTCCAAAGAGCTTGGGCAGTGAGGATGCTCAATGCATGTTTACTGAATAACCATTTTTACTTTGAAATCAGGGTCTTTTATTATATATTTTAACATTGCTCCCAGCTTATACATCTGTCTGCAAAATTACCCCACCCATCTCTCAAGAGAGGTCTGCAAAGGTGGGCAGACTTTCTGTGAAAAGCAACAAAGTAGGGAAGAATTGAAAGTTATTATTTTGAGTTACAAACTGATGGAAAATACTAAAATTTAACCTAATTTCCTTATGGTATTTCTCAGCATTCTGGTATTTATCCGCCCTGTAACCATAACTTGTCTGCTCTTACAAAATACATATCTATCTTTCCATCTTATACATATATATGACAAATAATATGTATAATATATAATATAACGTATGCAAATATAACCAGGAGGGCACAGTATACACCTCCCAAATCACAGAAAACATATCAAAGCTAAGTATATTTCTACTCTCACTATTTCTATTCAAATTGTACTGGAGTTTCTACCCAGGGCAATTAGGCAAGAAAAAGAAGTAAAACTTTTTGTCGTAGATATGATCTTGCATATAGAAAATCCAAGGAAATCCACTTAAAATATTAGAGGTAATAAATGAATTAATTGAGGATTCAGGATATCCTATCTATCTATCTATCTATCTATCTATCTTTAGATATATATTAAAGTTATATTTATATGCATTAGCAGTGAAAATATGGAAATGAATTTAGGAAAACAATTCTATTTACAAGAGCATCAAGAAGAATATAGTACTTAGGAATACATTTAACAAAAGAAATGCAAAACTATAAAACGTTGTTGAAAGAAGTTTTAGCAGACATAAATAAATGGAAAGACACCCTACATTCATGGATTGGAAGATTTAATATTGTTAAGATGACAGTACTTTCCAAAATGAATTACAGATTCAGTGTAATCCCTATCAAAATCCCAGTTGCCTGCTTTGCAGAAATGGAAAAGTTGATCTTAAAATTCATACGGAATTACAAGGGGCACAAGTAGCCAAAACAATCTTGAAAAAGAAGAATAAAGTTTGAAGACTTCTACTTCCTGATTTAAAAACTGACTACAAAGTAACAGCAGTCAAAACATTGTGGTACTCACATAAGGATAGACATATAGACCAATGGCATAGAATTGAGAGTCCAAAAATAAATCCTTATATCTATAGTTACTGATTTTTTGATAAGGTGCCAAGACAATACAAAGGGGAAATAATAGTTTTTTCAACAAATAATCCTGGCACAACTGGGTAGCCATATGCAAAAGTTAACTCAAATGGAAAACATAGGATTAAATCTTAACCATCCTGGGTTAAGTAAAGTCCCCTTAGATACAACACTAAAAAGCACAAGTGATGAAAATAAAAGATAAATTGTACTCCATCAAAATGAAAAACTTTTGTGCCACAAACAATATCATGAAGAAAGTGAATAGGCAACCCAAAGAATGGGTGAAAACATTTGTAAATCACATGTATCTAATAAGGGACTTTAATCTAGACTACACAGAGAACTCTCATAACTCACTAATAGAAGATAACCCAATTAAAAATGGGCAAACAATTTGAATAGATATTTCAACAAGAATATGTAAAAATGACCACTATGTATATGAAAGGATGCTCAACATCATTAGCCATCAGGAAAGGCAAATCAAAACCACAACAAAATACCACTTCACACCCAGTAGGATGGCTATAATAAAAAAAGACAGACAATAAAAGTTGGCAATGATGTGTAGACATAGGAGCCCACATACATAGTTGGTGGAAATATAAAATAGTGCAGATTCTTTGGAAAACAGTTTAGCAGTTCCTCAAAGAGTTACTGTGGTAACATAAATTTACCATATGCCTCAGAAATCCCATTCCTAGGTATACACTCAAGAGAAAATATATATCCACACAAAAACCTGTATGTGAATATTCGTAGTACCATTATTCATGGTAGCCAAATGTAGAAAAGCAGAAACCCAAATGCCCATCAACTGATGAATGAATAAATAAAATGTAATATCTCTATATAAAAGATTATTTGGGGGCAATAAAAAGAGATGAAATACTGATCTATGTTACAACATGGGTAAACCTTGTAAATGTGATATAAATTAATCACAAAAGATCACATATTGCATGATTCCATTTATATAAAATGTCTACCAGTGGCAGAAAGTGAATTTGTGGCTGAAAGGAGCTAAGGCATGGGGGGAATAGGAGGATGATAGCCAAAGAGTACAGGGTTTCTTTTTGGGGTGATAAATATGTTGTAAAATTGATTGTGGTGATGACTGTATATCTCTATGAATATTCTAAAAACCACTGAGTTGTAGAACAAGAGTCGTATACTTACGTATATGTGTATTCAACAAATTTTGGCCATCAAGTTGTGCTAGTTAAAGAAAAAGTTAAGTATAACTGACTTGTAGGGAGGTCGTTTGTCTGAGTTGTGAGAACATTGAGTTAGCAACTCAACAAAAACTTTTTTTTTTGAGTAAAATCATTTTACATGGAAACTCATCGTCGAAAGCAGAGAAAAGCCCAGTTTCTCTGGTTCAAATGGGGGCGAAGGTTCTAGATCCCACTCATGCAGGTTTATTCCTGAGTTGGCCCCTACAACCTCAAGCAGTCAAGAAGCCAGTGGGCTCCATCGTGTTCCACAGAACACAGTTTAAAAGCGTTCTACGTGAGCTCAAGGACGCCTTCCAACCTCAACCATGTCTAGCATCTACCACCATAGGGCTCTAGTGCTCAGCAGGTGTGACCCATGCTTCCAGGAAAAACTGTGTGAAGATCAGGGATTTAAATCCGTCAACTGGTCTGTGGAATGGGGGTGTGAGTAGGGAGGGATACAAGAGAATAAGGAATAAATTCAAAAGTCAAGAATCGGGTCAAATACATTTTCAGATTAGCAGTGAGGAACAAAGGCTGGATGTTTGTGGCATGAAAAAAAAATCAGCTGCTGGCACCAGAATTCTTTTTATGGAGGGAAATATGTTTGTTTAGGAAAATTCTCTTATAGGTCCTTTGAGAGTAGAAGATGTGGCCCTAAAGGCATGAATATTTCGAGCAAAGGAATCAAATATTGTGCACATTGTTCTGTATTGGAGAATAGTAGGAATTTTGGAGAATGGTGGGGTGTGGGTCCAAGAAAAAGAATAAGAATCCCTGACTTGGGAACATGGATGCATAGCTGAAAAGCTTTTTTTTTTTTTTTTTTTTTTTTTTTAAATAAATTTATTTATTTATTTATTTTTGGCTGTGTTGGGTCTTCGTTTCTGTGCGAGGGCTTTCTCTAGTTGCGGCAAGCGGGGGCCACTCTTCATCGCGGTGCGCGGGCCTCTCACTATCGTGGCCTCTCTTGTTGCGGAGCACAGGCTCCAGACGCGCAGGCTCAGTAATTGTGGCTCACGGGCCTAGTTGCTCCGCGGCAGGTGGGATCTTCCCAGAGCAGGGCTCGAACCCGTGTCCCCTGCATTGGCAGGCAGACTCTCAACCACTGCGCCACCAGGGAAGCCCTGAAAAGCTTTTTAAGAAGAAGTTGTTTGCATTTCTGTGCTGTAAATCCCTCTCTACTGCCCCAAATCTTGACTTATGTTTGCTGCACACACACACACATGCCTAGAGATTTAACAGTAGAAGGTCAGACAAATGGGTGAGGTTATATAGGTCATTTTTCCATTCTTTTGCCTTAGAAGTGATGGAATCTTATTCCATGTATATGTGGGTTAGAAGCTTCATGACCAAAGGGATTGCTGAGGTCTGTGCATTGTCATCTTGCTGGAGAGATGAAATACTCTACCTATAGTCACAAACTATGAGGGAGCCTCAGGTTAAGCCTTTCTGATCTTATTCCCAAAGAGAGAAGTGGCTTGATGAGGAGGAAGCCTCCTGTGGCAGAGAGCCAAAAAGGCAGATGGAGCAGGAACTTGGATCCAAGGCAGGTTGTGTGTACCAACAACTGCCCTGCATGTCCAGGGGACTGTGGGTCTTACCTGGCAACCCCATGCCTCTTAAGGATAGTCACACTGTCACTCATATGATTAGAGCATTATGAAATTTATTTCTTCTTCTAGGACCCAGTGAAACTTGGTGATTATTTTCATTTAAACCAGTCTTGTGTCAATACAACCTCATCACCCTTTTTTCCAATGTGAGTTGAGTCAGAACCTCACTAAAGCAATAGGACTCCTATTATTACAGTGCAAAATAAAGCACCTTTCCTTCTCTGTCTTTTGGGTAGTGGTGGGGCGCAGCAGAGCAATAAGGCAACATGTGTAAGTTCACATATGTGTGAGTTCATTCATGTGGAGGGTGTGAAGGTGGGTAAGAGTTGGTCTCTTGTTGATGTTATGCCCTTCCTACTTCTCAGAGGACAGAGTGTTTAAAAAATGCTGGCTTACCTTGCTTTTTAGGTATGAGCAAAAGGGTTATAGATTTCTCATAATTTACCATTCAAGGGTAAAGAAAAAAAAAATGAAGGATTGTTAGTCAAAGTCAGGTTTTTCTAGTTTCTAGCCTTCTCTACCTGCTTTTACCAAAGTTCATTCAAGGGCAGTGAATGCAGTGTGATGCTGGTCATGTAATCGTACATGACTTAGCCTTATCTCTTGCTCTTGAAAGGATCCCTTCAAGGCAACAGCCCCTCCCTGTTGTCACCCAGGTCATCTCTTGCCAACCCCTCTAGACTGCCTGTCTAAGTCACTTTCCTCCACACGTCATTCTTCAGCAACCAATCCAGAGTTATTCTTTTAGTTCACAGCTTTCACAGGTCATCTTTTGCTCATGGTGGCCGCTTGCCTGGGCAACACCCAATAATATCCTCAAGGAGCCTGCTTTCTTTTCTTGCCATTGACAATGTGCTTTTAGGGTGGTGACAGATAAGGCATTTGACTTATAGTTTTCCCTATATCTGCCTCACATTTCTGATCCTCCCCCGCCTCCTCCTCCTCCTTCATTTTTTTTTTTGACTCTTCACTTTTATTCTCCCCTTCCTCCTGCCCCAAGCCTGAGTCAGGAGAAGGGCTCCCCACATTGCTGATGATTGGAATTTATAATAGGAGTGGGGTGAGAAAGAAGCACCAAGGTAAAGATAATCTGCTCATCTGCTATAGTCAGAGAAAACTCTGTTGTTGTTAAACTAGTGTGGTCACTCCTTCCTTTAGCCACTCATTCAGGAATCCATCCATCCACCCATCCATCCAACCATCCTCCAAACATTTAGCTTGACCCTTTAATCAGTATTTTTAGCAACTATAAAATACACCTGTCCAGAGGAATGTGGAAAAGATGGGTAGAGGGTGAGCAGAAGCTGACAACTGCTTTTCCACTAGTGTCTTAATGTCTACATTGGCTTTCCATTTTGAATCCTTGGCTCTAGCTTGCTAACAGGAAGTAGAGGCTTCCCACAAAGAAGGAATTTATGGTTCTTCTTTTGGGAAACCCAGATTTTTACTTGGAGCTGGAAATCAGTAAGTGAAACATTATTTATTACCTTCATCCTCTTAGCATTGCAAATTGGTCCATGACAGGGTTTTAACTAGTCGTCTGATTGTTAGATGTAAGGATATTTCTAGCTAAAGAATGGTGCATTCATTGCCCTTATTTTCTTTTCAATTCTTTCTTCAATTCCTAGGAAGAACTGAAACTAGTTACATTGCTAAGGTGAAGAGGTACATGCTCTGGTATTCTGCCCTGCAATTTCTGCAGTGAAGGTCGCGTGCCTTGACATCTTGCAAGCTCACATGTCAATCATCATTTCTAGCATGCACACTGCTGTGTAGGATGCGGTTACCACCCAGAAATTATAGCAAGTTAATTTAAAGGCTATATTAAATCATTCTTAAAAACACATGAACACAGTTGGTGTCCTTGAGCATTTGGAAAATTAAATTATTCTTTAGAATTAGCCTACTGAGCTAGAAGAAAATAAAGAACACTCATGAAATGGGAAAAAAGTGACAAAAATTCCAATGACGAATGGTTTTTAATTATAATTGCATAATAGTCTCTTGTTACAAGTGCCACTTAGTGCTTTGATAATTCCCACCACTGATCCATTAGGCCCCTTCATACATGTACAGGCACACAGAGTAGAGGACAGAAGAATATCAGAATATTATCTAACTGCACTCGAGTGCCTTGAATTAGATCAATTTAGTGGCACTCCTAACCATCCTACTATTAGCAAATGCTGGGAGAATGAGAAATGATAAGCCGCTTCTTCCTAATATTCTAGTGAATAGTTTTATGCTGGGATAGAAAAGAAACAGAATATAACAAAGGTAACATTTAGTTTATGGTAATATTTTATTGTTTTACCTTCCTGATGATTATGAATGATGCTGCTACAAACATTCATGTACTAGTTTTTATGTGAACATAAGTTTTCATTTCTCTAGAATAAATTCCTAGAAATTGGATTGTTGGATCACATGGTTATTATATGTGTTGAGAAAGTCTGACTTTGAAGAATCCCCATGAGATACCATCTGTCTGCGATGGTGGTTGTATTTGTTGTATGTGTTAATACTCATAGAACTATGTGTAGACGTTGAGTCCACAATTTTTTAGTGGAGAATTATTAAAAATTTTAATAATAAAAGTGCATAGGACAAGCACATAGTGAGGCAATAACGAACTGAAAATGTTAAACTAAATCAAAATCTTTACCACCAAGTCCACAAACAGCAAATCAATGAACAGAGAAATTTGAGGTCTGATGTTTAAATAAAAAGAGTGGACCACTACTCTTTACTCTATCTTTAAAATTCTAAGTGTTTAAGATTGTCTGGAAAATTTATATCAATAAATATTACCTGTGATGTTGGCAATTTTCAAAGCCCTAATTATATTAGGAAAAGAGTTTTTTGAAAGAACCTGATATCACTTCCGTGAGAGGGCAGAGATACAGAACAGAGTAGTTCTGCTTTTAATAAACAAAGTCAGATTATGCATTTTCACAAATAATATGCCATTTCACAGCAATAATTATAAAACTGGAGCTATCTTTGTCCCTTTTCTACTCTCAAGAGGAGCCATCACTTAGATGATGATGCTAACTTACCTTAGACTAATGCTAGGATGAGAGATGAGATGTGAAGAAATCTTGAGCTCTTAGTTTTCATTCACTGATTTGTTCACTTAACAAATATATGTTGGATACAACTACACAGCACAAACTGAGTGTTTGGGATTCAGTGGTGAGTGAATTGGAATCTGACTTAGCAATAGAAGAAGCCAAATAATCACACAAGCATTTAAGTAGGAACTGTATTAACTATTTCAAGGAAAAATAAAAGGGACCCCCAAAAAGATGCATCAGGGATGTTTTAGGGGAAAGTATCTTTTCTGAAATTCAAAGAAGGCTTCCTTGGAGAAGTAACATTTGAACTTAATTTTGTGACTGCTGATCTACATTTCTTCATTCCAATTTCCTTTTTCCTCAGCACTCTGGCTAATATCTATGAATAATATTCTCAGGGTATTTGCTTTAGGTTCCAAATGGGACCTAAAATTATATTAAAACCTGGCGGTAGAACCAATGGTAGGGGCTTAGGTGGCACTGTGAGAAGCGGACTGGCATTACCCACAAGATTTCTGATGAAGTTCTCACCACTGCGCAATATTTACACCAGACTATCTGAGGTACAACGTGAGAGGCAAACACTCTTATCTCCTAGGCTACTCTGGTGCTCTGAAAAAAGGGTTTAATTCTTAGATGTGTTACCTGGGAACAGAAAGAAGAACATGATGTGTATCTGACAAACATGACATTTCCAGTCAGAGGTAGAAGCTATTCTATTGAGAAATACCAGTTTCCAAATTATGAAACCTAGGGGAATTATTTTCCTCATTAACTAGCAATGGAGTAGCAAACTAAAAGCTCACTCTAGCTAGGGAGCATTGGGTAAAGAACTGTGGAAGGAAACAGAGGAAAACTAGAACCTTGATCTGGTCCTTCATGTTACTATCTTCAGGAAAATACAAAACTCACCTATTAAACAAACTGAAGGTAATGACAAAAAATATTATAAATGATAAATAATATAGTCAGACATTTAATCTGAACGCCAAAGAAATACCACATGACAAAGTAGTCAGATACATAAAAATTTAACAGGGTTTCTCGTGAAGTGGTGGAGTTATGACAGATTCCTAATGTATTCTTTTGCTTGTCTATACTTTCAAAATTTTCTTCCATAAACTATTTTTTCTCTAAGAATACAAAAATAATAAAAATTTTGTAAAAAATTACATTACTATGAACTTCAAGTCTTCAACTTGATTATTTCTTTGTCTGTGTCTAGTCTACTAACAAGCCTATCAAAGGCATTCTTCATTTCTATTTTTGCTTTACAGTATTTTCTTTTGATTCTGAGAGTTTTGATTTCTCTGATTACATTACTTATTTTTGCATGTTTTCTACATTTTGCATTAGAGCCTTTAGCATAGTTATTTTAAATTTCCTGTCTAATTCCAAAATCTTTATCATATCTGAGTCTGATCCTGACGTTTGCTTTGTTTCTTCAACTGTGTTTCTTCTAGAGTTTTAGTATGCCTTGTAATTTTTTGTTGAAAGATGGACATGATTTATCAGGTAATAGGAACTAAGATAAATAAACTTTTACCTATCAGTTTAATTTTTATCTGGCTAGGAGTTCCACTTATATGTGAAATCTAAAAAAATGATACAAATGAACTTCTTTACAAAACAGAAACAGACGCACAGACTTCAAAAACAAATTTATGGTTACCAACGGGGAAAGGGGGGGGAGAGGGATAAATTAGGAGTTTGAGATTAACATTTACATACCTCCTCCTCCTCCTTTTTTGCCTCCTCCTTGAATTGAGCCTATGCCTTGCAGTTCTTTCAGCTGTAATCCACTGGAATTATACTGTAGCACTGTCAGTGTGGTAGTAAGGTATGTGGAGGAGAAATGCTCTACAGTCTTACGAATATATCTCAGTCTTTTAGTGAGCCTGTGTTTCTTGGCCAAGACCTTCATGTGTGTTTCTTAGCTTCCCTACCTATCCGGTGAAACAGGAAAGCTAGAGGGTGCCAGAGTCAGAGAAATGTCCTTTTCCCCTGGAGGGATAAGGCTCCGGTAAAGTCTTCTCTTAAGTGTTGATATTTGTTACAGAGCCCTCTCTGGGCATATTTCACAATGGTCGGTCCTCCTCTCCCCTGCCAGAGCCAAGAGGAAATATTCCTTGCCTCTCTTCACTATGAGAACCTGGTAAGGTTTCTGGAGGTGAAACCGACAAAAGTATGGAGGTGCCCCTAAGACTGTGACCCTCAGGAATTTCTCACTCTGCAGCTAGTCTACCCCATGGCCCTAGCAATTCATCAGAATTATCATTTAAGTTTCCCTATCAGTTTACGGCTCTAGAAGCTTCTGTCCCAAGTAAGCAAATCTCAGCTATGACTCTTTGGATTCACCAGTGTTATGGGCTGAATATTTGTGTCCTCCTAAAATTTACATGTGGAAACCCTAACCCCCCATGAGATGGCATTAAGAGTGGGCCTTTGGGAGGTAATTAGGGTTAGATGCAGTCATGAAGTTGAAGCTTCTATGATGGAATTGATGTCCTTAGAAGAAGAGGAAGAGACTGGAGTGTTCTCTCTCCACCATGTGAGGATACAGCAAGAAGGCGGCCATCTGCAAACCAGAAAGTGGGCCTTCACCAGACACCAAATCTGCCAGAACCTTGATCTTAAGACTTTCCAGCCTCCAGAATTGTGAGAAATAAATATTTGTTATTTAAGTCTTTCAGTCTATGCTATTTTGTTGTAACAGCCCAAAATAGACAACTTGTCTCCTTAGGTTTCAGCGTGGCAGTTTGCCCGGCATCCTTAATTCTCTGACAGGTCCAAGGAAAGTCATTGATTTTCAGTTTGTTCAGTTTTTTCTAGTTATAAGAACAGAAATAACCATTGCCAAGCTGTTTGAATGGAAACCAGAAGTGGCCCCCTTTTATTATTATGTATAACTAGTAATACCTTTGAGCAAAACTGTATGATTTTAAGCATTGAAGTGTTTTAAGGGCTGCTGCCTACAGTTGTGAAATATGTGCTCTACACAAGGGCACCCAGCCTAGGAGGCCAGAAGGGATGGCATTTAACTTGTGCAGAGGTGCCCTGTGGGCTGACAGCTGACCCTGCTTTGCAGATTGGAAAAAGGGAGATCCAAGCGGGAACTTGCCAATGATAGCCATCCTACAAAACTGTCCAGTGGCTCTTCCAAGCCTAGTTTGAGGAGTACATTCAGACCTACCCTTAGAATTTCTCCAACCTGATGAGGACTTGACAGAACTGGACCACCAGCACAGAGTCCTTGCAGATCCTTCACTAATTTCCAGCCTCACTCTCTGGGAAGGTCAGAGCCTCGCCTGACAATTTCTTCATCTTTATTGTGCCTCCTGCTGCCTCTTGCCTGCCTGGAGCCTGGTTGACTAACATTTGAAAGCAACAAGTGTGTCTCCGTGTTCTACAATCTTAGCCTGTTAATGGACTCCCTCATGGTTCTGGGAAGCCAAGTGGCGAATGTAAACTTGGGTGGAAGAGAGAAGACTTGTGCAAGGCAGCCAACGTCCCCAGTGTGGAGCCAAAGGTTGCATCTAATAGGGGGGTTTGAGCAGCATTTTCCCAGCCCTAATGATTAAATCAGGCCCTTACAAGACGGGAGGGGTTGGTGGTATAGAACCTAGTAATGATTCTGGCCCTGCACCAGCAGCAGGCAACCGTCATTTGTTTTGCTGCCTAGCACTAGGGCAAGATCATTGTTTATTATGGCTCCAAGGCAGTAATCATTTCACATAATGTGAAGATTTTTTTTCACTCAATTTACTCTCATGCTCTGGGCTGATGAGAATAATAATGACATGTTGATTACTGGTCCCTTGACAGATGATGCTTGCAAATGCAGGTCACCACTCATTCCTACCCTTTTCCCCCTCAGACATCATAAGGTTGTGATTTGGAATCTCATTCAGTCACTACTTTCCCATCCCAAGGTTTCTGATACTGAGAAGACCAAGGCAAAATATTTCTTTTAGGGGCTCCCAATTCCTGCAGTCTGCCCTATGGGATAATTTATGCTGATTTGTTTTAAAGAGACAGGCATACATAATTCATGTCCTGTGCATTGTGGCTTTTGGCCATTGAAAATACTATCTTTCTTTTGGCAGCGCTTGCAGGAACTAGTTACAATAAACATTTCATACTTCAGTGGACACTCTTTTCTCAGCTAATAGGAGCCTGACTTAAATGTAGACTCCATCATGAGAGGAGTGTATTTAATGGTGAATTCAGCTGAGCATTTTCTTTCCTTCCAAAGCATAAAATGAATTTATTATCAGTATCAATAGTTGGTTTTTTTCAAAAGGAGTCAAGGTGTGAAAGGGCATGAAAGGGAAATTAAAATGAAACTCTTGGTGGTTTCATGGTTGGAGGCCAGTTGAAAACTCAAACTTAATAGCTGCTTTTGAACTAGCCAGGAGAATTTTAGGGTTGGAAAGCACACAGATTTGAAAGGAAGCGTCAGGGCTGGGCTTCCCACCCAGAAGGCAGAGGGCTGGACAAACTGGAGGCTCCTATGGGTTCCGGGAGCATCGCTAAGGATGGCTGAATTTATACCTGTGAAGATTACAGCGGCATTAAGTATAATCTACACCAGTAGAGCCAAAGCGGTCTTTTAAAAGTGCAAATCTCAAAAAAAAAAAAAAAAAAAAAAAAAGTGCAAATCTCATCAAGCTCCTCCTCTCCCCCAGACCCTTCCCTGGGTTTTCCATTTCACATGGCTTTGTCCCAAGGCCAACAGGCCTACGTGTTCAGGTTTCTGCTCATGTTTCATGCACAGCAAGCCTCCTCTTGCCCTTCCTAACTATGCTCTAGCTACTAAGGCCTTCTTTTACTTGTCCACACTGCATACTTTCACCCGAAAAACTCTTGCTTTCACTACAAAATTCATCCTAAAGAAAAATTTCCTATTTACTCTGGCAAGTTCAAGTCCTTCTGTTAAATATGCCCACGCACACTTTTGCTCCTGTAATTGTTTGATTGTTTGAAATTTTTGGTGTTTATTCACAGATGTAGCCTCCTAGGGCATAATCAGCCCTCGATAAATAGTTGCTATATTAAGAAATGAATGAGGGCAATAGTTCTCAAATTTGGGGGGCATCAGGATCACCCAGGCAGCTGGTTAAAGCACAGGAGTTCTGATTCATGGGGGTGAGACCCAAGACTTTGCATTTCTAATGAGTTCCCAGATGGTGCTGGAACAACACTTCGAGAACCACACAATATTGGGAAGCCCTTCCACAAATGTGCTCTTACCATGGGGGTCCCAAGTGAGGAGATGTGCATTCTGGATCCATCTCTGCAACTAACCAGCTGGAGGTCCTTAAGCAGTCCCTGATATTTTCTTCCTAGTCAGTTAATCCTTTTGCTTCTTCCTTTGCGGTATCCCCTGTACATCTCCGTTCCTCCCCTTCTAGATGGGAACCTTCTAACCTTACCTTTGGACTATTATAACCACATTCTAAACATTTTCTTGGCCCCTGCTGCCTGCCCTATGAATCCCTCATTGACTTTATTGCCAGTTTTAAGTGCTTCAGAGACCATCATGACCATGCCCTGCCTTTATCTAAAATCTTGATGGAGATATCAGCAGTCAAGGTTTTTCACAACCTGGACTTCCTGCCCATCTGCCCCAATTCAACATGAGACTCCCCATAGCTTATTGCATTTACCTAATCGCCCATCTTTCCTGACAGGCTATCAGCTGCATAGAAGCAAGCACCATGCTAGTCTTGTTTAACTGACATAAACTTGACCCATATTTGTTGCATCATAAAACATTACTGAACAGAGAGGTTGCTGAATACTAGATTTTCCCTTCTGTACAAAAACAGTAATCCTAGAAAGCACTTAACTGGGGTTACTCTAAGTCAGATTTCTTCTAATCACTTTATACATATCAGTTTATTTAATCCTTACAACAAGCATCCCCATTTGACAGATAAGAAAATCGAGGCACAGAGAAGTAATGTATCCAAGGCCTTACAAGTGGTGACTCAAGGATTCAAATCAAGAAATCCAGTTGTAGAAGTTCATGATCTGACTTACCATGCTATACTGAACAGAGGAGTAGCCCAAATGATGCCTAAAATTACGTAGACTACCGAGAATATATCTGTGCCCGTTTATTGAGCTACACATAATCACTCACACACACAATTTGTTGTGTGCAGGGGGCTAAGACAGATACTAGGGAATCAAGCATGAATGGAACACAGTGAATAAGGTGAGAGGCAGATGGAGTCAGACAAACCATGTTCCACCATTTTCTGAGCTATGTCATCCTGGGGAGTTACATCAGGCCCCAAGGTAACCATCAAACACTGCACAGACAAGTACTTAGCAGATGCTTACTAGGAAGGCTCACAAAAGCTTTCAGAAACAGGACCAGCAGGCCTAGATGAGAGTGAGTATATAAAAGGCCCTCTATGTAGAGAACTCCAGCATTGTGTCTTCCTCCCTATGAAGACACCTATTTAATTCTTATTTTGTTTGATGATTTTAAAATGTCCAAAAAACAAGGCCAGTTTAAGAATCAAGTGGTAAAACAATTTTTATCTAGAGTAGGGATTTTCAAATTTTATTGTGTATTACTATCACTAGACTCTTGCAAGATCAGACCCACCAAATCATCATTTCTTGAGACTGGGATCCAGGAATCTGAATTTTAACAAGCATCCCAACTGTTCTGCTGCCTTTGATCTGTGGCCAACACATTGAGAATCACTAAGTTGTAAATTAAAAGCAGACAGGGTACTCCTCAGAGCTATTCAAAAGACAGAGAGGAGAGAGAAGATGCAAGGCTTGTTGATCTGTTTGGCAGAAGAAATGGTTAAGCCGCTTCGAAATTGAGATGCAGGTGGAGAAATTTAGCGCTCAGAGTGCCAGCACAAGGAGGAGCTATGAAAGGAACCACATTTGTAATACAAAGAAGAGTCAAAAATAAGATGAAGGAGATGGTGTTAGGAGACAGGAAAAGTGACCTGAGATAGACAAGAATAAAATATAAATTTTAAAGGCATAGTCAAATCTTATAATAATTAGGAAATAGGTAGTAGATTGTTATTTCAATTATTGTTTCTTTAAAAACTTCTCTGGTTATTTTCCTACTTAAAATGAAAACTGGGCTTCCCTGGTGGTGCAGCAGTTGAGAATCCGCCTGCCAATGCAGGGGACACGGGTTCGAGCCCTGGTCTGGGAAGATCCCACGTGCCGCGGAGCAACTAGGCCTGTGAGCCACGACTACTGAGCCTGCGCGTCTGGAGCCTGTGCTCCGCAACAAGAGAGGCCGCGACAGTGAGAGGCCCGCGCACCGCGATGAAGAGTGGCCCCTGCTCGCCGCAACTAGAGAAAGCCCTCGCACAGAAACGAAGACCCAACACACCCAAAAATAAATAAATAAATAAATTTATAAAATGAAAACTTTTTTCCCCCTGTTGTCTAAATAAAGTCCCTCCACACCCCAACACACAAACAGACACATACCCACATATGCATGGCTCTATAGGTTCTGCATTAATTTCATCACTGGCTGATGGGAATTGTTAGCTATTTTAGAGATTAAAGGTAACTTCCATGGGGTGCTGTGAAGATTACATCCAATAACATGTGGGAAGATCTTAGAACAGTTTCTGGCAAGTAGAATAAAAAAATTTTATTTATTATTATTAATTATTAATGTGCAATTATGGGACTTGGAGAGCATTTCCTGTTAGTTGGATCAAGGTTGTAAGCCAGAGAGCAAAGCTTAAAGGCACAATAGTTCCATAGTCTCTAGAGAAGCAGCAAGGTTCCTATTGAAGCAAAGTACAAATTTCCAGTGATAAGCATAAGAAAATGAATTTGGAATCCCAGAAATCAGAGAGGATGATGCAAGCCCATCAGAGAGCAGAAACCTGATGTCTAAGGAGAAGGTGTTCTGACCTGTTAAAATCTTCCTTATACTTCAGGCCATAACTCGCTGTCACTGAAGTTGCCGGTAAGGCCAAAAATTATGGGGAAGGAGTAATAGCGGTAGGTGTGAACTTGGCCACGAATGATTCACGTTCAACACAAATTGGGACATGAGAAAATGGCCTTCTTTGCGTGAGGCCATTTCTCAGATCCTGAGATAGGAAGTGCATATTTATATACTTTTATCTTAATTTCCTTTTAACAAGTAATGTGGATTTATAATTAATAGACTTGATATTTACATACTGACTAATAAGTATAACACCCTGAACTAACAGACTCACTGTTATTTAAGGAACTAATTTAGAAAAAGTCTTACAAAACTCCTGAGAAATATAAAAAGCTTACTACTGCATGCAAGATGAGAAAACAAAAGGGCCCAGAGAAACTTCTCTCATTTATGAGCTAAATATCTGGCAATCACAAATGGGCAAAATGGATCGGAAACACAAAGTAAAGAAAGCATCGAGTAGCCAATGTGCATTAAGTATCTAACAGCAGACAGTAAGCGTTCAGGGTCCTGGTATCACAGTGACCCTGCAGGAATGTGCCATCACTTCAGCCTGAGGGAGTGAGTCACACACAGGTTTTTCTCTGAAGCTAATTAGTAGTATTTGAGGCACAATTCTAACGTGATCTGACCCTACCATACATTATAAACAACAGACCAGAATGTAGTTTGAGAAGGTGGTGCTGGTAAGGACAGAAAGTGACAGGGACTTGTCCATTAGTGATGGAAACAGACAACCTGTGAAACACAGACATGGATTCAAAATGACACTGTGAAGTTATTTAGTTACTATTTCCAAAACATTATAAATTCATGTCCTTCTTTTACAAATGTGGAAACAAAGCAGTGGACTGCAGCATTCCTTTGCACACTATACATGCTTCCTTCGCACCTGCAGAGACTCTGATATATATCTTGAGGTGCAAGTAGCGCCTCAACTAAGGGTTGGTAGTGATGTCCCTCATTCATTGGTTAATTACTTACATAGGCGGCTAATAAGTCCCTACAATGTGCTAGGCACTCTTCTAGTGGCTGGGAATACTGCAGTGAACAAAAGAGAAAAATCCCTGTCCTTGTTTTGCTTACATTACGTTGCATGTGTGTGAAGAAATCAAAATAATTAAGATGCATAGATAGTCTGTCAGTGAAAAGTACCATGGAAAAAATCAGGGAAGGAGGAAAGGGAGTGCCAGGTGGCGAGGCAGCAGTTGCAAATGGGAGGCTAAGGAGAGCCTCATGTGAAATGATCTTCGAGGGGCTTCCCTGGTGGCACAGTGGTTAAGAATCCCCCTGCCAATGCAGGGGACACAGGTTCAAGCCCTGCTCCGGGAAGATCCCACATACCACAGAGCAACCAGGCCCGTGCGCCACGACTACTGAGCCTGCGCTCTAGAGGCCGTGCTCTGCAACAAGAGAAGCCACCGCGATGAGAAGCCTGTGCGCTTCAGTGAAGAGTAGCCCCCGCTCGCTGCAACTAGAGAAAGCCCGCGTGCAGCAATGAAGACCCAACGCAGACAAAAATAAATATATACAATAAATTTATATTTAAAAAAAAAAGCCCCGCAATGGACAGGTTTAAAAAAAAAAAATCTTTGAGCAAAGACTTGATGGGAGTGAGGCGGGGGGTGATATCTGGAGGAAGAGTATTTCTGACAGAAGGAACAGAAGATGCAAAGGCCCCACGATGGAGGCATGCCTGGACTGTTTGAGAAACAGCAGGGGGCAGCGAGAACAAGAGAGGGAGCAGGGGGAGACAGTCAGCGAGATTAGCCAAATCATGAAGGTCTCCATAGGCCATGTGACCTGGCCGTAGGTGCAAAACCACTGCAGGGTTTGACGTCTTACAAGTTCAAAGGATCACAAGAGATTCTAAGGAGGCAAGGGCAGAAACTTTAGAAGGCTACTGGAATAATGCTGATGAAAGATGATGTGGCTTGTACCAGCATGTAGAGGTGAAGGTAAGAAGTGGTCAGATTCTGAATATATAATGAGGGAGACTTGATAGGCAGTGGGAGAAGAAGAAAGGACCCAAGATTGACGCTGGGGCTGAACAACCAAAAGGATAGAAGTCATCAACATATGCTGCTCAACAGTGTAGGCAAGTATACTTTATCCACTGAAAAAGATTCCAATTCAGAATGGATACCATAAAACTAAGTTTGGTGCTTAAAAGCCTACGGATTCAGTGAGTTGGAAAACTCTGTCACAGGATCCCTCAGTCCCCAAAGATATTGACTAGAAGAGACACTGTTGTCTTTCAAAATCAGGCCCTCCCTTCTGCTGGGTCTTTCTAATTTCTATTACATTGCAATACCAAGGGTGGAGTTAAAATTCAATTTCTTAATGTGTAATAATACTAACACATGGCAGTTGACAAACCTATTTGGTCCACACAGTACAGATGAAACTGGAATCATGTTGTTCAGAGGAAATTAGGTATCATCTGGTGATTCTTTAATCCTCTCCCCACACCCCAGTGCTGCCCATGTGGTCTTAAGCATTCATGAATGGAAAAGTTGTGACCTCTTGAGAAGAACAAAATTCAACTTATATGGACTTTTCCTAAATAGGAATCATATCTTATCCACCTTTGGATTTCCAGGGCCTAACACGGGGCCTGACACGTAGGATGAACTCAATAATTATTTCTTGGTGGAATATTTAATCTGGGTTTGGGGGTAGGAGGGCCAGATGTCTATCTGAACCAATGAAAAATCTGAATTAAGATAGTTTGTTTTCCTAAGATAGATATATTCAGGAATGTTGACTTAATAAACTTGTACCTAACAGAGGTCCTCAGGGAGCAGCCTTTAATGAAAAGATAAGAGTGACTTATAATAAGTATATCAATCATTTGCATGTGAATACATGCTCGGAAGCAATTTATTCTCTTGACTAGCTTAAATATTCCATTGCAAGTGTGTTTACCTGATTAATTTGCTTAGCAAACGTTACCTTCTAGTCAGTACAAAGCTAAAGTTCGGCCCACCCTCCTGTCCTGATATGCAGAAATTCTGAATCCTGAATTTACTTGTGCATTTTTGACAAGCTGCTGAACTTCCCAGGGCCATAGGGCACTTGCGAGAGAGGAGGAGGGGGAGAGAGAGAGTTTTCTTTTTGAACACAAGGATTTAAATCATACAGTCACTTCCATACTTTTTTGATTCTGATGTTTGATTCTATGATAGTAATTAATGGAGTCTAGTTTAATGAAGCTTTATAGTGTTGGGTCAAGTTCTCCCCATATGCAAGCTTCTTGGCTAATCAATGAGTCTTTAAAATGGAAAAAGCAATCACTCTTCCTGGAGACTGAGATCCTATAGAGGTTTGATTTCTCTGATATATTGAAAACATCAGTGGTCGCCTTGTGTTAGGTTTTGGAGACACTCACTAAAGGGAACGGGATCATCCCATCATGTTTTACTTCATTATGCATGAGTTGAGCAGTCAGTCTGTGCTTCTACACACTTCAGTAGAAGTAGATGGCTTTTGATGGAGTCAGATTGCCTGCGTTGGAACCTGGGGTCTGCCATGTGCTTGCTGTGTGACCTTAGTTACTTAACCTCCCCAAAGCTCCATTTCCTCATCTATACAATGGGGACAATGAGACATCTGCTACACAGCGTTCTTGTTGGGGTGGGATCAGTTAAGATATTTATGACCTGCTCACGGGCGTCAGCTATGATTATTGCTTGTCCAGGGCTGCTGCGGTACATCTGGGAGAACCCTGCCAGTTCCCTCTCAGGTCTGAATCGCAGTAAACTGTCCAGAACACACACTCAGCTATCAAAGGAAAACAAATTATTACAGGGAGATATTAGCGATTCTATTCTTAAAACTCTTGGGCAAAACCACACTTCACCATGATCCTCAGAACCCTCCTTAAAATACCTGCAATCTGGTGTGTTATTGAGGCAGCCCACAGACGGGAAGGCGGGCAGTACCTATTAAAAGTTGTTTGGAGATTAGAACTCAGAGAACAGCTGGGTACCTTTGTTACCGGCAGGCTGCTGACTCAAAATGATGGGGAAAAAAAAAAAAAAGCCTCACTGGAATGAAGAGAGAGAAAAACCGCAGAGCTGAGGGTAAAAAAAAAAAAAAACAACAACAACCAGCTCTTGGCCTTTGAAAACAGATTGCTCTGCTGTCCTGTCATGAATTAGGTGTATAGGCATTCACAATTCCACACAGGGCCTAATCCAATTTTGGGGGGGAAAAACCAACATCAACAACATGATAAAAACCCAGGGCCAGGTGCAGGCTGTTTCCTCTTGCTGCTCTGTCGGAGGAGGCATTTGTTGCTTTATTTCTATTACAAAAGTCCACACACTGCCCTCACTCTCTCTACCCAGCCCCACTTCAGCCTCCAGGACGGCAGGAATGCTGACCATGGAAAGGCTCCCGCCAGGGAAAGAGAGGGAGCTGCTACCCTGTCGACGATTAAATGTGATTCACATCACTAAGTGCTCACACCTCATGATTCCAGGCACTTGATTCTGTGTGTGTGGATCACGTTATAACTCAGGGGCAGGTCACAGAAATACCTTCCATCTCTCAGTGCCTTCAGGCACTCTCATTGGTTCTTTTTTTCTTTAATAAATTTATTTATTTATTTATTTATGTATTTTTGGCTGCGTGGGGTCTTCGTTGCTGCGCACGGCATTTCTCTAGTTGCAGCGAGTGGGGGCTACTCTTTGTTGTGGTGCACGGGCTTCTCATCGTGGTGGCTTCCCTTGTTGTGGAGCACGGGCTCTAGGCGTGCGGGCTTCAGTAGTTGTGGCACGTGGGCTCAGTAGTTGTGGCTTGCGGGCTCTAGAGTGCAGGCTCAGTAGTTGTGGTGCACGAGCTTAGTTGCTCTGCAGCATGTGGGATCTTCCCAGACTAGGGATTGAACCCGTGTCCCCTGCATTGGCAGGCAGATTCTTAACCACTGTGCCACCAGGGAAGTCCTCATTGGGTCTTAAAGTAGCTCACCAAGGCAGGCAGAATGGAGTTTCTTAACCTCTTTTACAGGTGAAGATGCTGAGACCCAGAGTGGTCAAGCAGCCCACCCAAGGCCACAGAACTAGTGGGTGACAGACCTGGAATCCGGGGAAAAGAACCTGTAACTCACTACTGAATATACACTGACATAGGGAGATCCTGCCAGAAACACGCTCCTACAATGTCAACGTCATGACGAACAAACACTGTGCCATCTGAATGCTCTACTTTGGTTAAGTCATCTAGTCTTCAGTGCCAGTGACGTGAGGGGAACAGTGTGCAGCAAAAAAAAAGGGTACAATTTTAAAACGAAGCCTTTCGGGCTTCCCTGGTGGTGCAGTGGTTGGGAGTCTGCCTGCCAATGCAGGGGACACGGGTTCGAGCCCTGGTCTGGGAAGATCCCACATGCTGCGGAGCAACTGGGCCCGTGAGCCACAACTACTGAGCCTGTGCGTCTGGAGCCTGTGCTCCGCAACAAGAGAGGCCACGATAGTGAGAGGCCCGCGCACCGCGATGAAGAGTGACCCCCACTTGCCGCAACTGGAGAAAGCCCTCGCACAGAAAAAAAGACCCAACACAGCTAAAAATAAATAAATAAAATTTAAAAAAAATCTATAAAACGAAGCCTTTCACCAAGCTTCACCTTCTCGTGTAAGAAAGAGATTTGAGCCTGAACGTTTCAGGAGAGAGCACTCTTGCTATCCTCATCCTTTCTCTGATTATTTGTCCAGATGAAATTCCTGCAGCTCTCCATTGAGATGAGCAGCGTGCTTGAATACTAGAAAACATGGCATCGACAGAAGCCAGGACTACTGCAACTGGTAACACAAAGCTTGTCCCCTTCGGCATTTGCTTCCTTAATCCCTTTAGTTACTCATGTGACCTCAGTTGTGTATGTGAAGATAGATGTGTCTTCACTCCCTTTGTACATGTCCATTGGGCCCAGCCCAGTGTGTTACACTAAATCGCTATTTATTCATTCCTTAAACAAAATGCTCATTGAAGAGTTTTGGAGACACTGGCAATTTTAGGAGAAGGATCTTGTATTAGGAGTCATCCAAGGCTCTTGCCCATCTGCACTGGCTCACTGCTCTGCCATACTTCTGTTAATGGTAGGCAGAAGCATAGCAGTAGGGGTGTAAGTTGCCATGTTATAATTTTAAAAGGCTCCCAGAAAGTAAATACATCAAGATATCAATTAAGTAATTTCATCATGTAAGCAGTTCTTTGCAGGAAACTGCCCTCAGCAGGAAGCCCCTTTTCTTGTCACTTTAGCAAAGCTATGTTGTAACTAACTGTTAAACTGGGCGCACACATGCTCTACTTATCTCCAGCCCGAGCACGCCTTTCAGATCTTTTAATCATACAATACCTTGCCTAACCTGTCGGTTTTTTCCATAGATCAAAGAAGTAGAAATGAAGAATAAGTAATTAACAGATGACCAGGTCTCTTCCCTAGCTTCCCCCTTCAGTAATCTCAGGAAAAAACGGTGTGGCCAAACTGTATGAACACGATAACATCTAGAGGACGATCACAATGAGTCGATGAGGCTGCCCGCAGTGGGGTGAGGGTGACAGGTCTGACACCCCCCATCTCAATGATTAACTGAGATTACTTCCCTTCTTGCCTTTAAAACTTTCACGGCCCAGCAGAATCTTCAGAAGTGGTTTTTGGGGGACGCTGAGTTCACCATCTCCCCAGATGGGTGGTTTTTGGTGGGACACTGAGTCCACCAGTGGTTTTGGGGGGACACTGAGTCTACCACCTCCCCAAATTGCCAGCATTCTGATTAAAGGCACCTTTCTCTTCTACCAACATTTCTCTCTCTCTCTCTCTCTCTCTCTCGTATTGATTTTTTGAGTGGCGAACAGCCGGACCTGATTCAGTAACCATCATGGACTGATTTTTTTCTCCTAGTTTTTTATATTTTGAGAATGAATTCCTTTCATATTGGCAAAATCCCAACAACGACATGAAAAATTTTCAAGTGTTTCTATTCCGCCTAGGATTAATACCGTTCTGAATGAGCTTGTTTCATCTGTGAAATATTAAGAAGTGTTAAGAAATAACCAGGATCATCTGCTAAATCTATTAGGAAGACGGCAGAAGACTTTGCTGAGTTCAGTTAGTTAGAGCTTGGTGTGAATTTGGCCCAAGTCGTGTGTTTAGTCTCCTTGAAGGATGTTTGTTTAGCACATGATGATTTCACACTCCCCTCCCTCTCTCCCCCCCGCCCCACCCCGTTCATCACTTTCCCCTGGGCACTTATGGATTCTATTCTTGTAAACACAACTTTAAATATCAGTTTTTCTCTAAAAAGGAGCAGTTCATTTTTATGAACATCTGAAGGTCTTCCTTCTACGAGATGCCTTGGCGAGGCTTCATTTGCTCTGGAGGTCTTGGGCCCTCCCCATAGTTTAGCAGGCTCTTTCTAAGTGAATCAGCTTCATTTCCTCTGTTGCTCTACCTTAAACCTGGGAGGTGTTTGTTTCCTGGGGCCAGGGCTTGCCGGGCGTTCAGCTGCCTGCACACCACCTGCTACTCCACTCCCGGGTGTGCATTTTGTAACAACACAGCTCCTTTGCCGGTTGTTGAATAGGGAGAGGGGCAGCTGTGAAAGGGAGAAGGCTGATTATTCATTTTCTTTCCTTTGGAAATTCTGCTTTGGGATCCTGTTCCTACTTAGAATGTTTCCCCAGCAGCCCATTCCATTTAGCTCTCTTGCTAGGGAGCATTTTCTGTCAATTTTCTGAAATGTATATATTCCAGGCAGTTCGTTGGAGGTTTTGCAAAGATCCTTGTTAGCACAGCTCAGCCTGGCTTTACTTTGTATTCCAGAAGCCTAGAATTTTAGCAACTCACAATGAACTCAATTATCCTTATGTGTCATACTCAAAGGATAGGGCTTTGCGAATCAGCCTAGAAAACAATGATAGTATCTCTTGGCCATAGAACAAACAGAGAATTGATCCCATCTCCTTGGCTTGGAGACCAAGGATTTATCTCTTGGAACAAGTTCTCAGGGAGGATAGCCAGTGACCTGACATTTTTCTCATATGAGTTCAAAAACAATATGTAAGCTAATAATTGCTATCTTCTCTTCTTCAGAACTCATTTTTCCCCCCTCTGACTTGTTTTGGCTCCAGCCTTTAAAAGCAGAACCGATCTACCATTTCAGGTGGATGAGCACAGATTAAGGGTGCAGGGTGACTGTGGCTCGCTGTGAGCCCTGGAGTCCCTTCCCATCCCACAGATATTGCAAAGCACAGATCTAACTACATCCCTGCAACTCCAGTGCCTGTTTGGATATTCAAATATTTTCTCAAGAAGCAACAATTATATATTAACTTACAGCACCTGCCCTCTGGGAAATTCAACCCTCGGGGTCTTTGGGTATAACGGCCTGAAGTTGCTTTTATTTTCCTAGTTCTTGTCAGCACTCTGCTACTCAGCTGATATGTGTTTTTTCTCTGTTTTATGATTTATGCTTCAGAGGGATTTGTACAGGCAAAGTGGATAAAGCCATAAATTTTCTTATAGGGCGTATTTTAAATATTACTTTGAATTCAGAACCTGTGTTCTCACTGTGGCTATAAATGCCTTTCTCAAAACAATTCAATAAATAATTTCAAGGGCAGTGTCTCATTTATGAAGGCCTTTCACAGGTAATAGGACTTCCCCTGACAATTGTCATAGTGTTTCTGGTATACTACAGTATATTACAGAATCCAGTGTTAGCAACTATGAACTAGAATAGTAGAATTTCTGTTAAAGTCAACATATTTTGATAATTAACCACACATGCTATTATACATTACCCATTCACATAATTAATGAATGTTATATAGGTCTGTCTTCAGTTGAAGCATTTACTTTACGTATCTTATTGACTTTCCCCTGAATAATTACATGTATTTCAGGGGCAACATTATTAGTAAAATTCTAAGACTGTGTTAGGACATAAAAATTGAAGTGAAATCAATTTTTCCAATGTACAGAGCTGACACCACAGTAGGGGTATGTATATTGAAAATGTATTTGTTAAGAGTTAGGAGGGTCTATATGAATGTAAAAGCTTATCATTATTGGCTTTTATATGTCCTTTTGCTTTGAATTCCTTATTATTTAAATGGAATCGAAGCAGCAAAACTACGTAACACGTGCATATACAGTACTAATATTGACTCATCAGATATTGGATCCAATGTGGTCATTCAATATCTGTCCTTCAATTTTGAAAATTATTGTTGGAACAATGCCAAAGATAGGAATATAGTTTACTTATTTAGTAAAGTGCTTTGATTCTTAGGAAACCTCTCTGCTGAATGTCAGGAAAGAGTTAAAGAATTTAAATGAGCCCCAAAGGGATTTTCTACTGGGGGGGCAGCAATTATAAGAGAAGCCAAAGCATCACATATTAAACAAGACTATCTTGTTTTGTAGGCAAAAAGGGAAGTTTTTGAAAGGGAAAACAGACAAAGACATGGCATGCTGTTCTGAGGCAGACAATCTTCTTGTCTAATTAGCAGTTAACTAATTAGTTATTCCTTTTTACCGAAAGCAAAAGGATACAGAAGTGTCCCAGGTCATGGGAAAGAAGAGGAGCCATTAGAACAGGCTGGACACATGTGACATCCCAAGTAGAAGTAGCTTTAGCTTGGTAGCCAGATTCTTTATAGGGGCTCCTGGTTAGCCAAACTGTGGTTGTCAGGAAAACCACAAAGATTGAAGTTATCAATCTAGTTCTAGTAGACCTATGGCTGGGGGCAGAGTTTGTAATAGATGAAGGTAATAATCTTCTGGCAAAAAATGGTTTTCATTAGAAAAGTGTCCAAAGAAAAAGTGCTGCTTTGGGAAAGCTATGAAGAAAGACAAGTGAAGTGAGACTACATTAGCCCAAAGATTGGTGCAACCTAACCTAAACCAAGATGCCTCCTAAGTACTTAATTAGATGGAGGGAAGTGGTCCCCCTTCAGCACTGTACTGAAATAGCATGAATGGAAAAACGCAAATAGACACGTGTGTAAGATGGAAGACAAGTTAAGGGAAAGGCTCCTTAGCAACTTAGTTTAAAAAAATTCAGGAGAAGGGTGAGAAATCAGAATATTTCTAGAAAGAGGAAATGATGACTAGCTTAGTCTGGACAAGAGGTTCTAATGAAAACTTGGATCCAGAAGTTAGAAAAGTATTAATCTCTACAAATGAGGAATTGGTGTTTAAATGGGAAAGGTGTAATGCTTATTGCAAATAGTTATATCAGGGCCTCTGCACACATCTTGATATATCTGTGTGTAATTCGTTCATGCTGCTGCTCAGCTTATTCTAGAGGAATTCCTATTTCCAAGGTTCCAAACTCAAGCACTCCATTCAAATGGTGCTAATGCAGGAAAATGATGAGTATGGATATAATTAAATAACTGCCTGGTCATGACTGCAGTCTGCTCAGGGTATGGAGGCAACTTTGAGTTGGGGCCCTACTTACATAAACACTAGATGTGTAATAAACAGCAGGCTTCTCTGACTTAGATCTATCTTAACAGGGCTGGCAGGTCTTCATGGCTCCTGCCCACTAGTCTAGCTCCATCTCTTTCCATTTCTTGACTCAAACTTTATATTCCAGTAAGACTAAATTGCTTGCTATTTGATAACTCTGTATGCTATTTATTTTGCCTGCAATTGATTTCTTCCAATCATTTGCCTCGTGGGTGCCTGTTCACCCTTCAACAACTCAACTAATCTTTCATCTCATTTAGGAAGTCTTCCTAGAGTTCCTGGACAATATTAACAGGTCCTTCTTTTGCATGAGCTTTGTACCTTATAGGCTTAAAAAAATTTCTTGCACTTTCTTGCTACATTTTGTTTGTTATATGCTCTTTCCTTCTGTAGTCTGGGGACTCTTTGGGGTCAACAACTGTGTCTTATTCATCTTTGTGCCACGATTGCTGGCATAATGTCATAACTGTCATGGCAGGGGCTCAATGAATCACCACTGAATGAGTGAATGGATATTTTAGAACCCAGGAACTCAAATATGAATCACCAAATAGGGTCACCTTCAAGTCTACCAACTTTTCATGCAATATTTGCAGGACAGCCTCTTTTTAAAATTTTACTTTTTATTGAAGAATAGTTGATTTGCAATGTTGTGTTAGTTTCAGGCATACAGCCAAGTGATTCAGACACACACTCACACACACATATATATATGGACACATATATATTCTTTTTCAGATTCTCTTCCCTTATAGGTTATTACAAAATATTGAGTAGAGTTCCCTGTGCTAAACAGTAAGTCCTTGTTGGTTATCTCTTTTATATATAGTAGTGTATGTATGCTAATCCCACCCTCCTAATTTATCCCTCCACCCCCCCTTTCCCCTTTGGTAACCAGGACAACTTCTACTTTTTTTTGCATATGCGGGGGCAGTTATTTTGTTAAGTGCCAGCTACTCTGAGTTCTTTACATGAATGAACTCATTTACAGTGTTACCACAACCTCATGAGGTTAGAATTACAAATAGTCTCCTTTTAAGTGAGGAAACTGAGGCATGACAAGGTCAAGTAACTTTCCCAAGATTAAAAACACACAGCAGTAGCTGAACTAGGGCTGAACCATGGGGAGCAGCTTCAGAGCTGAGCTCTTAACCACCAGGCTGCTCCACCCTAATTGTGAGAGGATTGATGAGTGCAGGCTTTCCTTAGCTACTTCTGGAAAATGAGCCTGCGATTTCATTTTCTGAGATGATAAGAGGCATTTTAGCCTAAGCAACCCAACATTTATAATGAATTTAACTTGAGACCATGCCAGGACAGACATTTATCATGGTTCATTTAAGTAACTGTTCATTAAGTGGCAGGGGAAAAGGAAACCACTATGAGACCAGAAGGGGCCTCTAATGAGAAAAAGAGAGGGATGTGGGAAACCAAGTATATGAGGTATTGGGAACATATATTGTAGGAAATTGTAGAGAAGCGCACATGCTCATATTCATAAGTTTTAAAAGCACTGCTTATAAAATCATAATACACGTAGTAGTACAGAACCCTGTTGAGGTCACAGAAAAACACTCCAACAAACAAAATCTATTTTCAAAAAACACAGATTTTTTTAACTTGTATTTTTCAAACACTGTGAAGGATATTCACAAACCACAGCAATATATTAAAGTTCCCATTTGTTTTCTGTATTCGCTTCTCTGAGACACCATGGTTGCTTGCTTCCCAGCATTTTCCTTTAAATCTCTTCTGAATGAACTTTCTGAATTTCCTTTTCCTGTACCACTATTCTTCATGATTCTGTGCCATGACATCCCAAAAAAGGAGCTTGGCATTGAAAGAAGGCAAGGCAGGAGAAAGAGTTTAGGGTACAGCCAGAATCCTTTTAGCAGGCAAAAGGAAGAGGAGTTCTATATATTAACAAGTGTTCCGCCCCTTCACAGAATTAGAAACCGAGTGCAAGCTGCCTGCCAGTGGGGCTGTGCCGACTGGACACTCATGAAGTATAATTGTCTATAAATGTTTCTCAAAGGGATGAGGCTGTGCCCTTAATTTCAAGAAATGAGGCGAACAACACAACAAATCAATAAATTTGACTACGTAATTTTAAAAGTTTTTGAAGCTCTACATAAAAAATTTAAATGTAAAGAGAAGCTCAGATTTTCATTTAGGCAAAATGCAAGAAAAAACACATTACTGCATACACATTCTAACTAATAATAGAGGCACAATTAAAGGTGGGGAGGGGCAGGGGAAGTAAGGGAAAGTTTACCAGAGGAAATGCCTTCTAGGCTAGCTTGAAGCATAGGAGGGGTGTGTGTGTGTGTGTGTGTGTGTGTGCGCCTGTGTGTGGGTGTGTGTGCCTGTGTGTGTGTGTGTGCCTGTGTAAAAGCATGAGTAGGGCATCATAAAAGTGGGATTGCTTATGAATCCATTGAGTACATTTAAGTCTTTGGGGCCCTGTGTGTAAACAGCCTCACATCTGGGTGGACCAGCTCTTCACTGCAGAATAGGAAGGGATGAGAATATTTGTGAGTTCATGGCGTTTACTCTTTGAGGGTGTGAGGGCTCACTCAGTCACAGCAAATCTCAAATCCTGATGTCATTTGATCAGACACGACAATTTGGTCTTTCAATAGTTTCCTAATGAAAATTTTGGTCCCTCATAGACACAAATGCCTGGGCTCCACTCATCTGGTGTTGGGGCCCATGAGGAGGTGTATTTCTGCTGTCTTTTCTCCCAGGAAATGCCCCCCTCTGACCCATGACCTTGTGCCTTCTGCTGAAACAACAGCTCCACGGGGTCGCAGATGTGCTCCTCTTTACACATTTGCCACACTCCCTGAAAATGGGAAGTTTATGAACACATATGCCGAGCCGGAGCCCATGTGCTCATCAGCATGAGATAAGGTGAGCGATTTTATTTTGGTCCTGGGAGATTTTTCAAAACCACTTTGCTCCATTCCTTGCATTTACAGTGTAAATCAAATGTTGTATGATTATCACTCCCTTCCTTACAACCTACATTGTGCCTTCTTTCCTGTTATTTTTTGGTTGATGTTAGCAAAACAGATTGCTTCATTAAAAGTTAGTTGTGGTCTTTTCAATTCCTCTCCAAAGAATTTATGCTAGTGCAGCAAAGGCAAACTACTAACAATCTGCCTTGAACATTATGGCTTCATGTTTGACTGGGAAGCCTTCACAACTGAAAATGAACCCGGATATCAGAAATTGAGAAACTGCTGAATTGGAAGTCTCCCAGTAATAGCCCAGTGTAACTTCCTTTCCACCTTTTACTGGTTTAAAGACTGCTTGAAGTCTTCTTTTCCTTTCCTTTTTTTTGGGCAGCCATCTTATCACCTCATAAGACAGACCACTCTTAATTGTTAAAACACTTTTCTTTGTATTTTAAATGAAAAAAAATTCTTTCTTCCTGATAGGTTCATGGCAGTTTCTTTCTCTACTATGACACAGTGGTTTATAACCCAGCTCTTGATAATAATTCTACTGTTCTAACATTTACTTAGTCCTGCCTACCTCCAATATTGCTGCTGTTGGCTGTTGCCCAGTGAGTGCCCACAATTCAATAGCTGCTTTGCCTATACTGTCTCTAAACATTAAACAACATCCCAAGAAGTTTTATTCATCCCATTGTACTGATAAGAAAACTGAGGCTCAGAGAATCTAACCAACATTTCCTAAAACACACAGGTTAATTAGCAGAACCAGAACCTTGAACACAGGGATGCCAGGCTCCAAAATTCATGGTTTTTTTTTTTTTCCCCACCACAAAATACATGCTGCTGTTTACTTGATGTACTGCCACTATGTATCAGGCACGAGTACGGTGCTATAGCAATAAAGGGATGTCTGAAGTACATAGTGGGCTCTTGAGAAGTTATCAATTTGTCAGGAAAGACAGTCACATACTAACAGTATCTGTGGCAGGAAGACTTCATCAAGCTAAGAATCTCATTCCCTCACTAGGTGGAATCATGCCACAGCATTGCTGGTTAACATTTCCTCCTTAGAGCCCAAAGTCTATATACAGTGAAATACCAAAAAGTTACCACTGTGGACAGCTGAAAAAATATCCTCTCAAAAGAATATCCAAGACCTGCTGTGTCTGAATCTAACATCTATTTATTCATACTGCACCTCACAGTCTGGTTTCTGAGAACTTGGAGGTAGGTGAGGCCAATATAGACTCATACCAAAGCAGCCAGAATTCTAGACTTGGGTCCAGATCAACAACCTTCCATGAGTTCACAAGGGATGGTAGAGGACAGTGGGATGGACAGATGGGCTGTTGTCTTAATGTTCAAGTTGTGCTGAATAACTAAACTGCCTGGAATTCCTCCTTATCTGTGTGCTTTGTGTCTGAAACCGACTCTGAACTGCCCTTCTTTGAGTATAAATAATAACGCTAATTGTACAGGGTGTGCTGGGTGTCTGTGTGTACATGTATGCAGTGCGTGCGTGTGTGTGTGTGTGTGTGTGTGTGTGTGAGACTGAGAGAGAGTAAGAGAAATTGGCTAAAATGGAAGGTCACTTTAAGATTTTTAAAATCCAACCAAAATGAGCATTCATATTTTTAAAAATCTCAATTCTTTTTTTTTTTTAAAGTTTGACAAACTTATTGGTATTTTAGTAAAGACATTCATCTCAGTCGTTTCTCTCTCCCATCTTCTTTTTTTTTAAATTGGGGTACAGCTGTTTTACAATGTTGTGTTAGTTTCTACCGTACAGCAAAGTGGAGTTCCCTGTGCTATACAGCAGGTTCTCATTAGTTATCCATTTTATACATTACTGTATATATGTTAATCCCAATCTCACAATTCATCCCACCCCCCCTTCCCCCCTTGGTGTCCATACATTTGTTCTCTACATCTGTGTCTCTATTTCTGCCTTACAAACCGGTTCATCTGTACCATTATTCTAGATTCCACATATATGCGTTAATATACGTATTTGTTTTTCTCCTTCTGCCTTACTTCACTCTGTATGACAGTCTCTGGGTCCATCCACATCTCTACAAATGACCCAATTTCGTTCCTTTTTATGGTTGAGTAATATTCCATTGTATATATTTACCACATCTTCTTTATCCATTCATCTGTCGATGGACATTTAGGTTGCTTCCATGACCTGGCTATTGTAAATGGTGCTGCAAGGAACATTGGGGTGCATGTATCTTTTTGAATTATGCTTTTCTCTGGGTATATGCCCAGCAGTGGGACGGCTGGGTCATATGGTAATTCTATTTTTAGTTTTTTAAGGAACCTCCATACTGTTCTCCATAGAGGCTGTATCAATTTACATTCCTACCAACAGTGCAAGAGGGTTCCCTTTTCTCCACACCCTCTCTAGCATTTGTTGTTTGTAGATTTTCTGATGATGCCCATTCTAACAGGAGTGAGGTGATACCTCATTGTAGTTTTGATTTGCATTTCTCTAATAATTAGTGATGTTGAGCATCTTTTCATGTGCTTCGTGGCCGTCTGTATGTCTTCTTTGGAGAAATGTCTATTTAGGTCTTCTGCCCGTTTTTGGATTGGGTTGTTTGTTTTTTTGATATTGAGCTGCATGAGCTGTTTGTATATTTTGGAGATTAATCCTTTGTCCGTTGCTTCATTTGCAAATATTTTCTCCTATTCTGACGGTTGTCTTTTCTTGTTTATGGTTTCCCTTGCTGTGCAAAATCTTTTAAGTTTAATTAGGTCCCATTTGTTTAGTTTTGTTTTTATTTCCATTACTCTAGTAGGTGGGTCAAAAAAGATCTTGCTGTGATTTATGTCAAAAAGCGTTTTTCCTATGTTTTCCTCTAAGAGTTTTATAGTGTCCGGTCTTACATTTAGGTCTTTAATCCATTTTTTTAAAAATAAATTAATTTTATTTATTTATTTATTTATTTTTGGCTGCATTGGGTCTTCGTTGCTGTGTGTGGGCTTTCTCTAGTTGCAGCGAGCCGGGGCTAGTCTTCATTGCAGTGCATGGGATTCTCTTTGTGATGGCTTCTCTTGTTGCAGAGCATGGGCTCTAGGCATGTGGGCTTCAGTAGTTGTGGCTGGTGGGCTCTAGAGTGCAGGCTCAGTAGCTGTGGCGTTTGTTGCTCTGCAGCATGTGGGATCTTCCTGGACCAGGGCTTGAACTCGGGTCCCCTGCATTGACAGGGGGATTCTTAACCACTGTGCCATCAGGGAAGCCCTTTAATCCATTTTGAGTATATTTTTGTGTATGGAGTCACGGAGTGTTCTAATTTCATTCTTTTACATGTAGCTGTCCAGTTTTCCCAGCACCACTTATTGAAGAGACTGTCTTTTCTCCATTGTATATCCTTGCCTCCTTTGTCATAGATTAGTTGACCATAGGTGTATGGGTTTATCTCTGGGTTTTCTATCCTGTTCCATTGATCTATATTTCTTCTTTTGTGCCACTACCATACTGTCTTGATTACTATAACTTTGTAGTACAGTCTGAAGTCAGGGAGTCTGATTTCTCCAGCTTTTTTTTTTTTTTTTCTCAAGATTGCTTTGGCTATTTGGGGTCTTTTGTGTCTCCATACAAATTTTAAGGTTTTTTCTTTGTTCTAGTTCTGTGAAAAATACCATTGGTAATTTGATACGGATTGCACTGAATCTGTAGATTGCTTTGGGTAGTAGAGTCGTTTTGACAATATTGATTCTTCCAATTCAAGAACATGGTATATCTCTCCATTTGTTTGTGTCTTCTTTGATTTCTTTCACCAGTGTCTTACAGTTTTCTGAGTATAGGTCTTTTACCTCCTTAGGTAGGTTTATTCCTAGGTACTTTATTCTTTTTGTTGCAATGGTGAATGGGATTGTTTCCCTAATTTCTCTTTCTGATCTTCCATTGTTAGTGTATAGGAATGCAAGAGATTTCTGTACATTAATTTTGTATCCTGTGACTTTACCAAATTCATTGATTAGCTCTAGTAGTTTTCTGGTGGCTTCTTTTGGATTTTCTATGTACAGTATCATGTCATCTGCAAACAGTGACAGTAAAAATCTCAATTCTGATTTACTGGAACTTACAGTGCATCAACCAGGAAACGAGAATCACAGAAGAAAAAGATAATTTAGACTTAACCTAATAAATTATCTTATATTTGGCAGCAATGATTTGGGCTCAGAAAATTTAGACATTTGCTCAAGGCCACACAAATAGTTAGTGACAGACTATAATTTATGAACTTTTTCCATTCCATGGCACCTCACCCTACAACATACAAGTTTGCAGTTATAATTATTGCAATACGGAAAATTTTACAGCTCCCTAATGCCTGGAGTAAGGCGTGTAAGACATAGGCGTCAACCATAAGTAAAAAGAACTGACATTTTGGAACATTCTTCTAAAACCACAAACTACTTTAGCACTATCTCCTTTGCAGTAACAGAGTCAGCGAAGTACAGTAGAAAGGAAACAGGTATTACATTCAGACAGAGCTGCGTGAGAAGCTTAGCCTTGTGACTTCTTAGTTGTTATGACTGTAGCTAATTTACCAAGCTTCTCTAAATTGTTTCCTCACTGCAAAGTGGGGAGAATAAAATGTACCTACGTACATGCTTCTAAAGGTTTAATTAAGTGTGTGAATTACCCAGCTTAGTGTTGGTACAAATGTTAGAGCCTGCCTAAGACTGGTAAAAATGGTGTATACAGATAAGACAGAATCTGCGCATTTCATATTTCCTTTTCTTCCATTTGCTTTCAGTTCAAAACTCTGAGGCACTTCTTGATAATGGTTGTTCTTCAAAGAATGAGATTAGAAAATTCACTTCATTAATACCTTTTAATCTCCACTACATTCACCACCTATAACTTGCCCCTCGGGCTCTCCTCTACAGAAATCAATGTGCTCCTTACTGAATTGTCAACTTGCATAAAACTGTCAAGGCCAATGATAGGGTTTTGGGAGAAAAAGATACAGAAAAGTCACTGGTATACACTGGGAATTTGATGATGAGATATGTCTTTGACTGTCATGGGAATCTTTTTAATGACATTTTCCTGGTTTCTTTGAATTTTATAGAGATGTTAAAGAAGGTGACATAACCAAAGGCCACCATCTTTCACCCTTGAATCCTGGAATTAGTTTGTACTAGGTATGAAAAGAAGCTATAAAATTCAAGGGATTTTTTTCCCCCTACACATTAAATTTCATTGTGTTCTTTATAGAAAAATTCACATCTTTAATCTATTTTTTAGTATTTTGTCCCATTTCAGAATCCCAACAGAGTCTCAAGGTGATAATGTACTTGTTCATTCATATTCTGCAATGAACAATATCTTATATTCTTTACTGTCCCTCACTTTCTCCCCCATGTATGTTACCTTTGCGCCCTTTCCTCCTTCTTCCATTTAACAAATATTAATGATTATGTGAATGACAATTCTGAATAATATTGAGAGGGGAAGAGAGATGAATGAAATGTTACCTCCTCTCATGTCAGTGGGGCTGGAATTGCCAGATACCTGGTTCAGTAGCACAGGGAGAGGTGAGGGGAGGAAACAGTGTAAACATTTCTAGAGAAAGCAAGTACACTTCGGGGGTCTAATGCAATGTGACTTTAGTACATTTCATAGATTGAATAAAAACTGTGCCCGGATAGCACGCATGCTCAAACTGGGGCACCCTGCCTGGCCAAACCCCTGGTGTTAATGAGACACTCTGCAGCACATCCTGGCTTCACCAACCAGAAAAGGAGATGCCAGTGTATGCCCTCTGGGCATTTGAAGCTGGCACTTATTTTCAAATTTCCTTCCTGCCTGGCAGAGCAAACACTTTCTCAGACACATGATAAAACTGCAGCATGGTGTGGGATAACGAGGCTCTGGCAGGGACTATTTCAGAGAACTGTTGTGCTCACCAGCTGCATTGACTGTGTGCCCTCAACACACACACACACACACACACATCACTCAAGAGCATTGATGACCTCTTTTTACCCCACAATGAAGAAGAATTTTCATCTGACATGGCTCACCCAAGAGAAATTTGTCAAGTGATATACAGTATGTAAGAGGAATGTGGTTGAGGGTAGCGGGTTGGGGGATTGGAGACTGGAACCAAAATCATACAAATGCATATTTGCTTAATACTATTAGAAAAGGAACTCTTCCTTGCTCAAAACTCAGAAAGTGCAGGGAATCCTATTCCACTTTAAAAAAGGTTTCTTTATGAAAAGTTTCAAACATATACAAAAGAATGGGAAAACGAACCCCCAAGTACCCATCACCTAGCTTCAACAATGATCAAATTATGGCCAATTTCATTCCCTCTATCCTCCCCACCTCCACCCAATCCTCTACAATTGATTCTATTTGTTGTCGTTACGTTGTGTTTGTATCAGGATTCACCTAAGGTTATTACATTGCAATTGGCTGTTGATACGTATTTTAGTTTTCTTTTAATCTATAAGTTTTCCCCATCTGGTTTGAAGTAGCCTTTGAATTCTAAACTCCAGATCCTTGTACTAGGAGGTGCAAATCTGCCTTTAAAACAACCTGTGGCAACTTAAATGTCTAAATATGGAGGAATGGTTAAATAAACAGTGGTGTATGCATTTGGTTAACTATTGTGCACAATGTGGTTGAAAGAATGCCCTCTCTGTGAAACCTAGGGCAAGGCTTATTTTTGAGCCTCAATGTATCTGTTTGTAAAATGAGAATAAAGGATTAAATAAATTAAACTCAAGAATTAAATAAAGTACATACATCTCCAATCACAGTGCTCATTACATAATACCAGAGCATACAGGGGTGTTTTGATATCATTTTAATATATATAATACTTATAAATTTTTAATGGACATATTTTATTTCCCCCTAAAATCATGTTAGGCTGCAGCTGAGCAATTAGGTTGGTGCTTCAGGGAAGCAGAGAATGGGGACTGCCTCATACATCATGGCATCATGGGTCAGTCTTAAGTCTCACAACAGACTTTCCTAAGAACAATGACAATCTGAAAACCAGGTTTGTGGAGCGACAGCAAGGGTTTCTAAATTTTAAAGTTCCCTTTCCTTCATATCAAGAGTTTGGCCTTACCAAAGTGTTCTCTGTTTGGTTTGGTTTCATTTTTTTAAGTGTACATAAAACACAAAATAGTATGGTATGGTAATTCTAACCAGACAGGAAGAGGAAAGAACTGTTCTATCTGTGCTGACACAGGGGAGAATTCAAACAAGAAGGGAGAAGAATTTGGGGAAGAAGGTGGGAAGCTCATGTGTCTTGACTTCTCTGAGGCAGGTATTTTAAGGGTGGGGAGACTCTTCCATAAGTTGAAGAGAAAGCTGAAAGTATCTGTTGCCTTTTCTCCATTTGAAAGAATCTCACCTCAACTAAGGATGGCACCCCAAGTAATGCAGGAGAGATGGTGTAAAACTGACTGATGAATATGGCTAGATAGATGACCTTAAAACAGTTCTGACTCCCTCTGAATACTGCATGTGCATCCCTTCTGGGGGCCCCAATGTCTCAACTGGCTCAGGAGAGTGAATGTGGGGTTTCTGAGAAGGCCAGTGAACCAGCAGAAGCTGGGCATTGGAATAAATGGAAACCCCTGAGACCCCTCCCCTCATCACCATGGTCTCAATAAGCCATTCACCTACCCACTCCACCCCACCCCCAAAAATCCCCACCCAGATGCCACCTTGTAAAGAAGACGAGGGACAGAAATCTGAAACCTGAGCATTTTTCTGCAATAAACTCAATTGAACTTACTATTTCACAGATACAGACTGTTTAGCTGGAGAAGACTAAGCTATCATTAATTGCCAACTTTTCCAATTACTTATTAGGTTGATGAGAAAGATCAAGTTAGCTCCAGAAATTTAAAACTCTGTATTCTCTCTGCACATGTGAGTGTATCATGTAATCTGATGCCCTAATCTACAATGAAAAGGGAAAAAAGCAGAACGCAAAATATGATTATAACTATGTAAAACAAAGCTTTAGAAAACGGGAGAAAAGATCGAGAGTCATTACAAATGTAATCTGTATAAATGTAAATTTGTCCAAATTACAAAATGTAAATAGTGGTTGTGTTTGGTTTGGGCAGCCTTGGGTTCTAGTCTTCTCTGTTTTATTTAATCATAATACTTTGATTTTGTATGAAAAACATATTTTGAAACTTGGAGAACTTATTACCTTAAACACATTATATTTAATATGCAATGACTGAGCACTAACGTTTCACAGGCATTGCACTAATCACCATGGAAAATACAAAGATGGATGAGATATGGTCCCAATGCCAAAGGAACTCACAGCATGGTGGAAGAAACAGATGGATAAGTGGCAAAGGGAATTCAACATCTACTGTTTCCCAGCTATAAGACATTTAGTTTTTCCCATCTACTCCAAACCACCTCCAGAGGACTTCAATTCAGTTTGATGATGAAAACAAAAGCATGAAACTAGTATGATAATTTGCATTTACATATCTATCCTTGGGAAAAAAATACACATATAATAAGGGTATGCCGTGCCTTTACTAGTGGATACAGCTTGCTGTGCACGTATGAGAGACCTCCAACCATTTACTGGGACACCTTGAAGTTTAGCTGCAACACTGTTTCACGGTTGACATCATGAAGCCATCCAGTGGCTGAAACCACTTTATAATGAGGTCCCTTTGTTATTTCAACAATGAACTTCCCTTAGATGTAGTACGCGATTAGTATCACATTAACTGATATAAAAGTGTACTGCATGACAAATAGTAAGAAGAGTTAAACTTCAGAGTTTTAAGAAACATTAGACTTTATCTAGGTTAGTAGTTTTCAAATTTTAGAAAGCATCAGGGACCACCTGGATGGCTAGTTAAAACACAGACTGCTGCCTCATCTTAGTTCTGTTTCGTTAGTCTGGGGTGGGGTCCTCTAATTTGCATTTCTAACAACTGTGGTTTCTGGCTGATTCTACAGTTGTTGGACTTGCACTTTAAAAACCATTAATCTACATCAATTTCTTTTGCAATTTAGGAATCACTTTTCTGTAACCTTTGGTCTCTGCTCAAATAATTCAATGAATGAGGTACTCACTAAATTGCAAGGAAGCCAGTTTCCCTGTTGGACAGGCTAATTCTATAAGAATTTACTGGAGTCAAACTATGTTTCCTTGAAACCTTTGTTCACCACATGTCTATTCCTTTCTGCTCTAAACAACTCTTCAGATGTCTTCTCTTAACCAAGCTGCAAGTTCCCATCCTTCAACCATTTATTCTACATAAATCCTCTTCCTCTACCATGTTATCATCCCCTGCTGAAACTCCCAGTTATAAAGACCACTCTCAAAACAGGGGGCTGAGAACACAGCATTCTAGATACTGATCCACTGTTACTAACCCCTTCCATAAGCTGATGTCATATATCCATTAACAAAGAACTGGCTTTTATTACTTTGTTTAGAGCAATCATGCCACTTTAGTAGTTGATACTCCATAGAAGGTCTGAACTCTTTCACATTCTGAACAGATACTGACCTTTCTCTTCTTATCCACTTGAAATAAGAATTTTGCTTTTATTCTGGCTAAATTTCATTATCTTATTAGCTCATAATTCCAGTTTACCAAGTATAGGATGGTGGTTAAGAACAAGGCCTTTGAAGTCAGAGAGTCCTGGGTGCAAAACATAGCTCTACCGTTTAACAGCCATGTGGCCATGGACAAATTACGTGACCAGCATAAACCTCGGCTTCCTCACAGGCATTATGGTGATAACAGTAGCTACCTTACAGAGGTATTTCATGAGATAATATATACAAAGTGCTTAGCATTGTGTCTGGTGCATATTACGTGCTTAGTAATAGTTAGCCATTATTATTCTATTAAAAGCAGTCTAAAACACTAAGGTTTATACTGTACAAAGTAAGAGCAAAAGTCTTTTACAGAAACCTACAAACCCTTATTAGAAGTTTTCAAAAAATTAAAATAAATAGACAGTTATAGTTTTTGCCTCAGTGAGACTGGAAATCATAAATCTATGTGTTCACTCCAAGGATATTTACAGACTTAGCACAATTTCAATCAAAATGGCAATATGGGGCTTCCCTGGTGGCACAGTGGTTGAGAATCTGCCTGCCAATTCAGGGGACATGGGTTTGAGCCCTGGTCCGGGAAGATCCCACATGCCGCAGAGCAACTAAGCCCGTGCGCCACAATTACTGAGCCTGTGCTCCGCAATAAGAGAAGCCACCGCAATGAGAAGCCCACGCACCACAACAAAGAGTAGCCTTCACTTGCTGCAACGAAGACCCAATGCCGCCAAAAATAAATAAAATAAATAAATTTTTAAAATGGCAATATGATTTTTTAAATTGCAATAAAATTTGCATGAAAAATATGAGAAAAGGCAAAACTCTGATAGACAATCCTAACAGGAGAAAAGAGAAAGAAATCTAGCCATATCAGACATTAAACTTATACAAAAGTATTAGAACTTAAAACTGTGGTATTGACATAAACACAGAAAGGCACACCAACAGGAAAAGGTGGAAACATTAGAAACAAACCCAAAACATATGTGGAAAGCTAAGTCAGTTTTCCCAAATAGAGGGACAAAGAAGGCTTATTTAATAAGTTGTATTAAGATAAAATAGGACAATTTAGAAAACCAAAGTGTTAGAGCTACACCTTACACAATACAAGAATCCACTGAGGAAACGCAGAGGGATGTGTTGCCACTACTGAATATACAGAAACTGAAATCCTCTGTAAGTGAAAGTGTTGTAAATTAAATTTTGTCCTATAAAAACAACTGATTCAGAAAAATATTTGTACTGAAAACGTCAGGTAAATTAACATTTGTAATATACGAAGAGTTCATTCAAATTCAGAAGGAAAACCTCAAAACCTAAAAATCGAATAAGCCATGACATTAACACAAAAATTACATAGAGAAATATCAGTAATAAAGAAATACAGGGGAAAAGACCATCCGTAATGGAGCCTGGAGATACCTTTAATCACCTATTTAAGTAGCTAATAAATTTAAAAAATGGTACCCATTGCTGGTTAAAGTTTAAGGAATCTGTTGTTTTCACTTATTTATAATGATCATTTCAATTGATACATTCTTTTTGTAAGGCAATATAGTAAGAATAATAAAGATGGATATACTCTGATCCAAATTTTAGACTCCAGAATTTCTCCTAATGGCATAATTCAACAGAAACAAAAACCTATGCACAGAATAGCTATCTATGATTCCAAAAGACTGAAAAAAAAGCATAAACGTCCAAGATTACAGGAATAGATAATAAAATCAATTCAGCAAAATATTATACAGTAATTAAAATAATTATGAAGACTATATAGACATGTTTAAAACACCATCATTAATGAAAATAGCTCATGCATGCATTTTTCTTTTTGCATTTTACATGCCCACAGGATGTATTTTATCCTGAGTGTAACAAAGTAAATGCAGCGGTCTGTAAAATGAAAAAAGGACTAACAGTATTAGAGGAGAATTATTTTAATTTTAAATCATTATTTATTAAAGCACTATTCTTGAAAAGTTTTACATTCTGTTTTAGGTGCTATGATGGGCCTAGGACTGATGATAGAATTGTCAGCACCTGAAGAAGCAGGCTGGCCCAGCTTCAGTTACTCTCAGGACTGAGGAAGAATTTGAAAAGTTCCTTAGTGATAAAGATGCTTCTGTAGTGGGTTTTTTTCAAGGATTTATTCAGTGAAACTCACTCTGAGTTTCTAAAAGCAGCCAGCAACTTGAGAGATAACTACCGATTTGCACACACCAATGTTGAGTCTCTGGTGAACAAGTATGATGATGATGGAGAGGGTATCACCTTGTTTTGTCCTTCATATCTGATGAACAAGTTTGAGGACAAGACTGTGGCACATACCGAACAGAAAATGACCAGTGGAAAGATTAAAGAAATGTATTCAGGAAAACATTTTTGGTATCTGCCCTCACATGACAGAAGACAATAAAGATTTGATACAGGGTAAGGACTTATGGCTTCCTATGATGTGGACAATGAAAAGAATGCTAAATGTTCCAACTACTGGAGAAACAGAGTGATGATGGTGGCAAAGAAATTCCTGGATGCTGGGAAGAAACTCAACTTTGCTGTAGCTAGCTGCAAAACCTTTAGCCATGAACTTTCTGATTTTGGCTTGGAAAGCACTATTGGAGAGATTGCTGTTGTTGCTATCAGAACTGCAAAAGGAGAGAAGTTTGTCATGCAGGAGGAGTTCTCGTGTGATGGCAAGGCTCTTGAGTTATTCCTGCAGGATGACTTTGATGGTAACCTGAAGAGATACCTAAAGTCTGAGCCTATCCCAGAGAGCACTGATGGGCCCGTAAAGGTAGTGGTAGCAAAGAATTTTGATGAAATAGTGAATGATGAAAATAAAGATGTGCGGATTGAATTTTATGCTCCTTGGTGTGGTCACTGTAAGAATCCAGAGCCTAAGTATAAAGAACTGGGAGAGAAGCTCAGAAAAGACCCAGATATTATCATAGCCAAGATGGATGCCACAGCCAACGGTGTGCCTTCTCCATATGAAGTTAGAGGTTTTCCTACCATCTGCTTCTCTCCAGCCAACAAGAAGCTAAATCCAAAGAAATACGAAGGTGGCCATGAATTAAGTGATTTTATTAGCTATCTAAAGTGAGAGGCCACAAGACCTCCCCCTCTCCCGCCCCCGTAATTCAAGAAGAAAAACCCAGGAAGAAGAAGAAGGCGGCACAGGAGTATCTCTAAAGCAGCAACCAAATATACCACTTTGTAAAAGGACTCTTCCAGGGACTTCCCTGGTGGTTCAGCAGTAGAGAATCTGCCTTCCAATGCAGGGGACGTGGGTTCGATCCCTGGTCAGGGAACTAAGGTCCCACATGCCGTGGAGCAACCAAGTCCACGCGCCACAACTACTGAGCTCGCATGCCTCAACTAGAGCCCGCGTGCCACAAGCGAAAAGAGGCCACGCACTCTGGAACACACGGGCCCCAACTACAGAGCCCACGTGCCCTGGAGCCCACACGCCACAACTAGAGAAGTGAAAGCCCGCATAGCCACAACTAGAGAGAAGCCCTCGCACTACAATGAAGAGCCCGCGTGCCACAACAGAAGATCCCGCGTGCCGCCACTAAGACCTGATGCAGCCAAAACTAAATAATCAAAAAAAAAAAAAAAAAAAAAGGACTCTTCCACCAGAGATGGGAAAACCATTGGAGAGGACTGGGACCCATATGGGATTATTACCTCTCAGGGCTGAGAGGACAGAATGGATAGAATCTGAATCCTGTTAAACTTTCTCTAAACTGTTTCTTAGCTGCACTGTTTATGAGAATACCAGAACCAGTTTATGTTTGTGGTTTTGGGCAAAATTGTTTGTGCTGGGTGCAACGTTGCAGGGGTGAGGGGAACTGTGTTGGGGGCTTATTTTCTATCTTTTTTTTTGTACATTTGGGAACAGTGACAATAAATGCACCCCCCTCTAAAAGAAAAGACAATACTGAATTTGAGTTCTGTCACATAACTTAGTTACCTCTTTCGACTGCAAATCTGTGTCTGAAGATTTGCTAAGTGTATACAAAGTCTTTATACAAGTCAGCAATGTGTAACATGGCAGCATCGGGGCTCTGTGGTCTGTCATCATCCACTGCACTGACCCAGCAAATATTTACTGAGTTGTTACTTTGACTCTACTCTGGATATCTAACAAGGACACGACATGGTCTCAGCTCTGGTGGTCGAGTGGGAAAGACAGACGTACAGATATATAGAGTAATCATTAAATTATAATGTAGGTACAGCACTAGAGTTATACAAGGATATTTTATTTATTTATTTTTTATAAATTTATTTATTTTATTTATTTATTTTTGGCTGCGTTGGGTCTTTGTTGCTGCGCGCGGGCTTTCTCTAGTTGCGGAGAGCAGGGGCTGCTCTTCGTTGCGGGTGCGCAGGCTTCTCGTTGTGGTGGCTTCACTTGTTGCGGAGCAAGGGCCCTAGGCGTGCGGGCTCAGTAGTTGCGGCCCACCAGCACTTGAGCACGCGGGCTTCAGTAGTTGTGGCGCACGGGCTTAGTTGCTCCATGGCATGTGGGATCTTCCCAGACCAGGGATTGAACCCGTGTCCCCTGCACTGGCAGGAGGATTCTTAACCACTGCACCACCAGGGAAGTAAAAAGTAGGTACCTAATCCAGCACAAGATGTAATAAAAGATACTAGTTCTGAGTTCTACAATGCGACAAGAATAAGTGGCTGGGGGAAAGGTGTTACATGCAGGGAGTAGGCGTGAAGGTAAGAAATAGCATGGTGAGTAGAGACCACCTTGGCAGGGTGGAAAGGCAAGGCCTTCAGGTTCGTGTTTAAGTCCTGTTTCTACCACTTATTAGCTGGGTAATGCAAATCATTTCCTCATCTCTAAAATGCAAATAATTCCACCTGCCTCACAAACTGACATAAGGATTAGAGGAGATCGTGTATGTAAAGGAGGCACTAACGTGCCTGACATGTAGCTGGCCCTCAACAAATGAAGTGCTGTTTCAAGGGTTTCAGTGTTAACTGGAACAAAAGGTACAAGGCAGGATGAGATATGAAGTAGGAGGCAATCAGATCATAGAGGGCTTCTTTATCAGGCTAAAGAACCTGGACCCCATACCATAAATCACTGATGCCTTTGAAGGATTTTAATCAGGAAAACAATATAGTCAGATTTGCTTTTTAAATGGGTCACTCTCAAAACTGGCTAGAAGTTGGATTTGATGGGGCCGAGACTAGCAGTAAGAAGGACTGTTAGTGGGCTGCTCTAATAGTTCTGGAGAGGATGCTGAAGGCCTAATGTAGGAATGGAAATGAAGGAAAGGTTGGAGAAATATCACGCAGGTATAACAGGTAGGGCTTTGTGATTATTTAGAGATGGGAGGAAAAGGAGAGGAAAGTGAGGCGTCAAGTTCATTAACTAGTTTCCCGGTATGGGTAGCTGAGTGAATGGTAGTACAGCAACTAAAATTAGAAATGAAAAGAAGGAACAGGTTGGGGGACAATGATGAATTATTAGGTACCCACATGCACCAGGCACTGCTGAGTTCTGAGGTTACAAAGACGAATAAGACACGGCCCCTCTCTGTAAGAAGCTCACATACTGGTAGGAAAGACATAAAAATGAAGATGAATAAAATACAGATTGTTTGTATAAAGTCACCTATCTGGATTCTTAATAAAAACCATTAAATATCTAATCATGAGGAAATAATCAGACAAATCCCAATTAGGAGATATTCTGCAAAGACAATCTGACTCTTCACAAGTAATATTGTGAAAGATTTTTAAAAAGTGAGTTCAGTGTTGAAGGACAATAAATATGCATGACAACTAAATGCAATGTATGATCATTGGTTGGATACTAATAAGAATAGTTCAGAGGACATTAATATGATGACTGGGAAATTTTGATTATGAAACACAAATCAAATAGTACTGTCATATCACTGTTAAATGTCTTAGGTATACTAATGCTAGTGTGGTTATGTAGAACAGAGTTCTAGGTATTCAGACATAGATGCTGAGATAGTTAAGTAGTTAGGGTAATATGCCATGATGCCTGTAACTTATTTACAAATATGTACGTTATTTGTATACATGTATATTTATACATAGATATATGAATACATGTATATTTCATATATATAGATATTATGAATATATATAGAGAGAGCACATGTGTGAATGTGGCAAAATGTTCAGATTTGGTGATTTTATATTCATTTTATTATTCTTTCTTCCTTCAACTAAAATCACCAAATTTGGACATTTGTATACTATCATATCAGTAACAAGTGTAGGAGAAATATAAGAAGATGAAACAAAGTTTTTTAGTTAAACCCTTCCTCCAAGATTGTCTCCACAGTTCTATTTTCCTACACATGATACTTTGTGAAAACCTTTACTTTGCAAGAGTTCTGGCTTTGACAGTTAGGTGAGCCACATTCCAGGGTATCATGGAAACAGACACCATTGATGTCATAACTCTGCACAATCAGCCAGTGTAGCTTTCGTTTTCTCCAATGGGAAGACTGAGCCCATAAGAAAGGATATACTCAGACACATTACTGGGACAGTTTCATAAGACATATGACAAAACCTCAGTCTCCTGCAGAAAATTTAATCCATTTTCAAAATGTCACTCTACAGCATTCTACATCCTGAAATCTTGTCTACTGAGTAGATTTTTCCTGTCTCCCATTAATTCTGGAAACAATCCTAGCAAGTTCCATTTACTGAATACGCCTACGCACCAAGTACTATGGCTGGTATTTTGCATATATGATATTCATTTATCCAAAATGTATTTATGAAGTCAATACCATGGGCCAGTCACTATTCTAGGCACTGGAGACATAGCACTGAACAAAACAGATATAAATCTCTGCCTCTTGGAGCTGAATACATCTCAATGATCTCATTCAAACATCATTAATGATTTCATTTAATCTTCACAATATATCTGAAAGGGAGCTTTGGTAAGATTTCAAACCTTGCCTAATGTTATAGTTGAATTCCAACTATACTCTTTCAAATTCCAAGGTACCATTTTTCTTCTATATCATCCTTCTTCTTTCCAATAACTCAGCATCACTGGAATTTGAAGAACTTGCAAGGTGATGTAGTTAAACAAAGATCTGATCAAGAACAAAGATATACTTTTCACAGAACCCAAGTTAATAAAAAATAGGATACACAGTCCATCTAAAATTATGCAAGAGAGTCTGAGGGACAAAGTTTGCACAGCAAAGTGTTGGAATTTCTTATATCTAACAATAAGTATATAATATTCAAAATCACAATTGCCCTGGGCACTGCAGGCATTCCCTCAAATTCCATGTGTCCTCTCTCTCATTATACAGTTAGGGTTGTCTCTTGCACTGTGCTCTCTGAGCTCCTATCACTTTGATATGCTAAGCAGCTTTGCATCAGCAGGGGTGAATTGGGCCCAGCCAGTGTTCCTGATTTAAATTTTAATTCATTAAAGAAGCATGCAGTTAGTTCTCTGTAGTGAATTGAGCAATAAAAGTATGAATTCTGAAAAAGACAGCTCCAGTTTATTCCTTTGGCAACTTGATCTTTGACAAAGTTGGAAAGTGCTGCAAGTTTGAGAGCTGCTTAATAATGAAAGCGACAATAATCCTGGAGAATGGAAATGTAAAGTCCTAATGCTAGCAATTAGAAGTAATGACTAGTTTATTAGGCTATCATTTGAGCAACATTATTTCCACTTCAACACAAAGCACATTGCTCACATCTCATACATAGGAGTCAGTATCCACCGTAGGGAATTTGGGGGCTTCCAAGAAGAGCTTAGTTCTGGGACCTCTGGTTCTCACTATTAAGCACATCAATTCCCAAGATACTCCAGGACTGGCTTTAACACCATCTGTCAGAGAGAGCGTGATACAGCCCAGGAAGTCCTTTACCAATCACAATAGCAGACACCTAATTTTATGTGAACTTATGGCATGCATCATCAAGGATGGGACTGAGAAATTAAAGCTCTTTTCAGCTATAAAGGGCCTAAGCTATTCACTCCCAAGCTTTCTGACAGGAAGGGCCTTACAATTACAGATAATGAATTAAAGCCCAAGGAGGCCAAGATAAGTGGGAGAGAAGTGACATCTATTAGTTCTCAAATGCATGAAATCTGGCATGAAAGGGTTTCCTCAGAGGAAAACACCAATTATACGACAATTTTAATGTGAAAGTGATTTGCGCTTGCAAGAGCTATTGATACCACAGTTTACTTGTTGTATGCGTGCATAAACAAACATCTGTATTCATATAAATTCAATTCAACAGATATTTATTAAGCATCTACTACATGCTTGGCAGTATGTAGAAAATGGGGATGAAATGGTAACTATTACAGGTATGCTTCCTGTTCTCAGGAAACGTATAGTCCAGAGAGGAATACAGAGCAATACATAAGCAAGACCATGTGATAAGGCCTAGAGAGACGAAATGTAAGGTGTAATGGGAGTCACAGGGAGGCTTCCTAACTCGATGTGGAGTCAGGAAAGATTTAGCAGAGCAAATGGTATCTACACTAAGTCCAAGAGAAGGGACAGGAATTAGACGAGAGGGATGGGGAGAGAGTGGATCCGGCAGTAGCAACAGCATGGGCAAAGAGAAGGTGAAAAACTCTGGGGGGGGTTGCTGGCAGTTGAGTACGGCTGGATCTCAGGGTGCAAGGAGAGATCAAAACGGATAAAACTGGAATGCTAAGGAGAAGAAAGGTGATAAATGATGGCCGAGAAAACATTGGCTTTTGTGAACATATCTTTTCTAAAGAATTTTAATTGTATACAGTTTAATATATATTTATATATCTGTATTTATATCAAAATTAATAGCATAGAAACCAAATCTGGTCAAACTTTTAAAGAAGTACTAATCCCAACTTCAAAGAGTCTAAAGCCTCACCTGATGGTGTTAAGTTCTGAGTTCTTTCTGGAGATAACATAGTTTGCTGCAGTTCTGGCAATATTTACCATCAAGGTATTGTGAGTCAGGGGTTGCCAACGATTAGACTAGTGGTTCTCAACTCTGGCTGTAAATTAGGATCACCTGGAGAATTTAAAAGTAAACTGCTGTCCAGGTCTCACCCTGAGATTTTGAATTAATAGGTCTATATTAGGATTGGATATTGGTATTTTTAAAGAACAGAGATGTAAATGCCAAAGGCAGGAAAGAATCTGAGCTACTCTCGACTTTCAGAGCTGATTATATCTTCTCAGCTAGACCATGGGCTGCTTGCAACTGGGGACTATGGTTCCTGATTTTTTGTTATAATTATTGTTATTGTTATTATTTTTTCAACAGCTAGCTGCAGAACAAATATTCAATAAAATATAAACAACTATTGATGAACAATAGCCATGGGGGAGAAAGGAAGGGCAAGTACTATACAGTCTGTGTTTAATATCAGTTACCAGTTGATGAGGGTCTACTCTAAGTCCTTCTGTAACTCCAGCACTTAGCACAAGATGTGTCACAATGTAGGTGCTTAATAAATATATATGGAATGGATAAGTTAACTTCTGTTGCAAGGATGAGGAAAATGAAGCTCAAAGCTTATTTGGGGGTCAAATGATCACATGCTTCAAGACAAAGCTGATCACACTCAACTGACTCTTTCTATCACAGCATGTTCATGAGATTTATCCAGGGCACTCTACGGGCAACAACCCTCTTAGATATCTTGCCTTTCAGAGTCATGGGAATGTCTGACCCATTCGCCGCTTTGCTGAAAACTTTATCCCCTCTACTAGCCAATGGTACCACTCAAAAACGTCTCCTCATTACAGACACCTCTCAGTCCACCTTCTCCCACTGACCCAGCACTCTGCTGGGGTTTGCAGGGGGAAGGGGGGGACAACTTGTAGCCCAGGTGACAGAAACAAAATCCTGGGAGTGGATTTGCTGATGTAATGGAGCTGCGCGGAAGTGTGATGTGGGAGTGGGACTCCGGTGAGAGATGAGGGGGAGCCTGTAATAGAACTCAAGGTGTTCATGCTAGAGGGTCACTGGGAACCCTGGCCCCTCCTGTACTTATCATCAGGGTAGCAAGAGAAATGTTGACCACAAGAAAAGAAGGAGGGCCAGACAGACAAATTCGTAGAGGACCAGGAACCTTCTCTCACTTTCTTTTACTTTCACTTAGTTGAGCCAGAGGAGCTATAGTTACATCTTAGTCTTTCCTTGTGACTTGGCATTTCTGTTGGTTTGGCTATTTTTAACACTATTACTTAGAGACTATGGAGGGTGTAATTCACAAATGAGGCAGACATTTGATAAGACCTGCCTTGGTTTCCAGGTGTTATCGCCACACCTGCATACATATATAGAAGCTTCTTCCTATCTACACCTTAACTAACATAGTATCTATTGTGGGTTTTAGAGAATTAATATATGTTATATTTATTGGCTGAAATGTGAAGCTCCACAATCTAGGTTTATCAGAATTTTAGAAATAAGAAACTTAAACCTTTTCTATCACCCCCTCTTTTCTTCCTACCTCTAAAATAAAATAAAGCAAGGAACAGGCATTAATTTGAGTTTGTCCTTCCTTGTGAACAGGTTTTATGTTCTATAAACTAATTTACTAAAAATTATAGTAAATAGTTTTATAAATAAAAACCAAAAACATCATATTGATATTACCTATGGATATTGAATTTTAAGTAGAGATGACCATATTACAGACTATAATTTCCAAAGATTTTTAATTCTCAATATTTCCTTAAGCTTTTCTACTGAGCCTAAGTTTTTGATTTTTATTCTGTTATTTTAGAAATATAGGTTTTTAACTACCTAAGCCCTACTTTCACACGTTCCTCAATCTTTGTGTGCACGCCTCATACTACAGTGTTATATAAATGAATGTGTCCTCTCCTTTCCTCTAAAAATGTAAATCCCTTACATGGGCATTACCAAAACATAATTTGCTTTCTGATTAAAACGAACAATAAAAATCCCACATAAATCTACAATAAAATATACAGCCTCCCAGAGGGATCCTAGATTTCAATCAAGGAATTTCCAGAAACCATAGTATGGTTTACTTACGGAATGCATTTCAAAGCAAAATGCTGAAAACTCTTTCTTCCTTTTCCTTGTGATTTACCTTCATGTATGAATTGGTTTTATTTCCTACATTCCCACAGACTTAGTTCCTTATGAATAAGGAGCAGGCCTCAAATTCTTTTCCTTTTCCTTGTACTAGTGTGGTCTTCTGCTTTGTTTATAAATGGCTTAGCAGCGTCCTGACAGAGCAGATGCAGGTGGTGGGGAAATGACAGCTCAATGAACAAGTCCCAGCCATGGACGCTGAAGGGCCAGGCCATTGTGGGCACTGCCCATTTCCATCACATTCAATACTGTATAAGGGCATTTGCAGCAAGACTAATGCATAAAGCATTAAAACTTATGGAAGAAGGGGAATAGGGCCCAACTTTAGTAAATTATGAAGAAATTTTGTGGCTTCCACATTGAATGGGACTCTTCATTGGAATGTTAGGACTTCAATGTATTTTCTCATACTTTTTCATCTATTTCATGGACTTAGGTAAAAAAGCAGCCTTGCTTTTAAGTTAGGTTTTCATGGAAGAAAAGAACTTATGGAAACTTTTTCGTTAACCATCTGCTATGTTGCTTAAAAATTTTAATTATCTTTTTTTAAAGATATACTCAAAATTCTGTTTCTCTTAAAAATTTAAATAGCTTTCTTTAGTTCTATTTGAAGCCTATGTATATAATTTGATTTAGAAGAAGTGTAAGTTTTTACGTATTCTATGTGGTCACAACCTGTATTAGTTTGAATAGGTATATGGGAAATGTTAAGAGTGTATGCTTTTGTCCTGTCTTAGCACTCTTTCCATGGGAAAACTGTCCTTCCCACATTCTTGAATAACTATTCAGAGCTCATGAGGTTCAGCTGATCTGCCCCACTACCCCACCCCTTCACATTCCAGTGATGCTCCAGTGATTTGCATATGACCCAGGCCTGACCACTCCACTCCTGGCAGTGATTCACCCAAGGCAATCAGCCCATGGCAGGAGCTATCAAGGTAAATGCATTATGGGATCTGCAGCTCTAAGAATGATCTTGGTACTGCCACCAGTCATTCTGTTGGTTTTTGAAGCAGAAGAATCAGGCCCCATGACTTCAACTTGTATGAGGTGTATTTTTGCCACTTGCAACTCCAAAGAATCCCAGTCCGTACCGAGAGAAGTTGAGGGGCTAGCATTTGTTTTATAATGAAGTGTCATAGTATATTTGACATGTGCAAACTCACTCAGTCCATTCTTTTCTTTTAAGAATGATAGAATGGATATGACCTTATATTGAAATACTATACAATTTTCACAGAAATATTATGTGGGGTTTTAAGGGATTATCTTGATTTAGGTTAATCTGAGAAGTGGTTTCCATAGGTGGTGCTGTATAAAATGACCGAAGAACACCATGAAATAAAATAAAAATCTACATGATGATATAATGTTTGCTATTCTCATTTTGAAGTAGCAGCTGTTACACTTATGAATGGGATAACTGATGATCCATTACCAAAAATTTCAAACTAACTTAAGCCAATTTGTCCTTGTCTTCCTGATAAGGTATTGGGTATACTAATTTTATTCCAATTTATTTGGGGTGAAATATATCCCATGCCTAACTCATTCTGGAACCACTAAGTTAAACAAAGTTAAAGTTATTGTTGTTGTTTTTAAACTGCATGCCTTCTCAGAACTCAATTTACGTTAATGCGTGTTTTAAATCTACAAGAAGGAAACAGAATATTCGGCCTTTCTTAAGCTTATTTAACCATGGAAGCATTTACTACTAAGCATTTTCAGGGACTAGTGTTCTACAAGATACATTTTGGGACGTTCCAATCTATGTTGTTAAAATGATCCTGTGTATAGTGCTTGACAGTTGCTAATGCATATTAAAATAACTATCCAAGTAAAGAAGAGATCTCTCTTCTTTATGCATTTCATAAGGCAGCATGGTGGAGAATCAAGAATACAGAGATTTGAATACCAGTTTTACTTATTAACTGCTCTTTAAGCCTGTTACATCCTAAGTTTTTGGTAAAAATCAGGTAGGATCTTCTCTGTGTCTGGGCTACCCTTCTACTTCTACGTGTAGTTAACTCCTTATTCTTCAAAAGTCAGCTTAATCATTGCCACCTTCCCTAATGTCCTCTCTGCTTCTGTGTCCTGTTATATCATAGCACAGATCACACCACATCATAACTCTTTTTATCGATTGATTTCCCCTATTAAACCTTGAGCTACTTTAAAGCCAAAAATATAATTTGATCATTTTATATCTCTAGAGACAAAGCATAGTGCCTGACATTTAGTAAGTTCTCAGTAAGTAGCTGTGCCAGTCAGAAAGTCATCCCTCTTAGCTGTTTATGCTTGCCAATGAATAATTCCAGCTGCTAGCTGATAGGAAAAGGTTTAATGGTAAAAATACTTGATACTATCATCATGAAAATCAATTCCAGTGGTCTCTAAGATGGGATGGTCTCACTAATAGTGGTGGGCGGAGGAGGTGTGATGCCATCACTGCCATGCTCAAAAGAAAATATATATATTATAATTATATATATGTATTTTGTAATTAAGAAAAATCTTTAATCTGTATGGATATATGACATACTAATTGTCACCCATATATGGTCCATATTTCAAAAGGTATCCGAGGTATTTTTAGGCAAGAGAGGAAGTGCTATCACACAGAGGTATAAAAATAGGTATAAGAGACCTAAATCATTCCTTGTTTTTCAACACACTGCAATTGCTTAAGTAAATTTACAGTTTCTATAACAGGCTTAAACTAAATAAATGTCACAAAGTAGACAAATGGCTTTAAAAACTTCCTTGCAAGCAAACCAGAGTTTGAAGATAAAGCAAAAATGCAAATTATATAAGCAAAAATGAACTACAAGAAACTTGCAGAATGAAGTTGCCTCCAATTTCTAGTATAAACTTTTAACCAATTTAAAAGGTAAACACAGTAACAGTCTAATTAGGGGGAAAAAAACCTCATAAAATTCCCAATCGATCAAGAAATTTTGAAATATGAACTTAAATTCTCTCCTAATACATTAGCTAAGATTAGTGGATGATGGGATAAAGAATAAAGACATTACAATTTCTAAGACATTGAAAATATAGATTATTCCAACTAAATCTAGTCTATTTAACATTTACTATTTTTCTTAGGTATGCAACAATTGTACATATACACTAGCTATTATATATTATATATTAATATAATCCTTATTATTATATGAGATGTATTATTAATAAATATATTTCTTAAACACTGAGGAAAAATGGGATGGCTCTGGGGTATGAAAGGTATTCTGTCTCATTGTAAGTCTTTAGACCAATGCTTTCTCTAAACTTCCCAGAGACACAGGCTTGATGAGTCCAGATATTTAAGTGCAGAAACAGAAAAAAATAACTCAAGGCTGAAAGAGAAGTGGGATATGGAGCAGCTGCAGACTGAGATCTGAATCTGATACACCTTGTCCTATTCCCATGGAATGCGGTCCTCCCCAGCATTGTTCTGTGATGCCACAGCACTGGGGACTATCTTCTGCTCTCTTCCTCTTTCTCTATTAGAACGTTTAATTAAGGAATCAGTATTTTCCACTTCAGAGCCATACAACCATCAATATCTACCCAGTTTTAGCACTGTATTCCCTAATACATGTATGAAAGTATAGTATAATTTCTAAATGTACCTTTTTGGAATAACAGTTTTACTGAGATATAATTCACATTTAATACAATCCACCTATGTAAAATGTACAATTCAATGGTTTTCAGTATATCCAGAGTTGTGTGACCATCACCACATTTTCATCAGTTCTCCAAAAAGTCCTGTACTCATCAGCAGTCATTCCCTCTTCACTTTTCCCACCCACAGCACTAGGCAAACACAAATCTATTTTCTGTTTGTATAGATTTGCCTATTCTGGACATTTCAGATACCTAATATATTTTTAGTACTACGTCTATTCCTTATCCCACACTGCAAAATTCTACCCGGGTTCAGAAGGATGTAACTTTGCTCTGACATTCTCTTGCCCTGACAGAAGAAAATCATAGACCCAAGACGGAAAGCTCTCAGTATCAGGCTAGTTTCTGGAATAATCCACAAGTTGCAGAATATAGCTAGTAATAGTGCATACTTTTTTGTCTGTATGGAAATGGAGGAATGTAATAAAATATCATGTATCACTACAAAGTCTTTGGTTTTTAAGCCTTACACATGATTGTAAATGCTTAATACCTCTGGAACATTTTTCTGGAATACTGTGTTTTAAAAATTTAATCCAGTTAGTCTTTCACATAATATTAATTGAGCCATAAAATATATGCCAGGCACTATGCTTGATTTTTACAACAATCCAGAAAGTAGGTCAGTATTATTATTCCCATTTTAAAGATAAGGAAATTAAGGACTTCCCTGGTGGCACAGTGGTTAAGAATCCGCCTGCCAATGCAGGGGACACGGGTTTGAGCCCTGGTCCGGGAAGATCCCGCATGCCGCAGAGCAACTAAGCCCATGTGGCACAACTACTGAGCCTGTGCTCTAGAGCCCGCAAGCCACAACTACTGAGCCCGTGTACCACAACAACTGAAGCTCGCGCACCTAGAGCCCATGCTCCGCAGCAAGAGAGGCCACCGCAATGAGAAGCCCGCACACCGCAATGAAGAGTATCCCCCACTCGCCGCAATTAGAGAAAGCCTGTGCGCAGCAATGAAGACCCAATGCAGCCAAAATAAATAAATAAATAAATTTACTAAAAAAAAAAAAATAATAAAGATAAGGAAATTGAGATTCATAGAAGTAAAGTGAGCTGCCCCAAATCACACAACTCACACATGGAAGAAATAAGAATTGAATTTAGGTCTTCATTCTCCATCGTGTGCACTTTCCATCATGCTACATTTTCTACCCTCAAACAACGTCCTTCTGGTATAAAGACTGTGCAAGAGCTAAGTCCATAGAAAACAATTTATACTCTTCCAAGACCATTTTTTAAAGTTACCTATGATTATAGTTCAGACACTTCTATATGCAACAGAAATGCTTCACTATAATTGATATTGTGGGTCTGAGGACCCAGCATCAGGTTAAAAAGAAAATCCCTCTTTCCTGGTTTGCTGTTTCCCCCAGTGGCCCCCAATGCAGAAGGGCTTAGACATTTGAGCTCTAGAATTTACCATTCTCCTCATTCACACCTCAATACACAATTCTCTCTCCTGGTTATTAAATCCCAGTGGGCTTGCTGCAAATAAAAAAATAACGTTAAGACAAAAAAATAACATGCAGTCATTTCACACAGAGTCTGGTGTTAGAAATTCAGTAGGGGGAGAAGAAATGAAATGCAGGGAAAAGAACTGGCAGAATACAAGGTCAGCCCCCATCAGCAGCAACAGTGACATAACAATATCAGAAAAATGTCTGATCACCTTACCAATCATTGTTGGCTCTTGCTGTGTTTAGTGCAGTGTGTTTCGAGTAGATTGTTGTTTTTCTAGCTTCTAAGTGCCTTTGGCTTAAAGACACCAACACTTCCACGAGGTGTACACATTTAACCCGGGGCAGGAATCATCTTCTGCAGAAAACAGGGCTGCCTCTATGCAGGTGGGGTTTCCAGAGCCCACTGGCACAAGTCCTCTGTGAGTGGACACGGGCCAAAACAGGCAGGACTGCAATGGATAGATCAGCTGGGCTTGTCTTGGTACAGTAACCTCATAAACTCCAACTGTGCAAGGCACCACTGGTGCTGAGAAACCCGATTGTTCATAGTAACAGGACTTTCTCTAGTACGGTTGGTAAGAAATTCAAGTGTCCTCTCTGCTAGTAATATCCGGGGCACTAGTTCATTTAATTAACCCCCAGAGAGCTAGCCAAGGCACTGCTCTGATTACAAAATAATGGGTCCATCAGGCACAATTAGTACCCAAGTGAAACATGGCAGTTTGCATGAAAACGATTGAAGTAAACAATTTCAGGCGCTGAAAGGGGCTCGCTTCCTAATTAACCCTTAGAGGGCTCATCTGTTTTGCCTGAACAAAGCCCAACCCCAAACCTTTGCCAATTGGCATGATGGGGAAATGGTTTTTGCATCAGATCTGGCTAGGCATGGCACTGGCAAGTGGAAATGACTAATCCCTGAAGACTTACACCATAGGACACCTGGAAAACACACAGGGTTCAGTGAACATATTAAAGAGTGGATATATTATGGAGAATGAGTCCTAGAAAGAGTCTTGGAAAAATGCAAATTCTTGGAAGAACAGCTTCCCTGCCCTTGCTACTTGAGGACAAGACACGTTTTCTTCTCTCTGACAGCTCCATAGAGATTAGTATAAGACCCTCCATGCAGGATGTGTACAGCCTAACTTGTGGGTGTGATTTGTTTTAAAGCGAGATTGGAAGTGATAAAACTGTTGGTGTTTTTGGACTCTACATAAAAAAATAAACCAACTCCTGTCTCAATATCAATTTTAATAAGCACATTTTTTATTCTGTATTCTGATGAGTGTTGCATTTGATTTTTCTTTGCTATATCGCTAGCCCCTAGAGCAATGCTTGGTACAAAGCAGGCGTTTCCAAAAATACTTGCTGAATAAATGTGTGAATGACCTAAAAAGAGGCTATTGTGAATGAGGGGGTAGAGGAGTGGGCAGTAATTATCCAAAAGCACATATTTAAGAGGTGCATGGATAAAAGAGTAATGCTTTACATTTGCTATGTTGTGTTGGGTCTTTATTACCTTTAACAGTATATATATTTTTAATTATCTTTTCAAAATATACACCTTCTAAAAGTCTAAGAGAGTCAGATTCAAGATATTGGTTACTAAATAAACAAAACTCCTCTATTACTCCTTAGATTTTAAGTCTTCCTGGGAATAGGGGTGAGCATGTGTTGGACGCAACGTGGTGTGATGGTAAAAGGTGGCACCTTTGGAGCCATAGCCCCTGATTTTGAATATTGACTTTACCAAAATTTTGCTATGTAAACTTTAAAACATATCTAACCTTGCTAAACTATAGTTTCCTCATCTATAATAAAATGGGGCTAATACCACCTACCTTAATCTCCATGTAAAGGGCTAACTAATTGTTAGTGATGATGATAGTGATAAAGTTTTGATTCTCATGAGAAAGAAACTTATAGCAGCAGCTCACAAGTTAAACACAGCAATATTCAATTGTTCACAGGTACAGGAAAGAACTTTGAGTTGTACATATGCACACACATGCACACAAAAACACATTAACGCAGATAGTGTTCTCGATATAGATCTTGACAACATACCAAAAATAAAACCTAGCCAAAGATGTTCTTTTATGGACCCTATTATGCCCAAAACAGCACCTCAGAGAAGCGTGTCCTGAACAAGGATGCCATGGTCTGATTTGTGCAAAGCCCCTGGAAATCTTCAGTGTGGCAGAATCAACACCAGTTCCCTTATTTACCTCATCTTTATGCAAATGAAGCCTACTGACTTGGGTATACCAAAGAGAGAGCCTGGATTTCCCCATGATTTTGATTGTCAGATCGGCTGCCATGTATCATATTCTTGATATATTTGTGGTCAGCAAGAGAGAACAAAGCTTGGAAATTATCAGTGGTTGCTTATGTTTCATTTGGTCAAAGGAATACTGAGTTCCTGGCTTTTACTTGCCTGTGTGGCATGAGTTCAGGAGTGGCACCATGGCAATCACAGTAAGAGGCCATGATCTCATGCTTAGAGGAAAAGCTTCTCAGCTGGGCTCCTTGTGGTCCTGAAATTGTATCATGACCTCAGCCCCTTTGGGGCTTCCTAGGTGGAAATCTTAGTTAGGAGAATAGGAATACTCCAGAGGATGGAGCTAGGTCCCTTTCCACATGAGGCTCAAAATCCTGAGCTTAGGCTTCCCTTATTGAACTGCCATTGAATGATAAGATTTAGAGGGAAGAAATGTATCTCACTCCAGAAAAAATTATCTTTTATTCTTCCTCCAAGGCCGACTTAACAAGGTCTTTAAAAAATAGAGGGGGTCTGACACAGCAACAGTCAGCTCTACCCACCACCAGAGCCTCCCATCAAGCCTCTTAGATAGCCTCAACCACCAGAGGGCAGACAGCAGAAGCAAGAAAAACTACAATCCTGCAGCCTGTGGACCAAAAACCACAGTTACAGAAAGACAGAGAAGATGAAAAGGCAGAGGGCTATGTACCAGATGAAGGAACAAGAAAAAACCCCAGAAAAACAACTAAATGAAGTGGAGATAGGCAACCTTCCAGAAAAAGAATTCAGAATAATGATAGTGAAGATGATCCAGGACCTCGGAATAAGAATGGAGGCAAAGATTGAGAAGATGCAAGAAATGATTAACAAAGACCTAGAAGAATTAAAGAACAAACAAACAGAGATGACTAATACAATAACTGAAATGAAAACTACACTAGAAGGAATCAAGAGCAGAATAACTGAGGCAGAAGAACGGATAAGTGACCTGGAAGACAGAATGGTGGAATTCACTGCTGCGGAACAGACTAAAGAAAAAAGAATGAAAAGAAATGAAGACAGCCTAAGAGACCTCTGGGACAACATTAAACGCAACAACATTCACATTATAGGGGTCCCAGAAGGAGAAGAGAGAGAGAAAGGACCAGAGAAAATATTTGAAGAGATTATAGTCGAAAACTTCCCTAACATGGGAAAGGAAATAGCCACCCAAGTCCAGGAAGCACAGAGAGTCCCATACAGAATAAACCCAAGGAGAAACACGCCGAGACACATAGTAATCAAAGTGGCAAAAATTAAAGACAAAGAAAAATTACTGAAAGCAGCAAGGGAAAAACGACAAATAACATACAAGGGAACTCCCATAAGGTTAACAGCTGATTTCTCAGCAGAAACTCTGCAAGCCAGAAGGGAGTGGCATGATATACTTAAAGTGATGAAAGGGAAGAACATACAACCAAGATTACTCTACCCAGCAAGGATCTCATTTAGATTTGATGGAGAAATCAAAAGCTTTACAGACAAGCAAAAGCTAAGAGAATTCAGCACCACCAAACCAGCTCTACAACAAATGCTAAAGGAACTTCTCTAACTGGGAAACACAAGAGAAGAAAAGGACCTACAAAAACAAACCCAAAACAATTAAGAAAATGGTCATATGAACATACATATCGATAATTACCTTAAACGTGAATGGATTAAATGCCCCAACCAAAAGACATAGACTGGCTGAATGGATACAAAAACAAGACCCATATATATGCTGTCTACAAGAGACCCACTTTAGACCTAGGGACACATCCAGACTGAAAGTGAGGGGATGGAAAAAGATATTCCATGCAAATGGAAATCAAAAGAAAGCTGGAGTAGCTATACTCATATCAGATAAAATAGACTTTAAAATAAAGAATGTTACAAGAGACAAGGAAGGACACTACATAATGATCCAGGGATCAATCCAAGAAGAAGATATAACAATTATAAATATATATGCACCCAACATAGGAGCACCTCAATACATAAGGCAACTGCTAACAGCTATAAAAGAGGAAATTGACAGTAACACAGTAATAGTGGGGGACTTTAACACCTCACTTACACCAATGGACAGATCATCCAAAATGAAAATAAATAAGGAAACAGAAGCTTTAAATGACACAATAGACCAGATAGATTTAATGGATATATATAGGACATTCCATCCAAAAACAGCAGATTACACTTTCTTCTCAAGTGCACACGGAACATTCTCCAGGATAGATCACATCTTGGGTCACAAATCAAGCCTCAGTAAATTTAAGAAAATTGAAATCATATCAAGCATCTTTTCTGACCACAACGCTATGAGATTAGAAATGAATTACAGGGAAAACAACGTAAAAAAGACAAACACATGGAGGCTAAACAATACGTTACTAAATAACCAAGAGATCACTGAAGAAATCAAAGAGGAAATCAAAAAATACCTAGAGACAAATGACAATGAAAACACGACAACCCAAAACCTATGGGATGCAGCAAAAGCAGTTCTAAGAGGGAAGTTTATAGCTATACAAGCCTACCTAAAGAAACAAGAAAAATCTCAAGTAAACAATCTAACCTTACACCTAAAGAAACTAGAGAAAGAAGAACAAACAAAACCCAGAGTTAGCAGAAGGAAAGAAATCATAAAGATCAGAGCAGAAATAAATGAAATAGAAACAAAGAAAACAATAGCAAAGATCAATAAAACTAAAAGTTGGTTCTTTGAGAAGATAAACAAAATTGAAGCCATTAGCCAGACTCATCAAGAAAAAGAGGGAGAGGACTCAAATCAATAAAATCAGAAATGAAAAAGGAGAAGTTACAACAGACACCGCAGAAATACAAAGCATCCTAAGAGACTACTACAAGCAACTTTATGCCAATAAAATGGACAACCTGGAAGAAATGGACAAATTCTTAGAAAGGTATAACCTTCCAAGACTGAACCAGGAAGAAACAGAAAATATGAACAGACCAATCACAAGTAATGAAATTGAAACTGTGATTAAAAATCTTCCAACAAACAAAAGTCCAGGACCAGATGGCTTCACAGGTGAATTCTATCAAACATTTAGAGAAGAGCTAACACCCATTCTTCTCAAACTCTTCCAAAAAATTGCAGAGGAAGGAACACACCCAAACTCATTCTATGAGGCCACCATCACCCTGATACCAAAACCAGACAAAGACACTACAAAAAAAGAAAATTACAGACCAATATCACTGATGAATAGAGATGCAAAAATCCTCAACAAAATACTAGCAAACAGAATCCAACAACACATTAAAAGGATCATACACCACGATCAAGTGGGATTTATCCCAGGGATGCAAGGATTCTTCAATATACGCAAATCAATCAATGTGATACACCATATTAACACATTGAAGAATAAAAACCATATGATCATCTCAATAGATGCAGAAAAAGCTTTTGACAAAATTCAACACCCATTTCTTATAAAAACTCTCCAGAAAGTGGGCATAGAGGGAACCTACCTCAACATAATAAAGGCCATATATGACAAACCCACAGCAAACATCATTCTCAATGGTGAAAAACTGAAAGCATTTCCTCTAAGATCAGGAACGAGACAAGGATGTCCACTCTCACCACTATTATTCAACATAGTTCTGGAAGTCCTAGCCACGGCAATCAGAGAAGAAAAAGAAATAAAACGAATACAAATTGGAAAAGAAGAAGTAAAACTGTCACTGTTTGCAGATGACATGATACTATACATAGAGAATCCTAAAACTGCCACCAGAAAACTGCTAGAGCTAATCAATGAATATGGTAAAGTTGCAGGATACAAAATTAATGCACAGAAATCTCTTGCATTCCTATACACTAATGATGAAAAATCTGAAAGAGAAATTAAGGAAACACTCCCATTTACCATTGTAACAAAAAGAATAAAATACCTAGGAATAAACCTACCTAGGGAGACAAAAGACCTGTATGCAGAAAACTATAAGACACTGATGAAAGAAATTAAAGATGATACCAACAGATGGAGAGATATACCATGTTCTTGGATTCGAAGAATCAACATTGTGAAAATGAGTATACTACCCAAAGCAATCTACAGATTCAATGCAATCCCTATCAAATTACCAATGGCATTTTTTACGGAACTAGAACAAATCATCTTAAAATTTGTATGGAGACACAAAAGACCCCGAATAGCCAAAGCAGTCTTGAGGCAAAAAAATGGAGCTGGAGGAATCACACTCCCTGACTTCAGACTATACTACAAAGCTACAGTAATCAAGACAATATGGTACTGGCACAAAAACAGAAACATAGATCAATGGAACAAGATAGAAAGCCCAGAGGTTAACCCACGCACCTATGGTCAACTAATCTATGACAAAGGAGGCAAAGATATACAATGGAGAAAAGACAGTCTCTTCAATAAGTGGTGCTGGGAAAACTGGACAGCTACATGTAAAAGAATGAAATTAGAATACTCCCTAACACCATACACAAAAATAAACTCAAAATGGATTAGAGACCTAAATATAAGACTGGACACTATAAAACTCTTCGAGGAAAACATAGGAAGAACACTCTTTGACATAAATCACAGCAAGATCTTTTTTGATCCACCTCCTAGAGTAATGGAAATAAAAACAAAAATAAACAAGTGGGACCTAATGAAACTTCAAAGCTTTTGCACAGCAAAGGAAACCATAAACAAGACGAAAAGACAACCCTCAGAATGGGAGAAAATATTTGCAAATGAATCAACGGACAAAGGATTAATCTCCAAAATATATAAACAGCTCATTCAGCTCAATATTAAAGAAACAAACACCCCAATCCAAAAATGGGCAGGAGACCTAAATAGACATTTCTCCAAAGAAGACATACAGACAGCCACGAAGCACATGAAAAGATGCTCAACATCACTAATTATTAGAGAAATGCAAATCAAAACTACAATGAGGTATCACCTCACTCCTGTTAGAATGGGCATCATCAGAAAATCTACAAACAACAAATGCTAGAGAGGGTGTGGAGAAAAGGGAACCCTCTTGCACTGTTGGTGGGAATGTAAATTGATACAGCCACTATGAAGAACAATATGGAGGTTCCTTAAAAAACTAAAAATAGAATTATCATATGACCCAGCAATCCCACTACTGGGCATATACCCAGAGAAAACCGTAATTCAAAAAGACACATGCATCCGAATGTTCATTGCAGCACTATTTACAATAGCCAGGTCATGGAAGCAACCTAAATGCCCATCAACAGACGAATGGATAAAGAAGTTGTGGTACATATATACAATGGAATATTACTCAGCCATAAAAAGGAACGAAATTGAGTCATTTGTTGAGACGTGGATGGATCTAGAGACTGTCATACAGAGTGAAGTAAGTCAGAAAGAGAAAAACAAATATCGTATATTAATGCATGTATGTGGAACCTAGAAAAATGGTACAGATGAGCCAGTTTGCAGGGCAGAAGTTGAGACACAGATGTAGAGAATGGACATATGGACACCAAGGGGGGAAAACTGCGGTGGGGTGGGGATGGTGGTGTGCTGAATTGGGCGATTGGGATTGACATGTATACAGTGATGTGTATAAAACTGATGCCTAATAAGAACCTGCAGTATAAAAAAACAAACAAAACAACTAAAAAAAAAAAAAAAAAGAAAAAAAAATAGAGGGGGTCTTAAAGAAACCCATCTGGCTTCTGAATGCCAAATTTGCTCTAAATTCCCGGGAGTCAGGCTAGGCTGTCAATATACTCTGAGCTGTAATATGTTATTCATGTTTCTCTGAGGTCATCAATGTCTTTGCTTGCTATTCTTACCATTCTTCAGAATAATGGCGCTTAGTGAAGCAATTTCTTTTTAACTCCTACCATGTGCCTAGTTACAGGCTATATTCAAAATTCTATTTTAAAATTCTACATCTCATCACCATCCTTCCTCCAGAGGTTTAAATACAATCTAGACCTCTCCACCCATCTTGTTACTTGCTTAATAACTAATATCTACAGATATGGATTATGAACCTCAGTCTTCTTCTTATATGCCAGCACTCAAAGTTTCAAAATATTCAGGATCACACACCTTTTAAAATATTTACAAGCACAAAATATTTTTTACAGTACCAGGCCATTTAAAAATCTTTGTGAAAAGTTAAATATCAGCAACTGCCAATCCATTCTCCAGGGATGCACTATTAAATTGCACCTTGAAAATAAGTTACCAGTAAGAATATTGCACATTTACCAAAACTTAAAGGTACCAGAAAATTCCACAAAAATCTCGGATGTTACCTTTATTGGATTAAGTGTGATAGTAAGGAATACTAGGGCTCACTGAAAAAAGGTATTGTATTTGAAAACAAGAGCGCTCAGATCTTTGTGCTTTACTGGAAAAAGGTCCACATCTGGAGTTACCGAACATGTGTTTTAGGAACCCAGTTGTGCCATCAACAAGCTGTGTGACCCTGGAAAGTTCACTTTGCCTCTATGGGCCACTTTCTTCCCTGCAAAACATGGTTCACAGGATTGTAGTGTGGGCCCAAAACTTACTACTGTCAATAAACTCCAGGATGTTAGGAATTTCTAGATCATAAGTAAATCTTGGGTAAAAAAATGTCATTTTGAGAAGCAAAGGATGTGGCACAAACCACGAGTCTTTAATGTCATGCTACTACTGCTAATATCTCACATTTTATTGGCAATTAATAACTTAAAAGTCATTTATCAACACATAAACTTCTTTGATTATTACAACAATGCTAGGAGGTGGATATGCTTGGCATTCCAATCTCCATTTTACACATAAGACAACTAGAGGATCAGAGAGTTAAAGTGACACCCACTGAGACCTCAGTCTCTTAATACATAATTTATTTATTTTTTTATTTATTTTTTAACATCTTTATTGGAGTATAATGGCTTTACAATGGTGTGTTAGTTTCTGCTTTATAACAAAGTGAATCAATTACACATATACATATGTCCCCATGTCTCTTCCCTCTTGTGTCTCCCTCCCACCCTCCCTATCCCACCCCTCTAGGTGGTCACAAAGCACAGAGCTGATCTCCCTGTGCTATGCGGCTGCTTCCCACTAGCTATCTATTTTACGTTTGGTAGTGTATATATGTCCATGTCACTCTCTCACTTTGTCCCAGCTTACCCTTCCCCCTCCCCGTCTCTAATACATAGTTTAATTCTTTCCCTTATGTCCTGAACTTAGGAGTAAAGCTATCTCGGGAAATGTACTCAGCAAAGTTACAGCACAGCACTTTTAAGCATCAATTAATTTTCCTGAATGACTGAAGCCTTTGCCCCCTCTAGAATGCCTTTATTTACCTCTTGATTGAATCACTAAATTGCTCAAAGTTCATGGAATCCTACTTTTTCCTTCTCATTCATTCATTCATGCATGCTACCTTAGCTCAGGCTGCCATGACAAAATACCTTAGACTGGGTGGCGTAGACAACAGAGATTTACCACAGTTCTGGAGGTTGGGAAGTCTAAGATCGAGATGCTGGCAAGGTAGATTTCATTCTGAGCCCTTTTCTCTCAGCTTGTAGGAGGCTGCCATCTTGCTGTGTGCTCACATGACTTCTTTGTGCCCCAAGCAAAGTGGGGTGAGGTGGTGGCACTCTTTCACATCTCGTCTTACAAGGGACTAATCCCATCTGGAAGGCTCCACCCTCATGACCTCATCTAAACCTAATTACCTCCCAAAGACCCCATCTCCAAATACCATCACACTGGGGGTTAGGGCTTTAACATATGAATTTTGCAGGGACACAAATGTTTAGTCCATAACACATGCATTCATTCATTCAACAGTAACCATTACAGAGTTAGTTGTAACAACTTTTACTCATTTAGCAGTGAACAAACAATGTTATTTTCCATATACATCCCACTAATTTGATCTTAAAAGCAATTCTATAATATGTTAAGCAAACATCTTATTTCCATCTTCCATATTAGGAAGTTGAGTCTCAGAGAGGGAAAGTTAACTTTTGAGTTGCTTTTTAAATTCAGGACTTTTGAGTACAAATCCAGTTCTCCATACACAACACAGCAAGGTAATGTGAAAGATGCAAAGGTATTCATTCGTTCGTTCATGCAAAATATTTATAGAAAACCTGTATTTGCCCACTACAGTTCCTGGGGATACCCAGTGAATAAAACACACTGAATCATGCTGTCCTTTTGAAGCTTATCTTCTAGACCCTTTACCATCAGAAGCATGCAATTTGAAAGGACATGTGCAAAAAACCTACAGTACAGGGAAGAAGATAAACAGCCACGTGAGCAGGGAACGTGGGAAAATGTTACAGAATTTCAGAGCACACGAAGACTGTTTCCGGTAGAAAAAATTAAAAAAATTTTTCACAGAATGGGAAGCCCTTGAGGTGAAGTTTGGAGGACAGGTGGACTAAAGATGTAAGCGAGCAAGAAAAAGAGAATAGAGGGTCCACTAGACTGTCAGTTCCCTGAGGAAAGGGGGTTTGTCCCTTTTATTAAGGGCCTAGGACAGTTACTGGCATTTAGTAAGTGCTCGATATTTATTAAATTAGCAAAGGATAACTCCAAGCATAGAAATAATATGAATGGCATTCTGAAGGAGGGGAGATAAATCTCAAGGTATGTCTATGGGAGCTTCCATAGAAAGGAAAGATTGGCTGCCTTTAACCTAAAGACCACAGGGAATATATACTTATTCACTTCCCTTAAAAATAATAATAATGTGGGTATTTGTATCTCTACTTGACAAATGAGGAAATTAAGGCTCAAAGATATTGTGTACCTCACCCAAAATCAACTAATAAATGAGTGATAAAAAGTGGATATATGTTACATATCTATGTCCATCTGATTCTAAAGCTTGAGTTCTTTCTGTGATGCTTTCTCTTTACTCTGGAAATAAATATAAATGTAGACATGAATATAGATATAAATATAAAAATATATTTAGGAATTGTATTTGTTATCCTAGAGTGAAAACAAAAAAAGAGTCAAAGACATCATTAATAAAATGACTGTATGACTTTGAATCATTCAGCTCTCAATGTCTTTGTATCCTGTCCTATGCCGCATAAGCCCTCCTAAAATTTGCACATAAGGGTCTAGGTAAAGTACAGATTTTGTTGGAACAAGAAATGACCATCCTATCTTCATTACCCTCCTACACATAAGTGCTTACTTACAAATATCCTATCTTCCATCCACCAGCACAAAGCATGATTTATTTAAATGAGTAATAAAGAATCCTGAATCCTTCTATTTTCCTGCTCATGTGGTTTCTGGGAGGAGGACTAGTTTAATATTGGTATTTATTGACACCTGCAGTTGATGTCTTGAACACACTGTGGACAGAGTCTGGACACTCTACTTCTCTATTCTGCATTCTGAGAACGATCTTCCTAAGAAAACACAGCTGTAGGCACACCTTTCAACCTTCCTCTTTGGGGTGGTTCCCAAGAGGTGGCCATCCAGGAGAATATTAAGTAGAGATTACACCTCTTTGCCTCAGAACATTTCCCATCTCTGAGTTTTTAGCAGAAATAAAAGCCTTCAAAATCCCAACCACATAGCTTGCTTTGTGAAGTGACTGCTCAGTAAAGAAATGAATCTTGACAACACAAAGTAATACTTCACCTAGACTACACTTATCAGGCCAAAAGGTTTAGTCCAATTTCTTTGGAGTGAAGAATCATATATGCCTTCCCAGTAGGGCTTCAAAATATTCCATTTTCTGATTTGAGCTTTTAAGCAATAACCACTTGGTAAACGAAGCAGAAACTCTCCCTCTGGATTGTTTTATTGTTGTTGTTGTTTTTGTTTTTTAATTGCTAGGAAGTGAGGCAGGAACACAGCAAATATCTTTTGTTCATTTCATCTGTAACTTCACCAGTATGAAATACCCTGGAGTTTTGCTCAAATATTATTGCTGAGGGGCCAGGAGCTATTCTGTTTTTTAATATATCTGAGGTTAGTCCACTTAAAGACCAGAAAGGGCAGGGATTGAGACCCTACCAGTACTCACGGTGCTCTGATAACACAGCATGCCATTTGGGGTTTCCTGTCTTTTCTGTCTCAGGTCTGCATTTGATGGTTCAGACCTGTCTCTGCTCTCTAGTGACCATGGACTGGTTTGGTATTTACTTATACTCCCTTGGTCTTTGGTTTGACTTCTTAGTTCACATCTTCATCCTGATTCATGATGTCTTCCACACACACCCTGGTCCTGAGCTTATTTGATCTGGATCTCAACAGACCCCATCTCTAATTCTCCTTCTGACCACCCCCTTGGCTTCTCAGTGGTTTTTACCGGCATTTGAAGGAGCAGAATGCACATGAAGTCCAACCCCTTCTTAAAGTCAAGGCCATCCCTTAGCTGGACCACCTCAAAATAGTGACTTAATTTCTCCAAGTCTCAGTTTGTCTTTTCAGTGAGAATGGAAATAACTGGCCTGCCCCAGCTATGTTGTAGGGATGCCATAAGTTGATATATGTGAAAGAACTTCATAAAATATGAAGTGCCCTTTATACAGTTAAAGTACAACAGAAAACTCTATTTTAGGTTAGTTCTCTGCTGCCCTCTCCTGGTTCCCAGTTTCTGTAACTAAGATTTAACTGGGAATTAACACTTTTGATAGGAGAAACTGTTTTAAAAAATATACTCCTGTTTACATATATAGAAGGTGTAGGCCACACCCATTGGTTAAGGTTTTCCTAAAGTCTATTCACATTTAGAGTGCAACTCTTCTGAATTATTTTTAACTCACATTTCTTTATCTTTGTGTTTTTCAAATCAGTCTTATTCTCTGTGCCATCAAGGTCATTTTTTGATGGAGATTTTCTTAAAAGGGTGCTCTACGATGTTCTCCAAGAATTTCTTCTAAAATATATCTATTTTACTATTTCTGAAGCTGGGTTTTCTTAACTGTATCAGATTATTTCAATGAAGGCTTTTCAGAGAGGACAAGTAAGACTCATTCTTTCCTTAAATGATTTGTTGACTGAGACATCAAAGGAATTCTATTGTGTCATGCCACCAGGAATAACAACTAAGTTTATAATCAGACAATGACAACTGCATCACAAGTGTTCCCTGGCTGACAATAGTTGACAAAGTTGTCATCTATTGCAAGACCTACCTTGAGTTCAGAGAAGACAAAATGTGAAAAATATATTTCCTAAAATTGATGAATGTTTCATCTTTTTGATATTTTATTATCCATGATCCCTGCAACGGTGGTTGTAAAACCATCCAATTGGTTTTATAATGACTTCAGGCTATGATGAGATTTTAGCATGCCCAGCATTCACTGGCATATAATGCCAGAATCCTTTACTCCACTGACCATCTACCACATGTCAGGTAATTCACACCTATGCACTGCAGGTATGCCCTTGAAAGACATGGCTTTTGCCTTTCAGAAACCACAGCTTGTAATGTGTGCTCCTGTCTAGAGGAGAGGGCATGCAAGTTATAGACCAGATTGGCACATAGAAACTTATTGCAGGGCCAAATCTTAGAACAGTCTGCTGATCCAGGCATCTCAATTTAGAGATGAAGAAACTGAGGCCTGGCGAAATTAGTACCTTACTCAAGGTCAGACACATGCACTAAACAATGCTAATTGTATGTACTGTATGTTGATTTTTTTGTCCTGGAATAATTTAATTTGATTTTAACTAAAAGAAGATTTGTAATGAATTTATTTCATTCTGATGGTTTTATTTTATATAAGGATAAGTGATAAGGGTGCAGTATGAGTAACTTAACTTTTTTCTTTTTATTCTTTTAAATTATGGAATTTTATTTTTTATTTTTAAATTATAGAATATTTTATACTTATGAAATTATATTTATAATGTATTATGAATAAAATGTATGAAAAGTGCTAAAAGAACACCCACATTAAGAAATAGGATATTTCATTTATCGTTGAAGCCCCTTATGAGGCTGTTCCCCTCTCTTCCCCTCTTAGGTCATCAGCATTCAGAACTTTTATTATACCCTGGCCATTTCTTCATATTTATAATACATATGCATATAGCCTGAAATATTATTTTTACATATTTTAAAATTTTATACAAGGAGTATCAAAGCATACGTATTATTCTCACATTTTTTTTTTCTGTTCAACATTATGTTGATGCGATTCACGCTGATTTAAGGATCTGTTTCATTCATTTCACTGCTGTTTAGTTAACACTGAACCACAATTTACCTATTCATTCTCCTGTTGATGGAAATTTGTTGCTTCCAGTTTTTATTATTATAATAAATGATGCACATTTATTCTGTTGTACATATGTAGAACTTTTCCTAGCTTATATGCATAGGAAAATAATTTGTGGGTCATTAAATGCCCACATCAGCAATCTTACTGGATAATTTATACACATACCAGAAACGTAAGAAAAGTCTCCTTTCTCCACAGCTCACTAAGACTTATTATCCTACTTTAAAAAATTTTTCCAATTTGGTGGGTCCAATAGTATCTCATTGTGGTTTTAATCTGCACTTTCTTGATTAAAAATTAGACAATATCCTTTTATGTATTTAGTGGAATGTTCAGTTTTCTCTTCTGTGAAACGCCTGTTTATTCTTCTGCCTTTAAGTTTTTTCTTTTAAGTAGCTTGTCTTTTTCTTACTAATTTGAAGAAGTTCTTTATGTATCATAGATACTAATTCCTTTTTGGTTTTACATATTGTAAATATCTTCTATCATTTTGTGACGACTTTCCTCATTTTTATATATCCTTTGATGAATAGTTTACAATTTTAAGGTAGTCAAATTTAAGTTTTCTTTTATTATTTCTGATTTTTGTATCATGTATTAGTTTGAAGGAACTACCCAGATTTTTTTGTTTTTTTGTGGTTTTTTTTCCATACAGATTAACAATTGTTCCAGTAATGTCTCCTGAATAGCTCATCTCTTCCCTAGTGGTCTGCAAGATTATGTCTGCCATATTATTGTATGGTCTATTTGCATATTCCTTCACCTGTGTGTCATGTCTTAACTACTACTGTTTTTTAATCAATTTTTGATATTTGGTACTACAACTAACCCTGCATTTTCTTCTTCATGAATTGGCTTTCACTGATCCTTTGTTTTTCTGTATACATTTTACAATTATATTAGGATTTACTTGGAAATGCATTTGATTAATCAGATTTTTTTCTCATTTGATCTTTTCCTTCTAATGGTTTGATATTTATATATACAAATTACAGTCTGTTAATTGTCACCATTAAAGTGTGACTGTGAATACTTAAAGTCTAAAGTTAATCAGTGTCTTTAACCTCCTCTTAAACAGCAAAAAGATCTTAGAGTACTTTAAATTCTGACCCCCTCCTGGCTTACCTTAAATTGCTTTTCGACAGTTTACCCTAAGCTTTTTAAAAATATTTTTAGTCCTACCAATTAGACATTACTATGTTTGTCTTTTCAAAGGACATCGACTTAAATCTACCAAAATACATGTCATTTTCTTTGCTCACTTTCCTTTTTTCATCTCAGATTTTCCTCTGGTATCAATTCTTTCTTTCTGAAATATATTCTTTGGAAGTCAATTTTCTATAATTGAATTTGTTTTACCCTGGTTCTTGAAAACATAGTTCCATTGGGTTTAAAATTTTAGATTGACAGTTCTCTTCTGTATCTATTAAAAATTCATTCTACAATTGTGAAGCAATTATACTTCAATAAAGATGTTTAATAATAAAAAAAAATTCATTCTACAATCATCTTCTGGATTCCACAACTGCTGTTGAAAAGTTACCTGTAAAAACTTGTTGCTGATGCTTTGTGAGCCATCTTTCCCCTCTGGCTGCTTTTGAGGGTTAAACCAAGGAGCTCCTCCTTGAAATTCTAAACCCTGCTCGTTCATTTTGGTCTTCAACAAAAGTCATTGGAAGTTGTGTAGTAAAGTTGGAAATAGGAAATATGTAGTGACCATGGCAAGCAGGAATACTTTTCACTAACATTTTTCACATGACTGAATAAAGTGTGACTGCAGAGCTCAGAGGATTTTATCTCATATAGAACTATAGTGAGTCACTGTAAGACAAAAACACTTTGCTGATGTAGACATATGACCAGAAAAAAAGTCTGACATTATAAGAACACTGACAGTCAGTGGAACACCAAGATGTATTTCCACTAAATGGTATAGACTTATACTACTCATTTGTAGAGTAAATGAACGAATATTCAGCCCATGACTTAAATACTTCAAAATGTTCTATAAGAAATAAGAGTAAGTCTAAATAAAGGGATAAAGTGCATTGAATATGACTGATTTCTAAAAATCACATATAAAATATGTTTTTATCTGCTCAAATGAGCCATAATAAAATATGTTCATGTTTTGTATACTATCTTATAGGAAAGGATAGGAGTTAGCTGATGCATATAAGTTGATGTATAAGCTGATGTATATAAGTTGTATATTTGTCAAATTTTATTAGCTATATTTATTCACTCATGGATTTATTCATGCACTCAAAAATACTAAGGTCTTCTGTGTTCTGGGAAGCCATGTTCCTATTTAATTAAATGGATCAAAGCCATTCCCTTATTTCTTCACAGTGAGAGAAAACAGAAACCTCTTAGGCTACGAAGGAATCACAACATAAGTGTGCTATTTAAGCACCACTGGGGAAATGTTGTTTCATTAAAATGCCAGCTAAATTGAGTAAATGAGTAGCAAAAACTAATAACCAAAACTCACTCCAATGTTACCCAGATATTTTTACAGGGCTTTGCTGTATTCTTTGATATAATTGCCAAAAAGAAGGATAGAAGGAAGAAAGGAAGGAAGGAAGGAAGGGAGGAAGGGAGGGAGGGAGGGAGGGAAGGAGGGAAGGAGGAAAAGGGAAAGAGAAATCATAAGAAAAGGAAGAAAGCATCCCCAATTTGATGACAAACTCAAGCTCAAATTTCAGGTATGGTCAAAGTGAACCTATCCTACCATTTCTTTGAAAGAACAGGGCTAATCTGATTATGATCTAGAGAATGAAGTGGTTGTAATTTATCTGTCACAAATGTCATTATAGTTAAGTGGTGGTTAAAAGTACGTATTTTTGAAAACTTAAAGCATAACAAATAAAACAAACAAATATAGTCCCCGCCTAAATGCATGCTGGTGGTGTACTGACAAAGCAAAACTTAACTCCCTTACTCCTACTTTGAGTCCATCATCTATACCAATGAGAAGGATGGTCAAGCTGGTAAGAGAAGGCCATGCCTTAGTGTGAAGATATGGAACCCCAATCAAGGTGACGTCCCTCTCAAGAAGTGAGTGTCTCCTTCCCAGATGGAACTGAAGTTTAGATTGCAACGTTGCTAACAGCAATATTTGAGAAATATGTAGAGAATAGACACTAAAGGACTGAATGGGACAATATCTTGATTTTCAAAAAAACCTTAGTGAACTTAAAGACACTTCGCAATATGATTTTAAAATAGACTATTCTAAAAAGAGTTTTGTGAGCAATTAGAAAAGGCAATCATGGGAGCTACCAAATATTCTCTGGTAACTTATAACTGACCTTGCTTGATTTAGGGGTAAAATCTCTAGACTTTTCTACTAGTGACATCTTATAGACAGAGTGGGAGCATATTTCATCTAGACAGTTTGCTTAAAAAAGGGGGGGGGGTATAAAGATGAAAATATAGTTCAACACTTGGCGGATACATAATGGACAGGAGCCAAGGTATGCTGTAATATCTAACAGGAGGGAAATCCCCAGGGAAATGGTGAAGCCCTTCAGGTCCTTGGTCCTTGTCTGATCAACATTTTTAGTAAGACTTGTGTTAAGACACATTGGTTAAATTTGCAAGTAACAGAAACAGGAAAGAATACTAATATGTTTTATAGCAGAATAGAGTTTCAAAAAAACCTCAACAGCCTGTAAAGATGAAATTAAATACAGATAATTGGAGAATCTAACACTTGAATGTAAGCATGACTTACTTAGTAAAATTTATCAATTTAGAAGGTAAAAACATCAGGGTTTTAGAAGAGTGTATTCAATACAAGGATGTGATGATAAAATTCAATTCTACTCTCTGCATCCAAAAGACCCCAGGAAGGACCCAGTCAGTAAAAGTTAATCTCTTCAAAGGCATTGTAGGCTATTTCTTTTTATTTCAGGTTTCCCATACCCTTCCTGTCAGTTACTCTAAAAGTACTATTAATGCTACCTTACATTTGTTATACTACTTCATGCTATTAAAACTTTCTCTCCGGCCTCCCCCCACTTTTTGTTTGGTTCAGTGCACACTAAATAAGCATAATAATTTTTCAGATCTCCTCTGCTCCACGTACTACCTCTTGTCTACTTGTTGATACAATTATTTTTTATCAAGAATAGATGTCAACTCCTAGAGGTTGGATTTCCCCACGTTTCCTCTTAAGTCTCTTTCTTTTCTCTACGAACATATGCTCCCCAGGTGATTCTGGTCAGTTCCAAGGTTTTCAATGCCATTTTCATGATGATGACACCCATATTTATGTCTCCATCTCTGATCTCTTCATTGATCTCCAGATTCACATATCCTGAATCTTTGGCACTTTCACTTGAATGTCACATTAAACATAACACAGCTCCAAACAGATCATGTGATATTTCCTTCTCCTCTGTTCAGCTGTCAGTGTCTACATCTCAGTAAACAGCATCATACTCTACCCAGTTGCTCAAGGCAAAAATCCAGTTATCACCTTTGATACGTCTTTTCCTTTCAACCTGCTCGTCACCAAGCCTGTCATCTCTACCTCCAAAATAACTTCTGATAACAACCAACTCTGTCCATCTTCACTGATACGCCATAGTCTAAACCCACAAAATCTTCCCTATTTCCAAAACCTTCTATGTGTCTCCCCAATGCTGCTTATGCCTCCCTTAGAACATTCTCCAAAGAGTAGCCAAAGTTATCTTTCAAAACACACATCAGATTTTCCCACATTCCTGTTTAAAATCCTGTAACAGCTTTTCATTGCAATAATTTCTACCAGGGAATATGAGCCCTGACCTGATCTGGCCTGGTAGAATTTTTTCAGCTGCTTTTCCTTTCGCTCTCACTTATTCATCGGAATCAAACCACACCGGTTTTCTTTCTATACTTTGAACATACCAGATTCATTCCTGCTTTAGGGACTGTGGATTTTTCTGCTCCCTTTGCCTGGAATTCTCTGCTTCTAGGTTTTTAAATGGTTGTTTTCTTCTTGTCATTTTGGACTGTATAATTCTTTGTTGCAGGGGTCGTTCTGGGCTTTGTAGGATGTTTAGCAGCAACCCTGGCCTCTGCCCACCGGATACAATCATACTTTTCCAGTTCTGAAAACCAAAAATGGCCCCAGAAGGGAGGAGAGGCAAATCACCTCTGGTTGAGATTCACACTGTAAAGGAGGTTTTTTTTTACGTTGATCTTTTATTTACATCTAGCTAATACACAAAATTATTTGGAAGAAATCACTTCTTATGATGAACCATTGCAAAATCCTCAAAAAGAAAATAAAAGAGAAAAAAAAAAAGGTGCCTGAATTTTAGAATTGGTCCTGGCTTTTATGGTGGTATGTAATGGGAATGTTTATTTGGGCCCAACTGTAATACTCAGAACTTAAGACGGGTATTTATTCAGTTACAATTCATGGTCATTTCAAATACGAAGCTCAGAGAGGTTTTGCAGTATTCTGGATAGAGAATGGACTACATAGATGGAGAGAGCTGTTTTGAATCTCAGATCTGCTACTTGCTAGCTGTGTGACCTTTGGTGAATCTACTTAATGGACCTGATGAGTCTCCTCCTCCGTACAATAGGAAGCGCAATCCTTCTATTTGAGACGTATTATAAAGATTAAGTGAAGCAATGTATGAAAAGGGCCTGGCTGAGTTTGTAGCACAGAATAGATTCTCTTTGAATGGTAGCAATGTTTTCCAAAAGTAAGTGTGCTTTTGCTTGTACGCCATACAAAAGTAGCAAGTCTAAATGCGTATAATGATACAGAACCGATATGCAGTGAAAACACTGAGGGGATGTCTTTATCATTTCCATGCAAATAGAATTGCATGGAAAGTCAAGTATCAATTAGCGTGCTGCTTTCTGATTACACGTTGGACTTCTTGATCATAGAAACCTTCTTAATTAGATCTGATCTTTACGCTTGACATGTGCTATCACCCGTTCAAATTCCGATTTAATAATTTCATTTTGTTGAGCTATGCCTTCCTGCAAGAAGTAGGTGGGGGGGTGTTCCTACGTCACCTTGGTTTTTGAAGCACATCAAAGGTGAATAAAATAGAAAATCACCCTCTGAAACCTTATTAAGACAGATGAAGCTTTAGGGCTATCACCTTCAATTGCTGATTTTGAAAGACGTCATCTCAGATTTGCAGTGGAACATTATGTCACATCAGCACAAGTACGATAACCAGTTCGTACCCAAACTCAGTACAAAGCCTTCAATATGATTATGAAGAGTCAGAGTTAAAAAAAAAAAAAAAAATCTTGCTGTTGATTGTCTGATTTAGGGTCAAGCCTTAGAGGTCTAGCATGGAAATAAGTCACATCTTAATAAAACTTTTCCATTCTTACAATGAGCGGGTATGGCCTCTAGCTATAAAACATGGGCGTAACATTTGGGCAGGGCTTTCCAAGGAAACGTTTTGGAAATGTTAATAGATAAATGGCAAATAATAGAGATCTGAAAGCTTTAAACTGGGTTATCAAAGCCTCTATTTTTTAGTTTCTCTAATCTGAATTTTATTATTTAATATCTTTAAACTAAATTCTATTCTCCTCATCACAGTAGGGAATACTCCAGTTAAGAAAAGGGAAAGTTCTCTTTCTCCTCTCACCTTCTCTCTATCCCTCCTTCCCTCCCTCCCTCTCTGGATCTCTTCCTCTCACTCTGAATTTTTCTGACTCTTATCATTTCTTCATTTCCTCTTTGTCTGAATTGTCCTACCATCTCATCATCATTCAGCCAGGAAAATCAGAGACAAAATTCTAGATGCCTTTGTAGTGATTGTGCAATCTTATAAGGCCTCAGTTAGTGGGCTCCAATTTTCCCTCTGGCATCACCATAATGATTTACACTTGTCACTTATTGTTCCCACCTCCAGGTACATTTGGGTGCTCCCAAAGCACCAGGTGCTTACCTCTGTCTTGGTACTGATCTCTGATATTATAACTCTACCCTTCCTTGCCTGCTTCCCCACTCAATTAAAAGCACCTCCCAGGTTGCAGTGCCCATCTTCAAGGATAGGATTGTACTCTAAGACTCACATGCTTTGCTAACCATCCTGTCTGTGAGCAAGATTCCCAAACAGGGTATGCTTTTGGTGAGCACAAAGACCTCCCTGTGGGTAAGAAGTCTGAGTACTTGCTCCGAGACAGCCTTGTGAGGCTCTATAATCCCTGGCCTTGGCCTTAGCCCCCTTTTGGCTCTGTAGACCAAGCCTGGTTGCTTTAAGGAGCGATCAGTGTTCAATATGGCTGAGCCTCTGGGTGGTGGTTAGAACCTACTTCTAGAAGGCGCTTTTGTTTTGTTTATCAAAAGACTCTCCTTCAGAGTGGTCAGATTTCAAGAAAAGCTGCCACTTCCTCCTCATTATAGGTTGACTATTGCAATCTGTTTATTATTGAATTGACATCAATGTTACACCATTCTAAAATTTCCTTTGCATCACAAAGGGAAAGCCGGGAATGACACTTCCCTTCTCTTTACAGTTCCAGGTTAGAGCTGGCCTCTATGAAGATTAAATAAAGTAATGCATATGAAATGCCAAGCACAGTGCCTCGCATGGAGTAGCTAATCAATTTGAGGTCTTTTTCTCTCTCTCAACTTTGGATACTGGTGTCATATTAAGAGCATACATACCAAATCTAATGAATGTACAATCTTGAGAAGGCCATCAGACATATTTATTTATCCATAGTGATCACTTTTTCTTGAGAAGTGTTAACTATAATAATGGCAAAGCCTGGAACTGACCTAGTAGAAGTGAAAGTGAGGGAGGAATAAAGAACAGTTAACATGACACGTGTTGGGAAATTCATGTAAGAATAATTGTACACTATGTGTCACATCAAGATTGGGATCCAGTTTTTAATTAACTAATCATGATGATGCTGTCATATTTACTCTGTTGTGCCTATCTTCCTAGACCTTCTTGGATCTTAGAGCACAATCTGATGAAATATTAATTAAAAGAGAATTGGTGCATTCTGAAAGGCAAGGGTAGGAAGGCAATGGCTATACACACAGCCCCACAGCACACTGACTTAAAGAATTTGTTACAGTCTGCTTTTGGGTTACATTTTTCTAAAAGAGACAACCTTTGTTAGTACCAGAATCATTCTAACTAAACTCTTTGTTTTCTTGGCCTTTTAAAAAAAAATGTTAAAGTATCACTCACTTGGCATCTATTATACACCTTCAGGTGCTGAGCTCTCACCTGACAACTCAAGGCAGGAGGATAGAATATAAATAAAATGTTTGTAATAAGCAAGCAGGCTATATCTCCATTCCAACAAAATAACTACATAGATATCAATTACACATGCTGAAGGAAATTATCAGTTAACAGGCATGTACAGGCATGTAGTATGTGCCAGGAACTCATCAATATTATTTAATCCGTCAAACTAACCAATGTATTTTGTTAAAAACATATGAGGTAGGTATTCTTATTCCCACTGAACACACAAGGAAACTAAGGCTCATTTCCCCCAATGTTACACAGTAGTAGATGAAAGAGAAGGAATACAAACCCTCTGATGTCAAATTCTATTATTTATACTATGGTATTTTACCTCAATAAAAAAAAAAAAAAAGTGAGACTCTTGATTAGTTGTGTAATGCCAGAGAATTGCCTTGAACATTGTAGATGCTTCGTCTAGGACTACTGGGCATTGTTGAGGTCTCTGAGCCAGAGTCTGGATATATAATTCCCTTTGGAATGGAGAAAGCCAGGGGTTAGGATGGATTTCAAATAGCTGAGGATCCCTGGAGGATGAGGATATGAGAGCATCTTTTGCAGGAGCTGATAATACTGGTTTTTGGTTCAAGGGCACAGCTACCATTGACTGTTGTATCAGATGCTCTGTGACCATTTTATACACAATATCTAATTTAATCTTCAAAAGAACCCTTGAGCTAGGAAGTATTATTAATCTTTCCTACAGATGAGGACTTGGAGACTTACAGTGGTCAGATAATTTGACTTAGGTCTCACAGGATCCAGCTAACCCTGAATTTCATGCTCATGAACGTTGTACTATAGCTTACAATTAAACATTATGTTGTATTCTACAATATAAGGTGCTTAACAAAAATCTGATTGCATTGACATATAAAAGTCATACCCTAGAAGTCTTGTTTTATCTGCACCTCCCAGACCATGAGAACAATAGCAGGAGAAGGGTACCTTCTAACTGACCCATCCTGGGTATCTTCAAAACCATTGAGATACCCAAGAATGGACGAGGTATGGCTTTGATGTATCACCCTTAAATGGTGGCTTTTCTGAGGGACTCTGAGGAGCTAGAGCTGTCACAGTCTGGCTTTAATCTGAATAAGCCAGCAGAATAAGAGAAATAGCTTAGCACTGATGAAATACATTTCTGATGCATCAAAAAACAAAACAAGAAATACTACTGGGTCAGAAACTGAGAAGCAAGATTGTCCAATGTGACCGATCTCTGCATTACTAGAACCAGTGCTGGTCATTTTCAGACTCAGTGGCAAAGCTGAGGCAGAGCAGCCCTATGCCATGGGAAACATTCTGGCTCTCCCAGGAAGTGGGACATGCGAAGGAAGATGGATACCTTGTTACCTCATGTGAGTCATCAAGATGGCAGGACCCATCTGGGACAGATAAAGTCCCCAGTATGGAAATAGGAATCCCCCAGAATAGCATGTGGACAACAGGAAAAGAGAGACAAAGTAAGGGGCACCTGAGAAGTATATCACCTGGAAAATGGGATGTGTTTGTGAGTAAAATGAGGCTGCTCTCTCTATACTGAGATGAGGAAATCTCTAAGGAAAATTATTAATGAAACAAGAACAATGTACACAGCAGTTTGTTTGTATTTATATTAAAATAAGAGGTGTAAACAGCTTATAAAAATATTTGATTCTGCTTATATATACTATATACATAGGACAACTCTGAAGGAATATGTCCCATTTACATCTGGACAAGGAGCTGGAGGATAGCAGTGTGAGGGAAACTTGCTTTTCACTAAAATCATTTTATGTCATACCACAAGTACATGCTACCTTATCTGAAACTAAATATTTTTAATAATAAAAGAAAACATCTGTGTGTTTATGTGCACAGATGTTTCTGAGCCAGAAAAACAAACAAACAAAAAAACCCAAACACCCTGGAGAAATGCTGCACTATTTTCGGAATGAAAAGTTGATGCTGGTTCAGATTCAAAAAAAGAGGATACAACTCGGAAACTAGAGAGAAGAGAATCAGCCTGCATTCCATTGCTCTCACCCAAAGCCATGGGTCCTGAATTGAAATTTTTACAAGGTAGGCAGCCAATATAACTAACTTGAAAATTCAGTTTCACCTTCCCAAACACCTCCATGACTTTACCTCATTTGAATCAGAATATTTATGGACGTTCCTATACGTGCAAGCTGAGCTTGATTAGGTCCCAATATCATTTCTCCTGCCTAATAAAAAGTAAAGAGTCTTTAAAACTAGTTCAGATATACTTTGTCTCAAAGTTAACAACTCTGAATTTATATATGTCAAAAGTGAGCTTGACAATACTTTTCAAAGAAAAAAAATACATCGCAAATAGAATCAAGCACAGTGCAGCAAACGCTGGGTGATGGGAGAGTGAAGACCCACATTCCACCTCAGCCACATGCTTCTGAGACTGCTGTGGAGTCACTATGTTCAGTTTTCATATCATTTACCTCCAGGCTATCATCTTACTGAAGTTTCCTTCAGTACAGGGAAAATTTAAATAGCAAGTGTGCTAGATTGATTGCAAAAATGGTTTCAGTTCTTTCTCTCCCTGCATCCATAATCCTTGCAATATGACTTTGAAGTTCCTCCCATTAAATTCTACTTTCCCAACCTTCCGATTGGGGCTGCCCCATGACTTGCTTTAACAAATATAGTGTAGTGAATGACAATGTCAGTGTCAAGCCCAGACCTCACATGGCCCTGTGTGCTTCTGCTCACTCTCTGTTGTAGAACAAGTCCAGGCCAGTCTTCTGGAGAACAGGAGAACAGGTGCAGGAGAGCCAAGTCCCAGACCAGTTAGCTCCTCATCCATCTGTCAGCTGACTACAGACTTGGGCCAATTAACACAGATTAACTGAGCCCAGGTTAGGTCATCAGAACTCATGGACTCACCCATGGACTCATGAATAAAAACAGCCAGTTGTTGTTTTAAACCACTTAGTTGCAGGGCTGTTTGTTATGCAGCATTATTGCAATAAGACATAAATTATACAGCAAGAAAACAAGGCACTTTAAAAATTTTATGTGTTTTACTAATATTTGTTCCGATGATCACTTCTATGAACATTTCTATTCAAGAAAAAAAGCACTTCTAAGCAGAATTATAAGTGGAATTCATTTAGGAGCAAATTATTTTTCTATTGGGTTCCCTAAGTTTGAAAGTTTACCTGTCAATTAGAGTCAGATTCTTCCATTCTTCATTCAATCTTGGTCCTCTCTGGTGATCTTTTCCTGGAATGACCATGGAATAGATCCCTATATGTAGTGTTCAGCACTCAGACAGAGGAATGGCCAAGAGAATCCAACATACATCTCTACCCCTTTTCTCCACCTACTCCCATGTCTTTGCCAGCAGCTTTGAGCCAAGTACACAGAGGGCCCTTACGTAGTTCTTGAGAGAAACACATCTAAAAGAGCATCTTAACACACAGGGCCAAATCACATCATATGCATTCACTACACTCGTCCTACCCCATCTTTGCCCCTAACCAAAGGGAAAAAAGAAAATGCCCTGTGTATTATGATCTTTTGTTGTTATATTATTTAAATGTTGGTAGTGTTTTTCCGGTTTTCATTTTAGTGGATAAAATTTGTATTTTGAACTCTGAATGGAGATTACCACCACAGCATTAGTTCCTCGTATTGTACCTGTTAGACAGAAATCATTGTTTTACTTCCTGATTACCCAGTTTTTGAATATGGGGAAAAGGGATGGAGGGGTGGGAGAAATAGAAATAGGTTAGATTGTGTATCATTTCCATTAGAAAAATAAAATGGGAGGGAATATTTGGCAAATATGGTTATTTTTAGCCAAATCTGCTTTAAAAAAAGAAAAGAGGTAACCATTTCTTCATCTGTGAAATGAGAATAGTACCTGTCTTACAAAGTTATGAGTTCAAGGAGACCATATGTGTAAAATACATACACATAATGTATGTATTATGTTACTTGTTACTTACAAATGTTATAAATGTTAATTCCCATCCTAACACTCTTTTACCTTCCATGGATTTGCCTTGACTCTGGAAATTTGGGCTAAAACTTAGATGATAACTCTTTCAGTGACTCTTACTCATCTTTTTCTGTTGGTTGTCATCGTTAAGATGCAAATTACAATAAACAAGTAGGTCAAGTCCTTAAAAATATTTAAATTCCTGTTTTAAAAAGTTGAAAAAAATATTCTTACCTAATTTAGTTGAGCTTTCCTAATAGAAACAGTTGGCTTATTCCCACTTTCATAATCAGTTTCAGTTTGACTCTTATACACTTAGCACAATGTGAATTTCATTTGCAGCATAATAGAATCATAGGGTGTCAGAGCTAGAAGTGACCTTAGAGAGTATATAATTCATCCCCCTTGTTTTACAGATGAGGCAACTAAGGCTCAAAGGTGAAAAGAGTTGTTCAAAGCTATATAGCTAATTAGTGATAGCCCAGAGTGGGATATAGTTTGATGGTGAAAAGCTTCAAGCTGCCTCTCCAGGGAGGTCTCAAGTGTTTATTTTTTCTTCTATACCATAACCTTCACTACATATTGAATGACATTTTATAAATAATACAATAGGACAATCTTAAATACATATAGCTTCAAATTGTACAACACTACATTAATGTTTGGGTGGTAAGATTCTATTTTGAAGTCTAAAGTTTTGCAGAAATGCACATAGATTTTTTGGCATTTACCACATCCCTGTGTATCATTAGTGTAACATTTAAAATTATTACATATTTTGTCATTCTGTCTACACTTAGCAACAAATTTGCATTTTTTATTTGATGTAACAAAGGCTTTAATGTAATTTTTGTTAGGAGATTTTGCATTTTTTTCATTACTGTTATACTTTATCTAACCTGACAAAATGACTGATTCTTATGTCATATTACTGTTGTGAATAATCATGTGAAATGCGTGAGATAGAGTACTATATTTGTGAATATAATTTTATGGCTGTTTTCATTTAGTAGAAACTGTTCCAGCAGTATGGAAAACTAAGAAAATTGCTTTCTATTGTATAATCTGGCAGTCATCATAGATTGAAGCTTATTTTTCTGTGAATAAAACTCATTCAATAAAGCACTATTCTTTAAGATGTTAAAAAAAAATAAAATAAAAGAGCATTTTATTGGTTCATGTTTCTAGACCTGTGACATGAGTGGCCCAGCCACACCTGCTAGCCTTCAGTACACCCCAATTTCCTCCACTGCCAGAAAGGATAAGACTTTAACACCAGTGGGAGGAGCCCTTTGGTTGCAGCAGTCCCAGTGGAATATGGAATACCCAGACGTCTGCAAACCAGGACTTAACTTTCTATGTTGGCCCCAGAAAAGAACTAATCATCTTGTCTGCTCAGCAGAGAATCCAATGCATGAGTTGCTGAGTAACAGCCAGCTAGATCAATATATAGTCTGTGGAAGCTTTTCTTTTAAATATATATACAGTTGACCCTTGAAGAACTCGGTTTGAACATCATTAGGTCCACTTAACACGCAGATTGTTTTCAATAGTAAATAGTATATCAATACTACCTGATCCGTGGTTGGTTGAATCAGGGATGTGGGGGAAATGGGGTATGCCTATAAGTTATACATAGATTTACAGCTGTCAGAGGGTCAGGAGCCCTAACACCCCCTCCCCCCAACATCTCTCAAGGGCCAAACATATATAAAACGACTTAGTACAATTAAGGGCTAAATAAACAGCAACAGTGATGACACCTGAAGTTCAGATATGTTCTAGCAACACACTAGACCTGCTTCTAGGCTGCACATTTGGACCCTGGCTGAGACTGCTATGCCCTACAGATTCTGGCTTTCACCATCAAACTGCTATGATAAAATTTAACACCAAATTATATTTTTACAAATACCATAGTGATCACTATTCTGTCTGGTTCTGGCTTTCTCCCCCCGCTCTCCACCTTGTGGTCCATGGATGAAGTTCTGGCACCTCTCATGTCCAAGTCCTCTGATAAACACATAGTGTACAGCATAGTAATGGCCATATAAATCAAACCCTTAGCGTGGGATTAAGATCAAATCTGAAAAACTGAAAGGCAGTTTTCACTATCCAAGACCAAGCAGCCTCTTTCCTTACTTGTGTGAGCAATAATAAGAATGTCACATCCTTTAATGATAGTGAATAGTTTATAACAGAGGGTCATAAAAATAGTTAGTTTATTGAGCTCTTATGCACCAGGCATGGGACTAAGTGCTTTATACACTTACAGTTCATAACACTTTATGTGTTAAGTGCTATCACCATTCCATTTTATGGCAGGGATAAGTGATGACAAGAGAGGCTAAGTGACTTGTCCAGGGTCACAGAGGTAGCAAGTGATAGCGGTAAGATTTAAACTCAGGTAGTTAGACCTCCAAGCACATGCTCTTCACCTCTCTGTTAGTTACCCTAGCTGCAGTTTGCAGTGGGGCCAGGGCTCTGCCTTTCTGTGAATTCTGAGACGAGTTCGAAGACTCCACTGCCTAAGAGATAGGAATGTAAGAGGCAATTTATACAGTACATTTTCTTCCAGAATGAAAGGACTCATTTCCTTGTCACAGTGCTGCAGACACCTCTGTGGAAAATATCCCTGGTCATTACGAGGAGCATTAGTGGCAATCTCCCACAAGAAGCAAAGGTTTCTTTGTTCTGATAATGACATAGATGGGCGTTTGGGTGAGGCAGGCTGTGACACTGCAGTGTAACTTGCTTTCAGCATACCAAGATCTTAGGGTCATTGCGAGACTTAAGTCATTCACCGACTGTATTTATTGCAGCAATTAGCACACAGTAAGTACTCATTAAACATCAATTTTCTTCAACTGTCACCTTTGCCAAAACTTGTAATATTTTTCCAATTAAATATTAATGTCAGTCACATTATGACACTTTTCAACACTGAAGAAACCCTTTTGTTCCTGGAAAATGGCATTTTAAAAGCCCCAGCTTCTAGCCTGAAAATGCAGTGTACTGCTAGCCTAAATAATCCCTTGCCATTAGACCATCACTTTTACACTCTCAACCCAGGAGCATTAGTATTGGCAGATGGAGGCAGGAGAGAAAGCAAGGGCTGCTGACTGCATCCTGGGAAGATCTTGAAATGTGAATGCCCTACCTAGAAGTTAAACATTTTTTATGTGACCATTTACAACCATGCATAACTTTGGATATCCAGTCACAGCCACTTTTTAGGAGATTCTAATAAAGATACATGCTTGAGGAAGAAAACTCTGTTGTGTCACTTGCCACATTTATTGAAAATTCTGAATCCTCCAATGCATCTCGGATCTGGTACACAGCAGAGGACCTGGCACACGGTAGGCACTCAATAAGTATGATCTGAACCAGGACCTCTTGGGAAAGATCAAATGGCTATGTGTTATTTCTAATTAGTGTGAAATATCTCCTTAGAACTAGAATTATTTCCCCAAAATTTGGTATAATGGATGTGACCTATTTAGAGAAGAAAATGGCCAAGAGATACATAGATTGACTGCCAGTGGAGGAAGAGTAACTTAATTAAAAAGACTACCTAGATAAGATGCTGAAGACAAAGTTAGCTAAATGTTACCAACTGGGTACTTCTCTGTGGTTACTCCCATTTTAATAAGCTACGAGAAGTCACAGGAAGTAGTCTGTCTGTATCATTGAAGGTCTTCCCCCACCTCCACGACCCAGAATCTCCCAAAGTAAATTCAGTATATGCCATAGCTTATATTATAAGAAAGACGTCTTGACCATATCCTCTAAATTTGGTAAAAATCTATGAAACCATATTTTACATAATGAAGCAACAAAGAGAGGAAAAGGGGGAAAATAAACATTTCATTTTACTTACATGTTTTAGACTAGGAAAACCTGTTCTAATAATATTACGACTTCATGCATTTCGTAACCTACGGGAAGGGGCATGTGTGTGCTAAAGGTGAATACTAATATATTTTTCCATTAGGCATCCTAATACACTTAATAAGCTACATATTAAACTAGTGCTCAATTTTCATGTCTTTCATTAACATTTCAGATGAAACCATGCTGAAAAGTAGGACTCCCCTGTACCATACCTCTTCTCCCATTTGATCAGGCTCTCAAAGTTCACTGTGAAGTTCTTATAACCGTACAGTAGCTGAGGTCCTTCCAGTTAAATTAAGGTTGCTTGGAAACATAATGTACCCTAGGTGGCCTTTGATTAGGAATAGGAGATAGGACATATGTGGACACTAACTGCATAAAATCCATTTCAGAAGTAATTAGAAGATAATCAGATGTATCTAAACCAATAACATGATATTTTAAAAATTTAATAACAATCTAAATAGAATTCTACAACTGAAAGTTTAGCTTCCCTGGTGGCACAGTGGTTAAGAATTTGCCTGCCAATGCAGGGGACATGGGTTCGAGCACTGGTCCGGGAAGATCCAACATGCCACGTAGCAACTAAGCCGGTATGCCACAACTACTGAGCCTGCGCTCTAGAGCCCGTGCGCTACAACTACTGAAGCCCACGCGCCTAGAGCCGGTGCTCCGCAACAAGAGAAGCCACTGCAATGAGAAGCCCGTGAGCTGCAACCAGACAAAGCCCATGTGCAGCAACGAAGACCCAACACAGCCAAAAAAAAAAAAAAAAAAGTCTGAACTGCAGAAATTTTCCATTCACATTTTTGGAGGAAATTAAATATCCTATTTCTCCTAGAAGACAGAATAATACCTTCAGTGTGACCTCCAAAAGCCATTAAAGAAAAATATACATACAGTAGCATGAGAATCCATATAACCTCCATCAGGGTCCACAATCATTGCAATCTTCTGCTATCTTCACAACTCAGTTAGCACTGGGTACAAGGACAATCCCCTCCCCCTCAGCTACTCAGTTATCAACCTCAGCACAAAGGTGCTTTTCCTATGGCAAGCAGATGGTAAATGACATAAAGGTAGGTTTAAAAATGGGGGGAGCTGACAGGAAGGGGGTGAGATATGCTGGACACTGAGCTTAAAGAATGTCTACAAACAGGCTTTTGTCAATGCTTCTCTTCGTTTGTTCTAAAAACATATTTTTAAAAATCTATAAAGTTCCACATTTCTTTGTCGCTCTTTATTTCTTAAACTTGCCCGACTGGTTTGGTGTGCACTCAGCTGGCTTCTGTCATCTCTGTATGGTGCCCTCCTGTTATATACTTCTTAGCACCCAGCCTTTCCTGATATAATGTAGTTACATACTTATCGCATGGATCCTCCTCTTTTCCTCTGTGTGCTTGATGTCCTCTGTGTAATTTTGGTATTTTTATGTGGGGACATTGTGAAACAGAGCAAGACCCCGTGGGGCCCTCCTGGGTACAAATCCTTTCTGTGTCTCCCGTTTCTTGTTTGCAGGAAATAGGCTTCATTCAGCCTCCTTGACCTTCCCTGAGTTCCAAAGGGCAGATTCAAACAGTTGCTAATCAGGGAAGGGAGGCAATACAGAAACAAAGGAGGGGCAGTCAAGAAACAATAGTGCAGCCTTGGGGCAGGGTCCTGGTTCTTCCTCAATGAATATACACAAAAAACATACCTTTGAGTTCTTCTATAGGAACTAAGGCTCCCACCCAGGTGGAGGATGGTAACTTCAGGCTGAGCATAAGATTCCTGGAAAACAACCCTGCTACCTCATCACCAACCAATCAGAAAAAAAGTCTGCACACAGTAGAAAATAACAAAGACTCTGACCTCCCTTTAAAAACTTTCATGGTTAAACAGAATCTTTGGAGTTGGTTTTTGGACGTGAGTCCACCTTCTGCCCCGGTTGCCGGCCTCCTGAATAACGCAAACTTTCCTTTCCAACCAACACTCAACTCTTGAGTATTGGCTTTCGAGCGGGGAGCAGCTGAACTAGGGTTTGGTAACAACTGGTCACTGGCAAAGGCACATATGTATTGAAAAAGTCAGGAATTCCTGGCTCCCTGTGGAGATGTTTAGAGTACCAATTGGTACGTGTTACGCATTATAAGACATCAAGAGTTTATAAGAAGGTAAGAATATTATATGGGAGCAAGTAGGGCAGCCAAAGCTTGCACCCATGTTGACAAGGGCTCATCGCTTACTTGGGACACAGAATGTTTCAATAACGAGATGATACTGTGATGAGGAGAAATGGCAAAGATGTCTGTATTATGGACAAGAGAGGATGACTGTTTTACATAACTTTCAGGCTAAGGGTACATATCTCATGCTGCAATGATACTAGTGGACACCAAATATTAAAACAAGCCCTAGAAACTGTAGGTCACATTTACTTTGAAATCAAAACATTATGCTCAAACTATAAAAAGACCATATATACTAGGCAGGGCGACAGCAATAATAACAGTATTACTGGTTTTAACAGAATATCCAAGGACTCCTCAAATTGATTTTTGAAATGTCAAGGTGATTTTTTTTTGTATATATCTTGTCACCTCTTCAATGCTATCAAATGTCCTGAGACTAAGAATATCAGTGGGGCAAAGTAATAGCAATGATTTTTAAATGGCCATTTGAATCATTACAACAAAGTCTCAGTAAAGAAAAAGACTTATTTTGAAAAGTGTTTGTGAAACTTATCTATCATTTCTTGTTTTTTTCTTTCATTTGTTTTATTTTCTTGTTATTGCTGAATATGAATTCCATGAGGGAGGCTTAAGTATTATGTGGATAAAGAATAGAAGAAACTAAACTTCATCCTCTCCCTTAATTCCTACATATAATCAGTGAGTAAGTCTTGTTGATTTAGCCCATTGGCATATGTTACTGTCCATTCTCTCCATCTTAACTGCCACTACCCTGGCCCAAACCATCACTGTATGTCACCCTCCTGCCACCTCACATTTATTTTTGCTCCACTCTCCACGTTAAAGCCAGAATGATCTTAAAAATGCAAATATGATTATATTTAACACCCTTAAAACCCTAAGTATGCTGTTGGGATACTGATGACAAAGTGGCTTTTGAGGCCAAGAATAATCTGATCCTAGCAAACCTTCTCCCCAAAGTCACTATGGTCTACCTACTCTTACCCTCTTGTCCAGGATAGGCCCTTCCTTCATCACTTCCACAAGGAACACATTCTTGCCCCCAGAATCTACTGTATTCCCTGCTCTCATAATTCCATGTACTTCTCTTTTTAGCATTTGACACAATTAAATTCAAAATATATATGTGGAATAACTTGTTTTAATTTTTTTCCCATTAGACTGTAAACTACAGGGGGCAAGGACTTTGTTACTCACTGTTTTATGTTTTACACCTAGCACTGTACCTAGAACACAATAGGAGTTCCAAAATTATTTGACAAATGAGGGAATGAATAAAATCAGTAAAGAATGCCTTAATGAGAGCCTCTCCCACTGTACTACTAGCTGGATCCCTCAGCATAGAGCAACATGGGACTCTTACTATGGGCTCTTGGTATGGGCTAGACACTACATACACAGAGATAATGCAATGCTCTCTGCTTTCAAATAGCTAACTCCTAGTTTAGTGGGGGGTAGGCAGAAGGAACAGTAAATAGATAAGCCAGAGTATAATGTAGTAAATGCTAATGTGAAGATTTGAACAATGTTGTGTGCACTGCAGAGAAATGAACATATGCTGAATGAGGAATTAAAAGCTCACTCTTTTGTAAGGATGTAAACTGTAGTGCAGTTTGAGTCTCGAAAAGAAAACTAACAATATTCAGTGTTCAGAAGAAGCCAAGTCTCATCAGCCAACACTGCTGTCTAACTTGTTTGCAGCCATTAATGGCTCCTTATCAATATAGAACCAAAGCAAATGGACCCCTGTGGAAACTGAGGCTGCAGTTACCTTCCTCAACTCAGGGAACATCACCTCTCATCCTCCACTCTCACCTCTCATCTTCATTTTGAGTTGATTTAACTGCCATCCCATAAACTCCTTCAGTAACTACTAAGATTGAGGGCTCCACTGGGATTGAGTTTTGCTTATGATTTCCTTCACTCTTTCTGTTTTGGGGTTTGCTATCTCTTTCCACATCTGAAAAGTCCATTTTGATAGCATTTTAGAGTCACTGCATCAGCCAATATATGAGTGAGTAAAGTCATGGAGCTGGGGGAGGAGGTGAGAGGAAGCTGGGGGAGAAACCATTCCCCTTGAATACCTTCTACAATTACACAATTAAAAAAACATGGTGGTGGTAATATGTTCACATGACTTTTTTTTTTTTTAAAGAAAGGATAAAAAGAAGTTACTGGAGGCCTTGTAAAACAGAGGCCATGAGACAAGGAGAGACAGCAGTAGAATGATGCTCATTTTTAATACATACTAGCTCCCTCTCCAATCCAACACCAGTACTGTTCCCCTCCCACCTCTGGACTAATCCTCTCTATTGTTAGTCGTTGCCTATGCCACTGATTGGGTATTCATCTATGCCACTGATGCAGTATTCATCCTAGATGAAAATCTTGAATATAGATACATGGTTTTCAGCTTTTGATTCATCAGTCCTGAATTTGCTAGAGGCTATGTATTTCTACTAACAGAGAAACCAAATGTTATTCAACAAAAAGTAAGACTGCACTTCAAAATAAACTATAAACATGATTTTAACTAGGTCACTTCAAGGCTATGGCTAAGGGGAGAAAAAGGCTTCTAATTGCTTGCTATTGCAAATGCTGCACAGCCTAATACCTCACAGTGTGAAGAGTAAATTAGAACAACTTTTCATTGACAAAGATTAAACTTTTTCATCATCCCTAAATTCCTGGGGATTTTCCCGCTGCTTCTATGTGTTTTAAGCTTTTCAATTAAATCTCCTGGGTAGTGGTTGCAAGAATGCCCACTGACAAGGGAATATTTGTCTCTGGGAGAGTTAAACCATTTTAATAGCAGCTTGTCTTGGTTATTCCTGTATACGCTGAATCTCTCAGTGATGGTCCCTTATCAACACACACAGCTACAAAGCCAAGCGCAGCTTACATTACACTGCCATTGGAACTGAACTAATGATAAATTTAGTTTTGGAAGAGAAAGAGATCGTGAAAAGTCAGGAAGTCAAGAACAGTCAACCTTGATAACTCACTTGTTTTTTCTGGCATAATTTATTTTGACATTTAGGATTATGCACCAGGAATATAAACCCTGGTGAACATGTCACTGTAGACTGGTGTGACAAATACAAGCCTGTGCCTTCCAATTTTCCATCAGCCTTGCCTCCAACTCACCTTGATCCCTCCCACTGAATATTTGGAATGTTTTAGTGGGCTGCCACTGAGATCATGATGGAATCACAACTGTTTTGGTCTGTCCCTGGGCTGGAGCAGTCAATTACAATCAGCTTAGAAGGAGCCCTGGGAAAGGTTGTATTTTTTCTTTTTTATAAAATATTTCTGGTGGGGCTAAGGGAAAAGACAGCTTTCAATTTTAAACAGTATATATGCTTGAATGAAAGATCAAAACAGCAATGTGGGAAACTGGCAGTGTGGAAGGCTGTGGTAGAAATAACAATAATATTTTAAATTCAAGTATTAATTCTGATTGAAAAACACAAACCAGAGAAGGGGATCCCTAGCTGCCAGGAATGAGGTAAAAGATGAATTCATGTAAGAGATCTTTATTTTCTAAAACTCTAACTTGCCTTAAGAGAATATTTGCAAGATATTACAAATGGGAGAAGAGGGCAAACAGATCAGTAATTTTATTTTAAATATACTGTATGTGTTTAATTAGTTTCAAAACAAGGATTAGTGTGAGAGACGGCAGCTGGGAAGGCAAAGGAGTTATTATCATTTTTTTTAGTTGAGCAGCTTAAAAATAAGCTCAATTCAGACTTGACAGACACTTAAAACCCACAGCCTCAGTGATAAATTGGGCATCTCAAACTATAAAGAGGCATACAATTTTGATACCTTCTTATCACACATATGCATGAAAAAAAAGTTCACTAACATGTTTTCTAAGTTTTTATTCATAATAGCTTGTAGCTACTATGACTACTTTAAAAATGGGACACAGGAAAAACTAAGGGACACCCTTCCATGGAAGGCTGGTAGTCTGGTATTTACCAAAAAACAGATTTGGAAACTGGAGAACTGTAGAAGCAGTGTGTTTCAGGGTGATTATTCTGAAGATCTCTGCTTGAGAAGCCAAGCTGGAACGTTAACTCCAAAGGATCCGTAGTGAATTCTAGATACTCCTTGGTTTGTTTTACTATATGTTCTACTGAGTACAACTTAAAATATGCTTATAGCTAGGCCATTAGCATTCTTCCAAATTTACATTAGTCATGAGTTCAGGAAAATTTCTTGGTACAGATTTCTGTTAACATAAAGTGTTTGAAAGTGAAGGTATGTGACCTATAAAAATAACTCCTAAGATTCCTTGGATTTTTATGGACAGTTGAAAAGCATAATTAAGTTAAAAAGTAAAAAAAAAAATGCACTTGAATTTTTGTTTATATGGATTGTGGCAGATTACAACAACGATTATGATTCTTTCCAGCTCCTCTTATCAGAAGGTAGAGTCTTTAGTTCTTCTTCTCTTCAGTGGGTTGACTTATGTCTTGCTTAGGCCAAAGGAATGTGGTAGAAGTGAGGCTGTGTGAGTTCTCAGTGTGGGCCCCAAGAAGCTTTGCCTACATCTATTCAATCTTATAACCCTGAGCCACCATGTCAGCAAGCCCAGATTAGCTTCCTGAATGATGAGAAATACATGATCAAGTTGCTCTCATGCTCCCATAGCCAACAGCCAACAACCCCAAGAAGCAGAGATGCCAAACTGATCAGCTGCTGGGTCTGCATTTATCAGAGCCACCATCTAGCAGAGAGATTAAAATTGTCTCCTTTATAAATAATTCAAGTTCTCCCTCTTATGACCTCATTTCTGGTTTGAGGTACAAAACTCATCCAAATCTCTCCCCCGGACCTTCTTCCAGTGTAGAGCCCACTCAGGGCACTACCTCTAATGAATACTTCATTTGACTTACTTTCTTTCCAGTTATGATGTCACTGTGATATGATGGGACACTCTAGCTTCTCCATTCTTGTGCTGAAAATAATGTCAATCATTCTGTAGGTCTGTTTTCTTTCTACCTCTTTCCACAGGACATGTACATTTCTTCCTGAATATACCATAATTGAGCTCTGATTCATCCTTGCTAACCTTGATGTTCTTCCTTCTTTGATAATGCCAGTCTGATCAATACTTCTCATTCAAAAGAAATAAATGTTCTGTTTTTATTCTAGAAATATGTTCTTCATAATTAAAAGATAAAATATAGTATGGTAAAAAGAAAGGCAGAATTCCTCCACCTCACAATAAAAAGTGAATGTGCTAATAAGAGATTTTAACTGCTGGGCTCACTGTATAATTGAAAACATCTCCTTATAGGCATTGATCAACTTGCCATATGCACATCCTCTGAAGCATGGGGACCTAGACTTACTCATCATTTCAACCTGATTGCAATTAGAGTGAGGAAGTCAGATTGGCATACTTTATTCTCTAGGTATGCAGTAATGGATATCTAGAGAAAAGGTAAGAATATGCATGAACAGCTGAAGACAAAAATACTCCACTTCTGTTTACCCTCTCAAGAACTGTTCTGAAACACCGGGGGGCTGGTTTTTCTTGTACTGATGAGAAGTCACATTATTAGGAAGTATTCAGAATATATGCTTTGCAACGAGTCTCTCAAAGAATATAAGCTCTTTTTCTCATTCAGCAAATATTCTCTGGTGTCCTGTTCATGCCAGGAACTGTTCTAGGCTCTGAGAGTATCATGATGAACAAGACAAAATAGTGCTCTAATGAAGCTTATATTTTAGTCTGGGAAGATAAATAATAATAATAATGAAAACCAAAGAGACAAATAAATGAACAAGAAAAATAACAAATAGTGATAACTGCTACCCAGAAAATTCAATAGGATGATTGAATAAAGAAAAAATGGAGAGGTGCTATGGGCTGAATTGTGTCTCCCCCCCAAATTCATATGTCCTAACCCCCTAATGTGAATTTTTTGGAGACAGGCCTTTAGAAGGTAATTAAGGTTAAATGAAGTCATAAAGATGGGGCCCTAATCTGATAGGACCGATGGCCTTATAGGAAGAGGAAGAAAGATCTCCATCTCTTCCTCACATCTCCTCCATGTGCACAAACCAAGGAAAGGATCTGTGAGGTTGGAAGCTTGATCTCGGTCTTCTAACCTCCAGAAGGGTGGGAAAATAAATTTCTTTTGTTTGAGCCACCCAGCCCATGGTATTTTTTTCTAGCTTTATTGAGATATAATTGACATGTAATACTGTGTAATTTTAAGGTGTATAACATGTTGATTTGATACACTTTTATATCGCAAAATGATTACAACCTTAGTGGTAGCAACTACCTCCATCATGTCATAATTACCATGTCTTTTTCTTTTCTGGTGAGAACATTGAAAATCTACTCTCAACAACTTTCAAGCATATTAGTAACCATAATCACTATGCTGTACATTAGATCCCAAGAACTTTTTTGTCTTATAACTGGAAGTTTGTACCCTTTGGCCAGTATCTCCCCATTTCCCCCACCCCCTAGTCCCTAATAACCATAATTCTAGTCTCTGTTTCTGGAGTTGCGTTTTTTTAGATTCAGCTGGGGATAGTTTGTTATGACAATTCCAGCAGACTAAGATAAGAGGAAAGCTCGTACAATTTTAAAAAGAATCCTTATAAAGTTTGCCTTATTTTTTTTCCCAAACTGGACACAAAGACAGGAAGTATTCAAGCCTGGTAATTGCTCTTACTATAAATATCAAAATTTTTAATTGCCTTCTCTTGGTCCAGTGCACCCCATCCTTCCTCAAGTGAACACCTTGAGAGAACAAAGAATTCCTTATTTCATCTCACTCCTGACCTAGAAATTTACTGTAGAGGCTACATGGCTATGGAGTGATGTACATATTCTTGACTCATGTACACATTCCCAATTCATTGCTCTCATTTTACTTGCTTATTCCTTCAACATCTCTTCCCAACTTGTTCACTCTCTTCCTCCCCTCCCCTCCCCACCATTCCCAGAAAAACCACAATGTGTACTGAAATTCGACAGTCCAACCGTTCTGTTCACTACCTGTGAAACCTTTGCCAGTTATTTAAACTGTACAGATCTTAGTTCTCTTACCCGTAAATTGGGGAAAGAACAGTTAGATCACAGAGCTATTGAGAGGAATAAATAAAATAACACAAAGGTGCCTTGCCCATGGAAAAATGGGTGCTATTTTATTTATCTATATTTCCCCTTTCCTATCTTAGTCTGGTCTCTCATGCTAGTACAATTAGTCTCTACAGAAGCAAAAGATTCTGGGCTTTCTCACAATATTTCCATGGTGTTTCTTTATCTGGAATGTTCCATGCACCTCTCCTCCATTCCTTAATTCCTCCTCCTGGTGAATTGTACTTCTATGTGGTTTTTCACACCTCACTTGACTCCTCTGTTATAGGCTTTCCTAACACCATGCACCTCTCATAATTGTCTTTACACTTACTTGTATGATTGGTATCTTTCACCCAAGAGTCAAACCTCTATGAGGGCCAGAATTATATTTGTTTTGTTCCATATTATATCCCCAGCACCTGTCACAGTTCTTAGTGTATAAAAGGTACAAAAATATTTTTAGTAATTCTTAAAACCTTCTTTTTAATCATTTTTTCTTCAGTATTACCAATTCAAATGTCATATTTTGGAATATAACGTGACTTTGGGAAAGTTACTTAACTTTGTATCTCAATTATTTTTAATCTGTAAATCATGGGATTGGGTTAATAACTAAGGTTGCTTCTGCAGCTACAAATCTATGAATATCTCTACTTTGCATATTTCTGAGCCACCCCATCTCATTTGTTTCAATAATTCCTTCTTCATTACTTCCAAAAGTTGCCCATTTACCCCCAATAGTTATAGGACAGAGTGTTTCTTAATAGTAATTCGAAAGGCTAAACCTTTTCCTAGCCACCTAGAGAACAAAACAAGGAGGACCAGTGCTAATTCACCGAGACAATTTCAGATGTAAACTTCAGTCACTGGGTTTGCTTGACCTCATTCAACTTCATTTTTACGGGCAGTATATGCATTTTTTCCCCTAGATATGAAACATCCCATACCCTTCACCACTTTTGAAAATAGGTGAGTCATAAAAGTCTAAAATTCAATGCTACTGAAACCTCCCCTACACTTATCCCTTCTAAGAAAAAGGAATCCATTTTAGAAACCCACTTCATGTTTCAGGACACAGAATTGAAGGGCCTAAAGTAGAGTCTATGAGAGTCATTTCAAAAGGAACACAGATATGAGAAAAACAGCAGTACGAGTCCATTGATGCTCAGACACAAATGTGAGCAAAAAGCCAGTGGCACTGCTAGAGCCTTGCTCATATGGGTGCAGATACAAGCCTTAAAGGTTTCCCTGAATGAGCTTTCCCTTTGGGCGCGATTCTGAAAGCGCTCTCAAGGTTACAATACCCAGTAACTCAATAACGAATGCCATCTTTGAAAGGGAACACAGACTCTGAGGTCCCTTTAAAAGTGTAATTAGGTTGTTTCCCTTATGGAAAGACTGGAGGAAAGGGTATAAGCCAACTCTCTCTTCTCAGATAAAATTACCTTTGAAGAATCTTCAGGCAGCCAAGTGTGCTCAAACTATTAAACAGCATGTCACACCTGATGCGATGATTTAAAGCTCTGGTACACTTCCACATAAGGAGAGCACAGTGGAAAATTCTTTTCTCCTTGCACTGGCCACTGATCTTTTATACGCACTTCATGGCACCTTCATCTCACTCAGAAAGGTCTGTTAGTAACATCAACCCAGCAAAGAGAGAGGGAAGAGAAAGAAGCATTAGACTCTCACTCAGGAGTGTAACTTTTTGGTCCAGAGGTTTCTCAGTGCTGCTCAAGTTACTTCTGTTAGGTTTGTTAGGAATAAAAAAGACAAGACATAGTATAGACTGCAACCTGGAACTATTCGTTTCTGGCAGCAAGAGTCTCAAAGGATGGAGACTAATAGTCCTTGAATACTTGCTAAGTGTCAAGAACCATTCTAAACACTTTATTAGATGTTCCCATTTAATACACCAACCCTTTGAGATAACTATTTTACCCATTTTTATAGACTAGGATACTGAGTCACAGTAAGGTATAATAATGTGCTGAGGTTCACACACGGGGATCAGCTTCAAAGCCATCCCAGGTTTGAGACTTAAGCCTGTACTTTGTCTCCTACTCTATGCTGTGGGGAAAAAAAAAAAAAAGGAAGGAGAGGTTGAGATCATGAATTGCAAGGAGAAAAATGGCTCTAGGGAACTTTTAACTCTGACCAGCTATCTCATTAACTTATAATCATATTTTAGGAAAGGAATAATTAGAGTGAATGTGGCTAGTTCAGAGTAATTGTTCTTCTAATTATTCATTTATTCATTCAACAAATATCTGTCCCTTTCCTCAAGGAGCTTAAAATCTACTAGAAATGGGGGAGACTGGAAAAAGGTAATTATAGTGCAATCAATGTAATTTAATAAGATAACACGTAAAGGGCTTCCATGTTAATTGCTCAATGAAGTGTAGTTATCTTCTATTATTGAAAATAGGAAAGAATGCTGCAATAGAGATATTCAGGGATTTTTAGGGGCACATAGAGGAGAGGGATAAATAATTTCTGGAAAAGTCATGATATACGAAGGTGATATTTAAGCCACATCTTACAGGATGAATAAGTGTCTTATTAGCAAGACCAGGCTGAAGAGTATAACAATAAAAAGAAATGGGAACTATAAGAAGAAAGGCATGAAGCGTGAAATAATCAAGAGAATGCAGGAGTGTAGACAGTGTGGAGGACTGGCAGGAAAATACTTCCGGTCTTACTTCTCTAAATGAATAGCAGATTTTAGATTGGTTTGAACCTACTTGGATGTCATATAATACATATAATACAAAATATCAAGTTGTCTCTAGATTTTCAGAAACCTTAGTGATTTTTTTCCATCAAAATTAAATTAGAAGCATAATGTTAGTTTAATAAAGATAAGGCAGTGTTTTTAACAGTGTAGTTAACACTCAATAAGCTATCCAATTTTGGGGGTGGCAAGTAGAAAGAATGTGGGTATAAGGAATCAGAGAGCTTGACAGTGGGCATGATGAGAATCACATGATGGTTCACTGTGATTTTGGGGAGGCTTAGTAACTGATATATAATCTTCACAGAAAAGCAAAATAGGGGTAAGTTCTAATAGCATTACACATACACAGGTGTATGTATATTCAATACTACCATAAAAATTTACTGCATGCTTAATAAGTGTTAACTATTTTGTGTTAATTTTTTGAATATTTAACTAAAATGTATCATGCAAGGTTCTTAGCAAATATATGGAGTATACATCTAGTACAGAAGAAAATACAAATGTACAATGAATATTGTGCAAGACAGAAATAATACTTGCCACGAGTCTGGGATCTTAATGGCAAAAGAATCTCTTTCTATTTAGTGACCTAAGGCAAAAAATTCGGAATGATTTGCCATCTTATATAGAACTTAATGTTACATACTTATGGTGAGGGCTTTGAAATTAATTTGAAAATAATTTGCCCTTGGTCCTTGAATTTTTATGACCCTGAGTTCAAGAAAATCTTGGTTAAAACATTTTATCTTTGGCAACAAAGTAAAAACATAGTGTGTGTGCTTGTATATTTAAGAGGCTCATTTCTTCTGTGAGCCTGTGATAATAGAAGAACACACTTTGAATAAATTCTGGCAAAATCTGAGTCTTGAAAAGGAGCCACGAGTAAGTAAAAATATTTCAGGACTTAGGACAGCAACCACAAAACCTGATAACCTTGTCAGGGCTCCTAACCTAGAAATTTCTGAATCGTAGAAAGCTAGAATCAGAGGCTGTTGGAGAAAAAGATGTCAGAAAAATCTCATTTTATAGATGAGAAAACTGAGGTCCAACAGCCATAATATAAGCTCACTCAGGTAATTAGTAGCTGAGATAGATTTAACATCCATCCAGATGTCCTTATTTCTACTCCAGTTCTTTTCCCCTTATACTCTGTGTCACTCAAAAGCCCTAAGCCAACCCTTTGAATGCCAGAGTCATATTTGGGCCATTTTGATATGCCCATAAGCCTAAGTCTTCGTACACATTAAGAACTTAGAAATGCAAAGGATTAATTGAAAAATTCTACAGAATAAAGTCACAGTTCCCAGTTTATTATCAGTCAGTCCACCTGGACCTGTCTTGGAATTCCAAGGTGCATGCATTGGCAATTGTCTGTATGAAATGCAGTCCTGTGTTGGCTCAGGGAATTAGAGACTCATGTTGAAAAGGCTGGGGTTAGGGGTCCAAATTATATGCAAGTTGGTTCATATTAGATTATTTGAATGCATAAGCTACTATCAGTAGCTGGTCTTATTCTCAAAAGGAAAACTAGAAAGTATTTACATAGGTTCACTAAAAATATCTCATTTCTTTCCTGAAAAATTTCTTAAAAATATGATACTTAGTCATAATGAAGTAGTTAAAAGCATAGGTCCTGGAACTTGACTCCCAGAAATTGAATCATAGCTTTACTACTTAATATATGTGTAACCTTGAGCAGGTTTATATAACCAAAGTCTCTATTTCTTCATTTTTAAATGAGTATAATAATAACAAATATATGATGTATAGGGATGTGGTGATGATTAAATAAGGCATCTAAGTACAATATTTGGCACTGTGGCTGGCACACAGTAAACTCTCAATGAATAGTAAATTTGATCATACCTTGTACCTGATATTTAATTCTTCCTGTAAGAACTATGAGTTACTCACCCTCTGGATTTATTAATTTTAGAGCACTGCTGATGTATAGTCTGGCTTTTGATTATAGAGGACTTGATTAAAAGTCTAAAATATATTTATCAATCTGTCTCTAGTAAAATTTTAAACCAATCGCCTCTATTATTTTACTCTTAGAAATATGAGTCAATGAACTGTGGAAAACAAACAAAAAGCCCTCTAGATTTCTAGTCAAATTTGAAACAATACAACCTCAATTCATTTATTTTACAGGTCAAACCCCTGGTTAAAATACTGTATTTCCTTTCTTCCCATATACATATTGTGGAGAAGATAGGGGGCAGGCGGAACAAATTTTTAAAATGCAACTTAATTTTGAAAGCTTTGAGCTATACTTAAATTTCAGTTGGGAGTGGCTCCTTAAAAGATAATATGGCAACTTAACAAGTAAATTTCCCCTAAAACAAGCTGGAAAAAAATAGGATTAATGCTAATGGAATTGAGGAGGGAACTAAATAGACTATAAAAGCCTAGGCTACAATCCCAAGCACAAAAAAGATGTGGAAAACCTATCTAAGGTAATTCAGCTCATCACAAAAACACATTGTCCAATTGGCGGTACTGTGAATAATACCTTAAAGCCCGTCGCAATAGATGGCGATGGTCTTTCTTTTATTCTTTTATTCTGAGACAATCTCTCTGTGCTACTTTATTTGTATAGCTAACAATCTGAATGAGAGAGCTCTTGTGAAGTCTTGTGCACTGTTATTGTTGCCAGGGAAACTGGGTCTTAATTTCTAGTGGCTGAATGCCAAAGAAAACAGGCTACCTAGAGGGGAAAAACTTGGTCACACTGAATTTGTTGGAGATTTTCAGCGTTCGAGGGTCCTGTTTTGGGGCCCACAATTTAAAGTCAAATTGTAAGCTCCCCCCTGCATTTCACGGTATTCAAATGCTCTACCAAATAGTAGTTTGATTTTTATTTGATGCAGTAATACAGTGATTATCAGTCTCAGCAATTTGAGATTTAAAATGGAAAAAAGTTAATAATGAGTGTAGGTCCTTGTTCAATTCCAGTGGAAACAACACATCATTATTTTTCTGACAGCTCAAACCAGCTTATGGGGAAAAGCCTATTCTTTCAATTTAGAAGGTTCTTCTTGCCCAGACCAGTCAGCTTAATGTAGGTGCTTTTGTGAGGTATTGTTTAATGCCTCACAACAGTGAGTATTTTGTGTGGAATAGAAGAAAATGTAAGAAGCAAACCTGCCTGGATTTCCTAAAAAAGAGAACAAACCCTCAAATCGTTATACTCAAAAAGATCCGTTCTATATCGCTTTATTTAGAATCTATTTCAACTTGAATTTTTTTGTCTTATTTCTCTCAAAATTATATTTTAGATACATTAATAGTACACAATTTTGCAGTCCACTGGCTAAAATAAAATCTAGACTGTAAATTTATAGCAAAGACAAATTCTGTAAAACATGCTAGGAAGAAATAAGAATAAAGGGAAAAGAAAAATGGGGGGAAAAAATGCCAGGAAGAGAGTGTGTATACACTACCTCTGAGAGCAGAGGCTTTTTCTAGCAGCATACAGATTCGTTGAGAAATTTATGTAGCTGTAACTAAACTGAAAGTAGCTTTTGAATATTAGTAAATGTCTTTGGTTTTATTTCACCCACATGATGGAGGCAATAACCCAAACATGCTCTTATAGGACTCTGGTTCTTTCCCTGTTCTCACAAAGGAATTTAACCTCCTCAAAGTTTAAATCCTTTATCTTTGATTATCCTTACTGCCTTCTGCATTTCTGCCTTTTTTGTTGTTGGACTCGGTAGCACTCCCATGAAACCTTCAGGAGAACAAAAGGACTAGCCCTTTTTGTACTTGGAGCTACTGCAGCCAGCAGATAGACGATCTAAATGACATCAGCTGGGTCTCTTGACAGAGAGCCACGAAAGACAATGGGACAATAGAGTCTAAAATGTGTCTCTTACCAGAATGTTCCTCAGAGAAATACTCAAAGGGTTATGAAATATATTTTTGAGAAGACTTTTATTTAAGAAGAAAAAAAAAAAAGTAAAGCTCATCTAAAGACTAGTGAATAAAGAAAAACTGGGCATTTAAAAAATCCAATTTCTTGTCATTACTCCACTAGAATATGAATCAGTGAAAAGCATCATGAAAACTTCAGAACTACTGAATTATATATAGAGCCTTTGTGCTATTAAAAATAAATATCTCACAAAAATGTAATAATTAATGCTCTTTTAAGCTCCTAAGGATTGAAAAATTCACAGCATTGCCAAAATAAATGCCACCATCCTCATTTTATATACGGGAGAAGATAAACTAACAGATGAATTGACTTACCTGGAAAAAAATCAGAGGAGAGGACATAATTTCTAGTCTCATAAAACTAGCACATGATACTTCTCTTTACTTAATTTCTTAAATTCAGTATCTTCAAGCATCTTGAGATTAGATATAAGAAAGTTTAACACAAAACATTCAGTGGTGTATGTTTTCTTAGTGTCCAGCTTTGGGGATAGATAACTAGTTTGAAAAGCCATTAAAGCAATTGCTAGGAAAGATAAACACAAGCTATACTGTATTATTATTAGCAGTACAACCATTTTTTTGAAAAAAATTATGAAAATGTGTTAAGAATTTGTAGTGAGAGCTATATATACAAACACAGGGATTAAGAGAAGGAAAATAACAAATGTTTAAAGTCCACTACATGCCAGATAAATATAAAATCTCACTGAAATGCACATTTTGTAGGGTTGATTTCAGCACTATTATTTTGTAAATGAGAAAACAGAGAATCAGAATTTTTCTCTAACTGTCCAGAGACACATAGGCCTAAATGGAATAAGAATCAGATATATTTGGTTCCTGAACTCTTATTTTCCCACCATGCCACAGAAGAGTGGCTTACGGGGTTTCATTGTGAAAATTGTGCAATCATTCCTCCTTCTGGACTTCTTCCTGGGAATAAAAATCAAGCCATCTCCAAATGACACTGACTTAGTCTTTTTTTTTTTTTTTTTTTTGACTTTTCCATTTCCATACCACCATCACAGTATTAACAAAACACAAATTATACTTTATAATGTATGTAGCTTATTTCATGTGCTTTTGAGAGTTCTGTTACATTTCCAACTATTGTAATTCTTTACTCCTGAGAAATCTGTTATGAAGAGGGTGTGTAGAATACATACCTACTGGTGTCTGTTTTCTGGTGTTAGGATTAGAAATATCCAATCGGTCAGCATATATGTATGGCATATAATTTCTTTTCTATTCCTTTTTTTTACTCTTTGGGCTACATATGCAACATTAAAAAAGTACTAAGTTACTTGTCAATATTTTCGTTTCTCATTCTTGAGCTCATTTATTTTTTATTGGGACCAAAGTTGAATCAAATAGTTGAAGAGGCTTAAATAATGCCAAATAGAGGAAAGGTACCACTTCATAGCTTTAAAATTAAAACTAAAAACAGTACTATTTCTCCTAGCTTCAAGGAGGTAATCTTAGGAAACCATATTCAGGCTTCAAAAAGGAAATCAATTTAATTAACAAAACATGGAGAAGCAAACACCTACAAATTGCACTATAAACTTAGATTTATATTGCAGCATTATTCACAATAACCAAGATGTAGAAACAATCTAGCTGTCGGTGAATGAATGAATGAATAAAGAAGATGTGGAATGGAAAGGAATATTAATTCACAATGGAATATTATTCAGCCATGAGAAAGAAGGAAATCCTGCACTTGTATGTCAAACCCCCAAAAAACAGTTAAAGTCATAGAAACAGTAGAAAAGTGATTGTCAGGGGCTGGGGAGTGGGGAAAATAGGGAGAATTTGGTAAAAGGGTACAAACTTTCAGCTATAAGATGATTAAGGTCTGAGGATCTAATGTAAGACATGGTGAGTATAGTTGATACCACTGTCTTGTATAATTAAAGTTTGTAGAACTTAAATGTTCTCACCAAAACCAGCAAAAGATAAGTATGTGAGGAGACGGATGTGTTGATTAACTAAATGGGGGAATCCTTCCACAATGCATATGTACACCAATTCACTATGGTTTACACTTTAAGTATTCTACAATTTTATTTGTTCATTATACTCAATAAAGATTTTGTAAAAAACAGATTTACTTCCATGTGAATGTGAGGGCAATGTAGATTTGGCTCTGGCACTGACTCCACTGATCGGCCTGATCTGCAATGTCTTTCTCTCCCTCCCTCTCTCTCTCTCTCCCCCTTTTCTCTGGTACATCTGTGTCCTTCCCAAAGCTGCATTCTTGGGAAGAAAGATAGCTTTTGAAGATACGAGGGCCTACTTTTAGTGCAGAGTACACTCATTTATATAGTCCTCATGGCACAGAGTGTGGTGTCCGGCACGTACTTGGCACTCAAAATGCTTTAGTAATTGCATTGTTTACGGAAATTAAACAAACTATGAGCCTTTTTATAAAAGAAAGACAAGTAACCTTTGAGTCTCCCAAATTGACATTTAAAGAATTACTATTCTTAGCATGGAAAAAGCAAAATAATATTAAGGGATATCTCATGGGATAGGCCTTGTCTTGGTCTATTTTTGGCAATATAAATATAATCCCCATTATGATGGAGATGTCATTTGTAGCTGGCATATTACTATGGATTCTCTCAAGGCATGGCTTTACAGACACGGGGCCTATTCCTTGATGCATTTTCTTGCTAATAGTCTTAAAGATCCCATATGTCTTGGCAGCCATTAACCCTGGTCATAATTGACCAGTTCTAACCCCGTCTGGATTCCAGAAATCTGATTCCACCTTATTACTTTAAGAAGTATGTTTGAAATTAACCTGTTAAAATTATGCACTAAAGTTTAGGAACAAGATCTAAGATAAGAATTTGGGATATTTCTTTTCATAGGCATGGAAGATTGCACTTCAGTTGTTTACCATCACTGGTAATCTCAAAACCAAACATTTGCAAAGAAAGGAAGTTTTTCTTGAGCACAGACATATTACATGTGTAATGGTACACATTATACCATCTGTACACTCCTATTAAAAGACAAGAAAGGACCTCAGGGACAAACGGTGTTTATCTTGCTCTTTCATTCTCTTTTGAATAGTTTCACACATATGGTCCAGATATAATTTTTTATTTACCTCTGAGTAAACAGAGCTCAAACTTCTTCCCTTTGTGAGTTAAAATACTGGCCTCACTGGTAATACCCCATTGGCTATCTGAGAAATGGGATCACTACCTAGGCAGCTGCTAACACTCATTAGCAATGGATGTGCTGGGACACAGACAAGCTGTTAGAAGGAGGTGGAGCAAATGCAGGAAGAGAAAAACAGGAAGAAAGGAAAGCTGATGCCTTCATTCTATGGTCCTCACCCTGGCTTTTCATTCAATTCAGCAATCTGTAGTAAATAAATAGAAATAATACCAGTAACACTGTAAGTGACGATTGCTCAAAAGATGATGACATGTTGTGTCATAAAACAGAGGACTGTGTATGACCCACACTAAACCTATAGGATGAGACAGATACCCATGTAGAGGGAAGGCTGGCAGCCAGCAGTCTGCTGAATGCCATTTCAAATCTCTCAGTGTCAGAGGGAGTTGTACTTCTGGTAGATCATCCAGAGCTGTGGAGCCAGAAGATACAGTCAAGTACATATATATTCTTCAGCAAAAATACTGGAGAGAGTAGAAGGAGGGAGAGAAATGTGTGTATCCATGGGCTATTTGGCTATTTAAGCTTCCTGGTGCTAGAGGGAAACTGGGGCAATAAATTGCTTAAGACCTTTCAAAAGCCCGAGAAACATGACAATGCATTGGTTTAAAAGAAAATAATGGGCATGTGGTTTCTTCCACAAATAAAGATACATAATAGATGGCTCAGATTAATAACTATTTCATATTATATATTTACAAACATAAGTGAGAGGGTACTATAAACAGAACAGCTCAAATGTAACACATATTAAAAACCTTTCTTAGCACACTTACTTGTTGAATATTACAGTGGTCCTCTGGAAATAGAGCATGGTGGAAACATCTGTCCAAGTGCTGAAGCTGGGTCTATGGTTCCCCTAGTATTTTTCTGGAGCCAAATTAGACCCAACCTTATAAATATATGCTGGTGACTGTAGGGCTTTCTCAGAGTCTCATCCCTGGGACAGAAGGGGCTTCAGTTCCAGATCATTAAGGTGCACTTAGATTTCCAAGCCCCACACTCAGGGGAAATAAGAAAAGAAATACAGGGGAAGAAATTGAGTGACATTTTTTTGTGTGAGGAAACAAAGAGAATGTGAGCTGAACCCATGAAACTAAATGGTGACATTAATGAAAGACAATAGGGACCTCCCTGGTGGTCCAATGGGTAAGACTCCCCGCTCCCAACGCAGGGGCCCCAGGTTTGATCCCTTGTTGGGGAACTAGATCCCAGATGCATGCTGCAACTAAGAGTCCACATGTCACAACTATGAGCCTGCATGCCACAACTAAAAGATCCCGCACACAGCAACAAAGATCCCACATGCTGCAACGAAGACCAGGCGCAGCCAAAATACATAAATAGATAAATAAAATAAATATTTTTTAAAAATGGTTAAAAAGGTAAATTAAAAACAAAAAGACAATAATACTGTCTAAGGCTGATCCCAAATCACTGACAACAGAGCAGTTACTTCCAAATCCAATTCCAGAGCTTCAGTTTTTACATTCCCTAAATGTCTCTAATTGCTAGCATACTTATCCCATCATTTCTGATACTCTCCAGTGAAATTTGAGTACCCACCACATTACCCCTGTACTCCATACTAATAGGATCTTAAATTCTAATCATTCAAATTAATCTGAGGATGGCTGACCTAAATGAAGTGCCTTAAGTATGAAGTAGCTCAATAACGTCAAAAAAGAAAAATTGTGATGATAGGCCAGAAGAATCTCTCTCCTCTGAAAGTCTTTTGTAGCCAAAGTATGTGATGTTAATCATATTACATGCTATATCTCAGCAAAGTGAGTTACAATAAAAATTCATTTCTAAAGATTCAAAATTCTACATACCTATATTTTATGAGCTGTGGCCACCATAAAAATGACCTGGAAGGACCATAGAAGGTCAGGGTATTTGGAGGAGGTACAATCAAAAGAACATAGACATAAATGATGGCTATAAAAAGGAGAGAATGACCACCCTGACTGATCATGGAGATTGAGATAACCCACTGAGAGTTCTTTACCATCCTACAGGGAATCTTCCTTAATGAAGAGGTGTTTCTGTCCCTTTATTTCCATGTCCATGTGAAAACTACTGCATGATATTCCTAAATATGAATTACATGTTTGAGATGGTTTGACTTAAACTACAGGCTAGTAGGTAGAGATTAAGTTCACTTTGGGGTACCCAGGGGGTGCCTCAAAGCAAGAGGCAGTCACACAATTGGAGGCTTGTGACTCTCCGTGGGCAGAGACTTGCCATATGCACTCACAAGCCACAGACAGAACAAACATCAATTTTAAATGTAAGTGACAAATCAAAAATCACAGCAGTGGCACTCCTTTTTTCGGGTGTTAAATTTGTTTGTATGGTTAATAGCTCTTCAACTGGATGAGCTCAGTGGTGAGGAATAAGATATTACTCTCCTTTATAGAAAGAATGCTCTCTGCCATTACTTTGATTTGTTCTTCGGTTGCAGGGTGGTGGGGCGGGTATCAAGGGAAAAGAAAAGGAAGTAGGTCTTTAGCAATTTTTGTGAATAAAGTATTGTGTTAGATACCTCACATGTATCCTTTATATTACTCCACACAATCTCAAAATAAGCTATTTTAAAGATGAGGTAATGGAGACTCACAGAAGTCCCTTAGGTGTTAGGTGGAAGAACTTAAATTGGAGCTCAGGTCTGTCTGATTCTGTCTACAAAGACTGGCCACTAGCAGTTTCTTCCTTCACCCTCTGTACATGCCACTGCTCTGATCTAGAAGTGGAGACTAAGGTCTCCTCCCTTGAATCTGGGATGGCTTTGGCACAGCTTTGGCCAATAGAATATATATAAGTGATGCATTGGGACTTTGGAGGCCGAGCCTTAAGAAGCTTTATAGTGTTTGCTTTCACCCTTGGAAGACAGTCACTATGTAAAGTATAACTACGCTGTTAAAGAGGCTCTGGAGGATGAGAGATTGCACAGCCCCAGTCAAGCTGCCAGAACACACACCATATGAAGCAGAGATAAGCCATTCCTATTAAGCCCTGCCCAGACTGCTGAATTATGGGCAAAAAATGGACACGTACTAAGCCACTAAGTTTTGGAGAGGTCTGGTATACAATAATAGATAACTAAAAAAGATGCCAAAACTTTATTTCTTACTTCATGGTGCTCGCTTCCCTTTATCCATACTTTCTTAACTATAACTTCAGTAAGGAAACTTTTGGCTGAGTCAAAGGGGTATTCAGCATGTATCAGTGGAAGAGAACTATTCTAAAGCTTCTTGTTATTTTAAACAAGAATTCATTGACTAATTACATAGTGCCTGGCACTATTTCAAGGCATTTATGCTCACAAAAACCCTGTGAGGTGGATACTATTTTTAACCCCTATTTTACAGGTGAGGAAAGTGAGGTACAGAAATGTGCTTGGCAGCTAGAAAGTTGTAGATCCAGGATCAAAACCTTGCATCCAGATTCCAGAGTCTCACTCTCAATTCTTGAGCTATATTACTGGAATCCAGTCAACTGAAAAAAGTAGCTGTGGCAAGAGTTCTACTTTTATAACTGAAAACTGTAATGCTTGATTTGCAAAAGCTGGACTATATACTACCCTGAGGAAATTTCTTTGGAGAGCAGATGTAGATAGTGCACCAAAGAGTACTTAATAGTCATAATGCCACAGACACAGAGTTAGGAGACAGAGGGAAGCCACGTCAAGGAGGATCAGACAAGACATCTAAGAATAAGGAATGAAAGGACACCTTCATGATGGCAGAGGAGTAAGATGTGGAGATCACCTTCCTCCCCACAAATACATCAGAAATACATCTACATGTGGAACAACTCCTACAGAAAACCTACTGAACGCTGGCAAAAGACCTCAGACTTCCCAAAAGACACCCTCAGGCGACCTACACGCAGAGGCAGGGCCAAATCCAAAGCTGAACCCCAGGAGCTATGCGAACAAAGAAGAGAAAGGGAAATCTCTCCCAACAGCCTCAGGAGCAGAGGATTAAAACTCCACAACCAACTTGATGTCCCCTGCATCTGTGGAATACCTGAATAGACAATAAATCATCCCAAAATTGAGGTGGTGGACCTTGGGAGCAACTGTAGACTTGGAGTTTGCTTTCTGCATCTGATTTGTTTCTGGTTTTATGTTCATCGTATTTTAGTATTTAGAGTTTATTATCATTGGTAGATTGTTTATTGATTGGGTTGCTCTCTTCCTTTTTTTTTATAAATACATATATATTTTTTTTTCTTTTTTCTCTTTTTGTGAATGTGTATGTGTATGCTTCTTTGTGTGATTTTGTCTGTATAGCTTTGCTTTTACCATTTGCCCTAGAGTTCTGTCTGTCTGTTTTGTTTTGTTTTAGTACACCTTTTAGCTCTTGTTATCATTGGTGGATTTGTTTTTTAGTTTGGTTGCTCTCTTCTTTCCTTCTTTTCTTTATTACTTTTTAACTTTTTAATTTTTAATACTTAAAATAAATTTATTTTAATACCTTTATTTTATTTTATTTTTTCTTTCTTTCTTCCTTTTTTTCTCCCTTTTCTTCTGAGCTGTGTGGCTGACAGGGTGTTGGTGCTATGGCTGGGAGTCAGACCTGTGCCTCTGAAGTGGGAGAGCTGACTTCAGGACACTGGTCCATCAGAGACCTCCCAGCTCTATGTAATATCAAATGGTGAAAGCTCTCCCAGAGATCTCCATCTCAATGCTAAGACCCAGCTCCACTCAACGACCAGCAAGCTACAGTGTTGGACACCCTATGCCAAACAACTAGCAAGACAGGACACAACCCCACCCATTAGCAGAGAGGTGGCCTAAAAAAAAATAAGGTTACAGGCACCCCAAAACACACCACAGGACGTGGTCCTGCCCACTAGAAAGACAAGATCCAGCCTCATCCACCAGAACACAGGCACTAGTCCCCTCTACCAGGAAGCCTACACAACCCACAGAACCAACCTGAGCCACAGGGGGCAGACACCAAAAACAACGGGAACTACGAACCTGCAGCCTGCAAAAAGGAGACCCCAAACAGAGAAAGTTAAGCAAAATGAGAAGACACAGAAACACACAGCGGATGAAGGAGCAAGGTAAAAACCCATCAGACCAAACAAATGAAGAGGAAATAGGCACTTTACCTGAAAAAAAAATTCAGAGTAATGATAGTAAAGATGATCCAAAATCTTGGAAATAGAATGGAAAAAATACAAGAAACGTTTAACAAGGACCTTGAAGAACTAAAGAGAAAACAAACAATGATGAACAACACAATAAATGAAATTTAAAACTCTCTAGAAGGGATCAGTAGCAGAATAACAGAGGCAGAAGAATGCGTAAGTGACCTGGAAGATAAAAGAATGGAAATAACTACCACAGAGCAGAATAAAGAAAAAACAATGAAAAGAAATGAGGACAGTCTCAGAGACCTCTTGAACAACATTAAACGCACCAACATTCGAACTACAGGGGTCCCAGAAGAAGAAGAGAAAAAGAAAGGGTCTGAGAAAATATCTAAAGAGATTATAGTTGAAAACGTCCCTAATATGGGAAAGGAAATAGTCAATCAAGTCCAGGAAGCACAGAGAGTCCCATACATGAAAAATCCAATGAGAAACATGCCAAGACATATATTAATCAAACTATCAAAAATTAAATACAAAGAAAAAATATTAAAAGCTGCAAGGGAAAAACAACAAATAACATACAAGGGAATCCCCATAAGGTTAACAGCTGATCTTTCAGCAGATGCTCTGCAAGCCAGAAGGGAGTGGCAGGACCTATTTAAAGTGATGAAAGGGAAAAACCTACAACCAAGATTACTCTACCTATCAGGATCTCATTCAGATTCAACAGAGAAATTAAAACCTTTACAGACAAGTAAAAGCTAAGAGAATTCAGCACCACCAAACTGGCTTCACAACAAATGCTGAAGGAACTTCTCTAGATAGGAAACACAAGAAGGAAGACACCTACAATAACAAACCTAAAACAATTAAGAAAATGGTAATAGGAACATACATATTGATAACTACGTTTAATGTAAATGGATTAAATGCTCCCACCAAAAGAGATAGACTGGCTGAATGGATACAAAAACAAGACCTGTATATTCGCTGTCAACAAGAGACCCACTTCAGACCTAGGGACACATACAGACTGAAAGTGACAGGATGGAAAAAGATATTCCATGCAAATGGAAATCAAAAGAAAGCTGGAGTACCAATTCTAATATCAAACAAAACAGATGTTAAAATAAAGACTAGTACAAGAGACAAAGAAGGACACTACATAATGATCAAGGGATCAATCCAAGAAGAAGATATAACAATTGTAAATATTTATGCAACCGACATAGGCGCACCACAATACATAAGGCAAATACTAACAGCCATAAAAGGGGAAATCGACAGTAACACAATCATAGTAGGAGACTTTAACACCCCACTTTCACCAATGAACAGATCATCCAAAGTGAAAGTAAATAAGGAAACACAAGCTTTAAATGATACATTAAAGAAGATGGACTTAATTGATATTTATAGGACATTCCATCCAAAAACAAAAGAATACACTTTCTTCTCAAGTGCTCATGAAACATTCTCCAGGATAGATCATACCTTGGGTCACAAATCAAGCCTTGGTAAATTTAAGAAAATTGAAATCGTATCAAGTATCTTTTCTGACCACAACACTGTGAGACTAGATATCAGTTACAGGAAAAAATCTGTAAAAAATACAAACACATGGAGTCTAAACAATGCACTACTAAATAACCAAGAGATCACTGAAGAAATCAAAGAGGAAATGAAAAAATACCTAGAAACTAATGTCAATGAAAACACGACGACCCAAAACCTATGGGATGCAACAAAAGCAGTTCTAAGAGGGAAGTTTATAGCAATAAAATCCTACCTCAAGAAACAAGAAACATCTCAAATAAACAACCTAACCTTACACCTAAAGCAATTACAGAAACAAGAAGAAAAACCCGCCAAAGTTAGCAGAAGGAAAGAAATCACAAAGATCAGATCAGAAGTAAATGCAAAAGAAATGAAGGAAACAATAACAAAGATCAATAAAACTAAAAGCTGGTTCTTTGAGAAGAAGAACAAAATTGATAAACCATTAGCCAGACTGATCAAGAAAAAAAAGGGAGAAGAGTCAAATCAATAGAATTAGAAATTAAAAAGGAGAAGTAACAACTGAGACTGCAGCAATAAAAAGGATCATGAGAGATTACTACAAACAACTATATGCCAATAAAAAGAACAACCTGGAAGAAATGGACAAATTCTTACAAAAGCATAACCTTCTGAGACTAAACCAGGAAGAAATAGAAAATATAAACAGACCAATCGCAAGCACTGAAATTGAGACTGTGATTAAAACTCTTCCAACGAACAAAAGCCCAGGACCAGATGGTTTCACAGTTGAATTCTATCAAATATTTGGAGAAGAGCTAACACGTATCCTTCTCAAACTCTTCCAAAATATAACAGAGGGAGGAATACTCCCAAACTCATTCTACGAGGCCACCATTACCCTGATACTAAAACCAGACAAAGATGTCACAAAGACAGAAAACTACAGGTCAATATCTCTGATGAACACAGATGCAAAAATCCTGAACAAAATACTAGCAAACAGAATCCAACAGCACATTAAAAGGATCTTACACCACGATCAAGTGGGGTTTATCTCAGGAATGCAAGGATTCTCCAGTATATGCAAATCAATCAATGTGATAAACCATATTAACAAATTGAAGGAGAAAAACCATATGATCGTCTCAATAGATGCAGAAAAATCTTTCGACAAAATTCAACACCCATTTATGATAAAAACCCTCATAGGCATAGAGGGAACTTACCTCAACATAATAAAGAACATATATGACAAACCCACAGCCAACATCATTCTCAATGGTGAAAAACTGAAACCATTTCCTCTAAGATCAGGAACAAGACAAGGTTGTCCACTCTCACCCTTATTATTCAACATAGTTTTGGAAGTTTTAGCCACAGCGATCAGAGAAGAAAAAGAAATAAAAGGAAACCAAATCAGAAAAGAAGAAATAAAGCTGTCACTGTTTGCAGATGACATGATACTATACAAAGAGAATCCCAGAGATGCTACCAGAAAACTACTAGAGCTAATCAATGAATTTGGTAAAGTAGCAGGATACAAAATTAATGCACAGAAATCTCTTGCATTCCTATATACTAATGATGAAAAATCTGAAAGAGAAATTAATGAAACACTCACATTTACCATTGCAACAAAAAGAATAAAATATCTAGGAATAAACCTACCTAAGGAGACAAAAGACCTGTATGCAGAAAACTCTAAGACACTGCTGAAAGAAAGTAAAGATGATACAAACAGATGGAGAGATATACCATGTTCTTGGATTGGAAGAATCAACATTGTGAAAATGACTATATTACCCAAAGCAATCTACAGATTCAATGCCATCCCTATCAAACTACAAATGGCATTTTTCACAGAACTAGAACAAAAAATTTCACGGTTCGTATGGAAAAACAAAAGACCCCAAATAGCCAAAGCAATCTTGAGAAAGAAAAACAGAGCTGGAGGAATCAGGCTCCCAGACTTCAGACTATACTACAAAGCTACAGTAGTCAAGACAGTATGACACTGGTACAAAAACAGAAATATAGATAAATGGAACAGGATAGAAAGCCCAGAGATAAACCCATGCACATATGGTCACCTTATCTTTGATAAAGGAGGCAAGAATATACAATGGAGAAAAGACAGCCTCTTCAATAAATGGTGCTGAGAAAACTGGACAGCTACATGTAAAAGAATGGAATTAGAACACTCCCTAACACCATACACAAAAATAAACTCAAAATGGATTAAAGACCTAAATGTAAGGCCAGACACTATAAAACTCTTAGAGGAATACATCGGCATATCTCTATGACATAAATCACAGCAAGATCCTTTTTGACCCACCTCCTAGAGAGATGGAGATAAAAACAAAAATAAACAAATGGGACCTAATGAAACTTAAAAGCTTTTGCACAGCAAAGGAAACCATAAACAAGACGAAAAGACAACCCTCAGAGTGGGAGAAAATATTTGCAAATGAAGCAACTGACAAAGGATTAATATCCAAAATTTACAAGCAGCTCATGAAGCTCAATATGAAAAAAACAAACAACCCAATCCAAAAACAGGCAGAAGACCTAAATAGACATTTCTCCAAAGAAGATATACAGTTTGCCAACGAACACATGAATGGATGTTCAACATCACTAATCATTAGAGAAATGCAAATCAAAACTACAATGAGGTATCACCTCACACCAGTCAGAATGGCCATCATCAAAAAATCTACACACAATAAATGCTGGAGAGGGTGCGGAGAAAAGGGAACCCTCTTGCACTGTTGGTGGGAATGTAAATTGATACAGCCACTATGGAGAACAGTATGGAGATTCCTTAAAAAACTAAAAATAGAACTACCATACAATCCAGCAATCCCACTACTGGGCATATATCCTGAGAAAACCATAATTCAAAAAGAGTCATGTACCACAATGTTCGTTGCAGCTCTATTTACAATAGTCAGGACATGGAAGCAACCTAAGTGTCCATCAATCAGATGAATGAATAAAGAAGATGTGGCACATATATACAATGGACTATTACTCCACCATAAAAAGAAATGAAATTGAGTTATTTGCAGTGAGGTGGATAGATCCAGAGTCTGTCATACAGAGTGAAGTAAGTCAGAAAGAGTAAAACAAACACCGTATGCTAACACATATATGGAATCTAAAAAACAAAACAAAAAATGGTTCTGAAGAACTTAGGGGCAGGACAGGAATAAAGACACACATATAGCCAATGGACTTGAGGACATGGGGAGTGGGAAGGGTAAGCTGGGACGAAGTGAGAGAGTGGCATGGACATATATATACTACCCAATGTAAAATAGATAGATAGTGGGAAGCAGCCACATAGCACAGGGAGATCAGCTCGGTGCTTTGTGACCACCTAGAGGGGTGGGATAGGGAGGGTGGGAGGGAGATGCAAGAGGGAGGAGATATGGGGATATATGTATATGTATAGCTTATTCACTTTGTTATAAAGCAGAAACTAACACACCATTTTAAATCAATTATACTCCAATTAAAATGTTACAAAAAAAAGATTGCATGAGTGTATGTGCAGGCACCTGTGTGTTATTGTTATTATTATTGTGTATTGTTAGTGCCCCTGTTGCTCTGAACTATAATTAGAGGTGATAAATTAGGAGGCTGAAAGAAAGATTGCTAGACCTGAAGAGAGTGAAGAAACCTGGATCAGACAAAAAGGTGGGAAGAAATGCAGAAAGTATGAGTCTTCGAAACTCAAGACAGAGACTTCAGTCATACAGCGTTTTCATTAGGGGTCTCCATTTGAACAATCTAATCAGATTTATACCGTCCCAAATCTCCATGTGTAAAATCCAACTAGGCAGTGCCTTATTAAATATTCTGAAAAGCTCTAGTCAGATGTCAGTCTTGCTTAAAAGATTCCTGGGATGATTGATGAAAAAATTCCCATGGAGATTATCTGGCTCAACCCTTTTATTTCACAGATGAAGGAAGATCAGAGAGGGAAAGGGACTTGTACAAATAGACCCAGCTTGTGAGTGACAAAACAGACACAGGACCAAGGTTTTCTGACTCCTCAGTAAGGGATCTTTCTATCAAAAGTTTTTGTCAGGTGATAAAAACATAATTTGAAAATAGCACTGTTTGGTATTGGTGATTATCACTGTGCCCAAATTAAAATTTGTCACCAAATGCCAAACAAATCAAACAAATTAGCATTTCTCTTATGTGTATGAGGTAAATATCAGCCCCATCATATTTCCCTGGCTTTGTTTTTCTTAGTTCCCTACTTACTACAGCACATAGTTCTAAGACTAGACCTAACTTAAGGAGTGAATATTTATAAAGTCTCAGCCAAAGTTGGGCAAGGGTTTTTTAAGAGCAATTTATTCTTCCTGGGATGTGATGTTCCAAAGCAGGCTATTGGTCTCCTGGACTCAACATCTGTATTATTCTGACCTGGCGCTGAGCCAGTGCTGACAGTGAACTCTGGTGACATACAACTGTCACCAACCACAAGGCAAGCCAGATGACAGAATTCCCTTTGTTCCCCATGTGTGGTTCTTGTTCCATTGTGTAACTTAGTACTCCAAAAACCTTGGGGCCCTGCCTCGCTCCTCCCAGTGTCCTGAATTCTAGAATGGTGTCCAGGCACTCATCTAATGAGAGATACCCAAGTGGACACTCTTGGTCAGACTCTTGGAACAGCTTATCCAATCCTATCTGTCCTATCAGTCCCCAGAATAGGCCAGATCCTCTCTAGGTGAATGGATTTAGGACCATTACCCTGACTCTTCCCAAACGCACTTCACCTGTCTTCTACTAAGCTATGACTCATCAATTGCCTGAACTAAGGAAATATGGGGGAAAAAGAAAAACGTAAATAGCCAATTAGTTTCTATTAGTTGTCCGATTGCAAATTTGGAAATTTTCATTGCTGAAATGTACAGATATTTGGTGTACAGATATTTCTGGTGATTGAAAAAAATGTCATAAGTCTTTATTTTTATTATAAGTTTACTTTGGGTTTATAAAATTGAATATCTTCATAATACAATACTTAGAAAATGAAAAAGCAGATAAGAGAAAAATGTGCTTTTCTTTTTATAGAGTGAGAAATAACTCCAAAGAGATCTTGAATTTGACCCAGAACATATGAATCTTTGTGGTATAATAACTGATGTTCCAATGGACTTCTATCTGAGTTGACTTTTTTTTTCCCCCTTAAAATGCAAGTAGTCACAGAATAACCTCTTCAGACTACTTCACGTGTTTCAGGGTCCCATAAATATATTTATTGATCTTCAGCCTCTTGGGGATTTTGTCAATTCTGACTTTGATTCCCATGGGCAACAGAGGACCTTTCTACATTTAGAGTTGTACCTCCATTTAAACTGCTAGTTTGAACTTCAGACCCTCTAAAATAGATCCTAAGACTCCTCATCAGATTTCTGAAACGTGCTGCTTATTTTCTGATTCAACTGTATTTGTTCTGCTATGACTGTGTTACTTTTGGATTCAAGAAGGTCAGCCACCCATAAGTCTGCTATTCGATTCTCCCTCTAGCTGTGAGACTGTAGAAGGTATTTAAGCTTCCACACAGAAGGGGTATGTTAGGAGGCACTGCCAGCCTTGTTAAACTTTAGTTCTTTTTCTTCCTGATCTAAATGCAAGTCAAGCTTTTGTGACTCTCTCACCATGTGTCCAATGACAATAATCTTTTAGAAGTGTCTATAAAAATAGGGTATTTCCTACCCCTAGGAATTTACAGTCTGGCTTGAAAAACAGGCCACATACACAGGCTAATAAAACCAACAGTATCAGAAAGCACATTATAAAAGTCATTTCAAAATAAACTATAGTTTGTGCTACAGTATGGAAATTAAAAGGTGGGGCAGTTATCTCAAAACTAGTTTGCCCAGAACTTGGGATAATTCAGCAGAGTAAGATATTATTCCTGCTGGCCGATATCCTGGACCAAATGTGCAGAGATGGAAAAAGTTTAGATTCTGAGAAGTAGTTCAGTTTGGCTTCAGAAGAAAGTTTATGCATATATGTCCCTATGAAGCCACTTCCAAAATATGGCCCATATCTATATTTGTTTCAATACTTTCTTTCCAATTAGAGCCTGCACAATAGCCAACCTGGTATATTTGAAATTCCGCAAATATGTCTATGCTTTCCCATCTTTGCCTTTGCTGATGTTTCTTCCTTATCTTCTTCCATCCTCTCATATTCCATCCATCCCCACCTTCCTCCATATCTCCTCATAATGAAGATTACAAAAAGCAAATGAGTTTGCTCTCTGTTGCCAACTCTAGTAAATTGACAGGGTTTTAGGGGATTAATGCACAGGAAAAGATTTTAAAGTCACTTTTAGATTCAGAAAAAACAAATCCATGATTGATTAGTGACCAAGGTGTGACTTTGAGTGGTACAGATGCCATGTATTTTGCCCACACTGTTCAAGGCCTAGAGAAAGTACCTGCTTGGGTCATAAAGCTTTTGAGGTCCTCTTCTGGACATTTTCTCCCTTGAAATCTCTACTGCATTTTCTGTTTCTTTTATGCACTTAACCTCCCACTTTATATGCTTGCACTTGGCTTATCACTGGCAAGAGACTTATGCTCCTTAAAAGTAAAGGCTGTATCTCACCAACATCTCTTTTATCTCCCCCAAATGCTAGCATAGAAAGTATATGCTTAATAAATATTTCATGAACTGAATATAATGTAGGCAAGAAGGAGGATCTAAGGCTGAAAAAGCAAATGACAGATGGGTTATACTTATAGAAGCATAAATAAGAGTTCAGCTGGTAATTGTTCTACAGTGGTTTCATATATATTAGTTCTATCCACATAATAATCTGATGCTGGAGGGCAGAGGCCCTAAGTACATCCTCATTCACAGATTCCAGTGATAGTAGGTTACTGACCCACCATCTAGGCGGGTGAGTCCTTCAGCTGGAAAGAGTCAAAGGCAACAAAATTTGTTAATGCATCACACCTCCAAGGGGCTTTCAGGGGAGTTTGCATTTTGGGAGTAAAAAGAAATTAAGCAAACAAGGAAAGATATACTTAGAATGAAAACTCCTCAGCACACTGTGAGAGAAAGAGCATAGATCTAAGGAATCAAGACTTGAAATCTAAGATCAGATTTCAGCTGTACTGCTCAGATCTCAGCCCTACTACTCAGCTCTGCCACTTTACCATTGTGCCCTTGGGCAAATTAGGTAACTTCTCTGAACTTCAATCTCTACCATTGTCAAAGAGGTATGGTTATACTAGTGCCCAAGAGCTCAAAGTTAAATATACAGTCTAATGTTAGTAACTTATTTTACTAAATTTACTAAATATGTAAAGCTTGCCTATGTACATATGATCTTTCCCCACGTTATATATTTACCATCCATGTTTCCACTGACCCTGATTTTATTTTCTGGTTTATTGACTGAATTATTGAAAACCATCTCAAAATTTTGTCAACATAGATGGGCTATAAATATATAAATTGAGTTATACCTGATGGTAGAGCTATTGGAAAATAAAATGAGATAATGTCCTTAAAAATTTTTTTTCACATAGTTTAATAATGTGATTTTCCCAAACCCTATTATATCTCCTCATCAAAAGCATGCTTTAAAGAGACTTTCTAAGGCAAGAAGGCAGATGCCATGGGTCATGGCTGTCAGAGTGATAACCGTTTCAGGTACATCAACTAGACAACTTTCATTTCTATGGCCAGTTCTTTAGATTCCCTGAAGTTACATGGTTTGACAGACAAAAAGTTTTCAAGTACAACTTAAATTAATTAGTAACTGCTTTATACATTTTTATCCCTTTATGTCAAAGCCTATCATTTTAATAAATCAGGTTTTTCACATGTAATAAAACTACAAATGCTTTCGGTTTTCATATTTTGACTCAGGCTTTCATATTCTGACTCAATGAAAAGACTGAGTTTAAGTCTGTTGTTCCATGAAGGGGAAAGTACTTTGTGTCATTAAGGTCCCAGAGCATCTCCTGCCCTTCCTTTGGATGATACACTTTTCAAGGGGAAAACAAAGCTGACCTTGACCTGTTTGCTTGCAATGGGCACTTTTGTGAGTATCAATAGCCGACACTTGTTCCAAAGAGATATCACATCAATGTGAACAGATACTCTTGTCCATGAAAAGGTAATCTCCAGATTCATAAAGAAAACTCAGTGAGCTGTGGGTAAGGCTTTTAGTGCATACATTTTTTTTAAACATAAATACCCTAGCAATAAGCAACTTGAAAGTCACAAAATCTAGAGGAAGGCAGAAATAGGCATCTGCCTCATTATATCAAAACATAAAACAGCTGACATTTATTCAGGAGAAGATTTGATCAAAATTGTTTAAGAAAGCTACGATTGTCCTATTCATAAGTAACCTTTGAAGAGATTAAGAAGACAAAAGAAAAAGGATATGAAATATTTAATTATGTTATTTCTTGAATATGTATATTACTAAGGAAATACCAGATATATTAATGCACATTATACATTGTGCAACTATGCTTTATTTTATATTTAAATTGGGGAAGGGATTTATTACTATGCTTATCATCAAAAACTAGAACATAATTACCTATTTTCCATATTAAATGTCTGCTCTATAATTATGGAAATATGTTTGAAATCCTATTATCTATTCAAGTAGAGCTGTCAATTAAAAGGATGATATATGAGCTCTGAGAAAAGGTCTGGACTGGATATATGAAATTGAAGTTAACGACATACAGATAGTTTGAAAAATTAAGCCTAATATTATTTGCCAGGTAGACCTGCACACTAAGAGTGAATTTCTGAAGTATTAATTATCTTAGGTCACTGAGCAGAAGAACAGTATGTTGAGAGGAAAGCTCAGAGAGCACTGATGGACCGCTTGGAGGCATGGGTCACAGAACTCATTCCTTTTGAGTGAAATGAGGTTTTCTGTCCACCTCATTGCTGCTCCTCCTCAATTCTCCTTCGCTGGCTTCTTTATTTTCTTTATTTTTAAATGTTGGTGTCCTTTAGGGTTTGGTTTGGGGGCCTTGATCGTCATTAAACTCTCTGTAAATATGATTTCATCAAATGTCCTATTTAAAATGCCATCTGTAATTTATTGATACTCAAATGTACATCTCCAGTCTACAACTGTCAACTTGAGTTTCAGATTTGCCATTTCTTCTCAGATGTCTTAAAATATGATCCAACATACTAAAATGTCACATCCAAAATGAACCCTCGATAAAGAGCACCACCATCTATCCCAGTCCCCGAAAACCTAAAAAAATAATAGGACTCCTCCGGGATTACTTTTTCTCCCTTACATACCACTCCATCCACCAAGTCCTATCAGATCTGAAATACAGCTCAGATCCAATGACTTATTATCTGGCTGCCAGGCTGTATGTAGTCTTAGCCACAATTATTGCTGCCTGGACTACTGAAGTCATTTCAACTTCTTCTCCTTATTTCTGCTCTTGTCTCCCACAATCCATTTTTCACTTGGCAGCTACACGGATCATGAAAAAAAAAAAAAAAGAGAGAGAAAGAAAATCAATATATCAATATAACATGATTATAGAGCTCATATAGTTATAGTTTACCTAAAAACGACTCATCATTCCTCTTGGAGACCATTAAGCATAAGGAGAACAAAGAAAGAAACAAATATACATTAAAAAAAAAAATCACTCAATTTCTGTTTCCAGAAATATTAGGAAACAGAAACTACAACTCCAAATAATATTTTACTGCCGCTAAGATTTTAATGCGGCTAAGATCTTGCAGAGCCACCCAGAAGGCTCTGAGTGAAAACTACCTAGAGCCTCAGAGGTAACAGATTCCAAAAAGCACAGCATGGATACACCCCCTAAGTGTGAGGAATCCCTTGCAATGTAAAATCTAAAGTTGACACTGGAGTTGCAATAAACAGGACTGAGTCTAAGGAGGCTGCCATTTGAGAGCAGCTTTCAAGGTGATATGTCTAATAGTAGTGGCATATCAAAGACAACGCAACTAAAAACATATCCTACAATTGAAGATTGCCTTGGACCACAAGGATGTTTCCCCTTAAAGCCTGTGGCTGGTGAAGGAACAGGGACAAGGGTATGCAGAGATGGCAGCAGAAACTACTGGATACCTTAGGCTTTGAGGGCCAAAAGGAAGCTGGCTATACAGGAAAGAAACAGTCTAAATCTGAAAAGAAGAAGGGGGAGCCCTTGAACTGCAAAGCTACCTACACCACCAAACAGGAACCTCTTGCAAATAGCTGATTCAATCACAAGTAACAAAACAGTACTGAACACAGCATAGTTATAAAGATACTCTATGAAGAAGGTGTTAAGAAGCAGCAAAAATACTAATGGATGAAATATATTCTCAAAAACATTCACAATGGAACACGTAAAAATTGTTATCAAGTATTTCACCATAGAGTTAAATAAATGTATGAAGTGATTGCCATGAAAGAAGACTCTTAAGAAAGAAATATAAGAACTCAAGGAAGAGATGTTTGGACAATGAAAAGAGATGAAACATGAACTGGTAGAATCCAATAGATAATTCTTTTCCAAGAAAGCAAAATCACTAAAGAATAAAGGCAAGATTGAGGGGAGCACATGAGAGAACAGAGACACTGGCAAACAGAAAAATGAACTCAGGACAAAAATGGGGAAAGAACAAAGCAAAACCCTCTTGCACTGTTTCATTTATGCACTCTATGGCTCTATTATCTACTCAAAAGTAAAATTCAAAACAAAAAAATTATATCATGTCACTACCATTCTTCAAACCCTCCAAGAGCCACTAGTGGATTTTAGAATGAAATTCAAATTCTGTACCATGGTCTGTCTTGCATTACTGGCTTTCACTCTTGCCAATTTCAAGTTTTCCCCCTCCCTCACTCAGCCACATTGATCTTCTTTTATTTATATTTTTCCTCAACTTCAAACATCGTTCTCCAGAACTTCCCACAGCTGAGTCTCAACATACTGTCACCAAAAGGCTTATGTCCATCCCATCACTAACATCTAAGGTATTTACTAGTAATTATCTTCCATCATACTGTTTCATTCCTAGCCCTTAGCATAACCATAATTATCTCATTAATTATATTGTTTTCTTAGATGTTGTTTTTCTCCCTTCACAGAAATGTAAGTTCCGCGAGAACAGAGGCCTATATAGTCAAGCACCTAGCACACAATCAGCCTTTGATAAAGTCTGATGACTAAAGGAAAGAAAAATAACTTATTTCCAGGGTTTCTTCTAGTTATAATGTGCTAGTACTGACATCTAGCACATCACTTTGTAGAGGCTGACTGAATCCACCAAAAACACGCAACAAACTTTAGGTCTTTGCACACCTTGAATTATCAAGCAAGTAATCACATTATTGATTTTGTATATCTACATTTCAATCTATATAAATATATCCAGTATTATATATATTCATTCATTCATTTATCCATCCAGGCTACTGGTTCACGTTTACCTGGAGAACTATGACTACTATATATTTTGGTACTGAGAGTGGTTCTAGAGGAACAGAATATTCAAGTTTGTTTTCTGAATTGGCTTTGGGGTTTCTGGAATTGGCTCTCAAATCTGATTAGATTTAAAGACATTTCCAGTAGTTAAAGAAAGTACTGATAATACATAGCATGATCTCCCAATAGGGGTATGCAAAATATCTCCACTGGACACTCCTTATTAACCATTTATTAAGAAGTACAGAGCTGAGTTACTGGGTATAGGATACTTTTGAACATCTTAGGAAAATTAATGAATTACTGAGATTGGCTTGTTGCTCCCAATGTCACTGGACAAAGTGGTGAAAGAAAAGGATGAGCTCAGGGATTCAAACTCCCAGTTTAAGCACTGCACAAATAACCTGAAGCCTTTTATGTGTGCCCTGCAGGAGACCTTTGTTTCCTATAGCCTTAGGGCTGAGCTTCTTGAAAATCAAAAGCAGAATCTCATCCTGTGATTGGCTGAGTTACAAGGCAAGTTGAATTTCCAGTCTTTCAGGGTGTCTACTTAATAGTAGCACTGATTGAAAAAGAATGGGATCCTGTAAATTGGGGACATGTGGGAAGACTCTGATGAAACCGGAGACACTGAGACTTTAAATTCTGATGCATCTTCTTTGTCAAAGAGGCCATCCCAACCCCAGTGGGAGTAGCCTGCCCACATCCAGTTAGAAGTGGCCTCCCCAACCCCAGGGTAATAAATAGACTCTCCACTCCCATTTAATGGGATTAACTTTCATTGCCTGAGGAAACAGTAATGGCCTCCTTTGAGGCAGTTGTCAAGCAAGACAATGCTGATTTCCCTCTGGATATGCTACCCATTTTTGAATCTAGACCTATAACCAGATTCAGGTTCCAGCAGGTCCCTAAAGGTGAGGTACAAACTACAACCATGAGGAGGTGCTCTACACTCCAGAAGAACTATCTGAGCTTTCTAATTTATAAAGACAGATCTGGGGAACGTATGTTGGAATAGATATTAAGGTTGTGGTATAATGGTGGAAGAAACGAAGTTGGATTAGGCTGAATTTATCAGTATGGGCTCATCCAGCAGAGATTCTACATTTAATATTGTAGTTCACAGAGTGAGGAAGGGCTCTAACAATTTGGTTGGTTAGCTGAAATAGGGACCAAAAGGTGTCCCTCAGTGAGTGAACTAGAAATGCCTGACCTGACTCGGTTTAACGTAAAGGAAGGGATTGAAAGGTTTATGGAGATTAGATGTTAGAGTGGATTTGTCATTTAAGACATACTCACCCACACCGGGCTGTGAGATACAAATTTGTGAGCAGAGTTCTGATATTTTTGAAGAACGATCACTGTTCTCTGTAAGCCAGTGGAGAATAGTGAAAATTTCCAAGTACAATGAAAAGTACAGTCACTGAATTGGGATATTTAAATGCAATGATAGTAACTGGATTCTGGGGTGGCAGGGGCCAAGTGGTGGTGCCCAACTGCCTAAAGTAAGTGGACATAGTTACTGTAATGGACAGCAAAGTCAAAGCAGCAATCCAGACTTACAGCATTGGCTGGTTGGTTGTGCTGTTCCTAGGAGTGAAATGATAGAAAACCTATTATAATTCTAACTTGATCTTTATAAGCAGAAAAGTTCTATGTCAAGTGAACAGATGTCTAACCTGAATCATAAAAATTGAAAGTCACAGCCTCTCACTTCCCACTATTGAGCCAGTTTGCAGACCCAGAACTCTTTGAGTGAAGGGGAGAACAGGTTCCCTTGAGGAAGGACCCAGGTACATTGCCCAAATTTTATACTGTCAATCTTTTCCCAACCTTCACCAAAGGGACCTACAGCCTTTTGCCAAGGTAACTATGCCCTGGGGAAAATAAAATAATCAGACCTTTTGGGGACTAATGGATACTGGCTCTGAACTGACATTGATTCCAGGAGACCCAAAACGTCACTGTGGTCCACCAGTAGGAGTAGGGGCTTATATAGGTCAGGTATCAATGAAATTTTAGTTTAGGTATATCTCACAGTGAGCCCCAGTGGTTCCCCAACCCCATTCTGTGGTTATTTCTCCAGTTCCAGAATGCACAATTGGAACAAATGGCAGAATCCCCACATTGGTTCCCTGACCTGTGGAGTGAGGGTTATTATAGTAGTAAAGGCCAAGTAGATGCCACTAGAACTACTTCTATCTAGGGGAAAAGTAAACCAAAAGCAATACTGTATTTCTAGGAAGATTTCAAATATTAGTGGCACCATCAAGGACTTGAAGGGTGCAGGGGTGGCTATTACCACCACATCCCCATTCAACTCTATTTGGTCTGTGCAGAAGACATGGATTTTGGAGAATGACAGTGGGTTATCATAAACTTAACCCAGTGATGACTCCAATGGCAGCTCTGCTGTACCAGAGTTGGTTTCATTGCTTGAGAAAATTAATGCATCCTCTGGTACCTGGTATGTAGCTATTGATCTGGCAAATGCTTTTTTTCTCCATATCTGTCAACAAGAAGCAGTTTGGTTTCAGTTGGTAAGGTCAGCAATACAACTTCACTATTGTACCTCATGGATATATCGATTCTCCAGCCCCAATTCATAATTTAGTTCACAGGGATACCCTGATATCACACTGGTCCCTTATTCTGATGACATTATGCAGATTGAATCTAGTGAGCAAGAAGTAGCAGCTCCTCTTAGACTTATTGGTAAGACATTTGTGTGTCAGAGGATGGAAAATAAAGGCAACAAAAATTCAGGAGACTCCTCTTTCAGTAAAATTTCTAGGGATCTAGTGGCATGGGGTATATATTGAGATATCCATTATAAACTGAAAGATAAGTTGTTGCATCTGGCCCCTCCCTCAACCAAAAAAAAGAGGCCAAATGCCTGGTGAGCCTCTTTGGATTCTGGAAGCAATATATTCCTCATTTGGGTGTGTTACTCTGGCAGGTTTACCAAATGACCCAAAAAGCTGCTATTTTTAAGTAGGAATTAGAATAAGAAAAGGCTCTACAACAGGTCCAGGCTGCTGTGCAAGCTCTTCTGCCACTTATCCACAGGACCCAACAGATCCAACGGTGTGTGAAGTGTAAGTGGCAAATGGGGATGGTGTTTGGAGTCTTTGACAGACCCCTATAGGTGAATCATAGTGCAGGCTCTTAGGATTTTGGAACAAAGCCATGCCATCTATTGCAGAAAACTACTCTCCTTTTGAGAAACAGCTCTTGGCCTGCTACTGGGCCTTAATAGCAACTAAACACTTAACCATGGGCCACCAACTTACCGTGTGACCAGAGCTGCCCATCACGAACTGGGTGTTATCTGACCCACCAAACCAGAAAACTGGGTGTGCACAGCAACATTTCATCATCCAACGGAAGCAGTATATACATGATCAGGCCCAAGAAGGCTCTGAATGTGTAAGTTACATAAACAGGTGGCCCAAATGCCCAGGGTTCCCACTCCTGCTACACTGTCTTCTCACTCCCTGCCTGCATCTATGGCCTCATGTGAGTTCTCTAAGATCAGTTGACAGAGGAAGAGAAGACTTGGGCCTGGATTGCAGATGGTTATGCACAATATGAAGGCACCACCCAAAAGTGGACAGTTAAAACACCGTAGTCCCTTTCTGGGACATCCCTGAAGGACAGTGGTGAAGGAAAATCCTCCCAGATGACAGACCTTTGAACCCTGGTTGTTCACTTTGCTTGGAATGAGAAGTGGCAAGATGTGCAATTACGTACTAATTCATGGGCTGTGGCCAATGGTTTGGCTGGAAGGTCAGGGACTTGAAAAGAATATGGTTGAAAAATTGAGAACAAGGAAATTTGTGAAAGAGGTATGTGGATAGAACTCTCCGGGCAAAAAACATGAAGATATTTGTGTCCCATGTGAATGTTTACCAAAGGGTCACCTCAGCAGAGGAGGATTTTAATAATAAAGTGGAGAGGATAACCTGTTCTATAGATACTACTCAGCTTCTTCCCCAGCCACTCTTGTCATCATCCAATGGGCTCATGGACCAAATAGCCATGGTGGCAGGGATGGAGGTAATGCACAGGCTCAGCAGCATGAATTTCCACTTACCAAGGCTGATTTGGCTACAGCTACTGCCAAGTGCCCAGTCTATCAGCAGCAGAGACTAACACTGCATCCCCATATGGCATCATTTCTCAGGGTAACTATCCAGCTACCTGATGGCAGGTTAATTACCACTTCTACCATGGAAGAAGCAGCATTTTGTTCTTACTGGAATAGACACTCTGGATACAGATTTGCCTTCCCTTCGTGCTATACTTCTGTCAAAACTGACATCTGTGGACTTAGAGAACGCCTTATCTGTCATCAAAATATTACACACAGCATTGCTTCTGGTCAAGGAACTCACTTCACAAGGAAAGAAGTGTGACAACGGGCCTGTGCTCATGGAATTCACTGGGCTTACCATGTCAGCCACAATCCTGAAGCAGGTAGCTTGATAGAGTGACCTTTTGAAAACTCAGTAAGAGTGTCAGAGAGTTGGCAATACCTTGCAGGTCAGGGGAAAGGTTCTCCAGAAGGTGGTGTATGTTCTGACCCAGTGTCCAATACATGGTGCTATTTCTCCCATAGCCAGATTCATAGGTCCAGGAGTCAAGGGGTAGAAATGGGCACTGCTCACTGTTACCTTAGTGACCCACTAGCAACATTTTTGCTTCCTGTTCCTGTGACGTTATGCTTGCTTGCCTAGAAATCTGTTCCCAAAGGAGAAATGCTTTCACCAAGAGACACAACAATGACTCCATTGAACTGGAAGTTAAGACTGCTACCCAACCACTTTGGACTCTACATGCCTCTTAACAGGCAAAGAAGGGAGTTACTGTAATAGCTGGGGTGAATGATCCTGACTCCCAAGGGGAAATTGGACTACAGCTCAACAGTAGAAATAAGGAAGACTATGTCTGGAATACAGAAGATCCCTTAGGACGTCTCTCAGTATTACTACGTCCTGTGATTTAAGTCAACGGAAAATTACAACAACCCAACCTAGGCAGGATTACAAATGGCCCAGACCCTTCAGAAATGAAACTTTGGGTCACCCCACCAGGTAAAGAACCATGAACAGCTTGGATGCTTGCTGAAGGCAAAGGAAATACATAGTGAGTAACAGAAGGAAAAGATAAATACCAGCCATGACCATGTGACCAGTTATAGAAAAAAGAACTATATGAGTTTTTTCCCTTTATTTTGTTACAAATGTGTGTGTGTGTTACGCACACTCTTGAGGAAAAGTAGTGCGTTTTTTTTAACATCTTTATTGAAGTATAATTGCTTTACACTGGTGTGTTAGTTTCTGCTTTATAACAAAGTGAATCAGCTATACATATACATATATCTCAACAACCCCTCCCTCTTACGTCTCCCTCCCACCCTCCCTATCCCACCCCTCTAGTTGGTCACAAAGCACCTAGCTGATCTCCCTGTGTGATGCAGCTGCTTCCCACTAGCTATCTATTTTACATTTGGTAGTGTATATATGTCCACGCCACTCTCTCACTTCATCCCAGCTTACCCTTCCCCCTCCCCATAATAGTGTATTTTTGGTTACATGCAGGATAGTTATATCTTGTTAGGTAGAGCTATGATCTTTGTTATAGTCTTTGTTTGAAGATTAAGTATGATTTAAGATGTGTATGGATGTCGAGTTGGCAAGGGGTGGACTTGTGATGGTTAATTTTATCTGTCAACCTGATTGGGCCATGCAGTGCCCAGATATTTGGTTAAACATTGAATGCTATTATGGGTGTGTCTGTGAGGGTGTTTCCGGATGAGATTAACACGTGAATCAGTAGATGACTAAAGCAGATTGCCCTCCCCTCTGTGGATGGGCCTCATCCCATTACTTGAAGGCCTGCATAGAACAAAAAAGCTGAGTAAGGGAGAATTTACTCCCTCTGCCTGATTATCTTTGAGCTGGGACATTTTTCTCCTGCCTTCTGATGTGGTCTCCAACTACACGTTACATCATTAGCTCTCCTACTTCTCATGCCCTCAGACTCAGACTGAAACTATACCATTGGCTCTCCTGGGCCTTCAGTTTGCCTACTGCAGTTCTTGGGACTTCTCAGTCTCCATAACAGCATGACCCAACTCCTTATTACCATATACATATGTATACAGTCCACATAGATATTACATATTTTTACTACATCTTATTGGTTCTGTTTCTTAGAGAACCGTAATACACACATTTAACATCATTTAATAAAATTAATATAATTGTATGCAAGTTGCGTGTCAGTTGCAATATCTATTTAAACATATATTAATTTAAGTCTTAAAAATTTTGAAGGGGAGACAAAGTGCTTAATAAAGTGGTCCCAAATATCTTGCCAACAACTCTGCTCTTACAGCCGTTTAATTAAAGCCAGGCCTTCAGAATCAACCTCCCTAATTTTCTTCCTAGCAAGTTGGTTTATTATTGTTCTTCTGTCCTTGTCACTCATATTTAGTTAGGGTCTGGAGTACTGGGTTTGAATGAGCCATAGATCTAGAAGTTTTCTGGTATAATTTAGGCTGGAGCATATATCTTTTCATGATTTTAAATATAATTTTATGGTTATCTTTACTGGAATTTTTAACATAAAAAAGTCAATAGCTATTTGATAGAAAAGTATTTTTCTAAAGTCTTATTTGCTCATTTGCTCTTATAATAAATGAAGAATTATTACAGTTTTTTATAATGGTAGACATAGTACCTTTTAAGATTTTGATCATTTAAATAAAGTAGACATATCAAACTTTATCTAATGATAAACTTGTTGTCTTTCCTTTAAAAAATATTCTGGTATATCTTTGGTCCCATGAGGAGAGAGGAAGAGTTTCTAGAGAATTTATGCAAAGTAAATCACTCACACCTGGATAATTGGACAAGCTGAACAAAAGAAACTCCATGTGAGGGTACATTTCTGTTCAGCTCAGGAATTACACACTTTCAGGAAATAGTTAGAAATAAAATTCCTCTAAGATATATAGCCACTATTAGCTTTGAGGCTAAATACTTTATATATATATATTTTCAAGTTTATCCTTATAAAAATCCTAAGAGGTAGATATTATCCCAATTTTATAGATAAAGATAATAAGCCTCAGAAAAGTTAATAAACTTGCTCAAGACAACTTTGACACCTAAATCAAAGTAACCAGTGACTGAGGTCTGATCTTAGCCCCCTGTAACTCAAGACGCTTAGTCTTCACCATTCAATTTTAGTGAATTTCTCCAAAGCTTAAAGGCCAACGATCATCAGTTAACCCAGAACACAGCTCAGTTTCTACCCCTGGACTCTTCAGATTTTTTTCTTTTCTTTTTTTTTTTTTTTTTTTACTTCAATAGCAACTGCAATAATTTAGAAATCCCTACTTCTATTAAAATACATAGCTGAAGATTATAAAATGTGCTTTGTCTACCTGTATACTATATGAGAGACAAAGAAAGATGCCTTTCCAACACAATTAGTCAATGACAGAGCTGGGAATTAAAATCTTTTAATTCTGCTCATCTCATCAAATGCAGAATTGGCGCATTTTTTTTCATGAGGATATTTTTCACATTTGAACCCAAGATAAGTGATGTAGTGAGATAATGTAATTTTCTTTCACTGCACCAGTCTTTGATTAAAGAAGTTATAGCCTTGCTTTGAAAAGCAGACATTTTTCAGTGACTCATTAAAATAATCAGGAACTTTACTCCACTTCCTTTAATGGTGGTACTTACATCTTTGACCTCTTCCGAGAACATCATATAAAAGGCTAATAATGCTAATATTAACAAGCATATAAAATAAGTGTTATAATTATCAATCCTAAAGAATTTATATAAACTAGTACATTCATGGTCATTTTAATGAATATACATCAGTAAGTCTGCAAAAGATTGGAATTCCAAAAAGCAAAACCTTCCCCTACATTCCACAAATGAAAAAGCAAGAGACAAGGAAGGTGAGAAAAGTATTGCCCCCATATCTAATATGAAAGACCCTTTATTTGTCCAAGCAAAGGATGGGTCATTTCTCCCCTAATGGTCAATTTCACTAAAAGTTTGTCCCTTCGGCTATCAGTGATCCTTAAAAAGGCTCAGCTTCTAGGAGGGAGTGGTCTGTTCAGTCATGCCTGAAGCTATTTTTCAGGTTAGTTAAGTATCAAAAATCTTAGAGTAGCCCTGCTGAGTGCATCATTATCTGCTACCTCAGAGGGAGAACCACAATTGTCCAACTCAAGTGATGCAGGGTCTGGACCTTAGCAATGACTATATTGGCATCTCAGTTATTACTAAAAAAGTCACCAGAGTTATAACCTTGACCATCAACAATTTGCTCTTGACAAAAGAAAGCTTAGCTTCCAACAGCTTTCTGGAGTTGGTTAAAACACGGGTTACGTACACTCTTATTTATACAATATACATACACATGGTGGGTACATATGCATACGAATAAGGTCTCCTTAACTCAAATTATGCAAGTGAATATATCCTTGTTTTTAATTTATTCCCTTTTCTTATTACCCAATTATGACACAAGCCTTGCAGCTACAAAACTGGATATTCACTGGGGCACAAATGCAGAAAGCAAAACTGATAAGAGGAATGTAGATTTTAATTAAAGGGCAGAAAGTGAAGCATTTTTCATGGTTAACAATAGAAATGCTTAGATTCTTGGCTCTTTTCACTGAATTTTTTTCTTCCCACTATGAGATTTAATTTAAACTATAAAGGAATTTTACTGCCAGAAAGGTTTACGGAAATTGCTTACAAAATACATTAAGATGTGCATATTAGAAATTAAGAAAGGTATCACAAAATTTAAAAAATGAGAGAAAACACAATGAACATTACAAGTACTGGCAAAGAGAAATCTATGCTTTCATTTTGGGGGTAAAAAGAAAAATTGGGTCATTCTGAATAATCCAAAAGGTCCATTGAACTCATTTATTAATTCACTTGTATAACATTTGGTCTCATGATTATTAATTGAAGTTATTTATGCCTTATCTTTCAAGTCATCTTACAAGCACTTCTCAAATTTCTTGAAATGTCTTAGGAGTAAAAATTATTTTTATATGAGAACTGTGTGCATGCAATATAAACAATAATTTCAAGGTAACCTCAGTCCCTCAAGCAAAACAAAATCTTAATGTTCCATCTAAAAAAATCTAAATCTTGGGGCTTCCCTGGTGGCGCAGTGGTTAAGAATCCTCCTGCCAAGGCAGGGGACATAGGTTCGTGCCCTGGTCCGGGAAGATCCCACGTGCCGCGGAGCACCTAATCCCGTGCGCCACAACTACTGAGCCTGTGCTCTAGAGCCTGCGAGTCACAACTACTGAGCCCACGTGCTGCAACTACTGAAGCCCACATGCCTACAGCCCGTGCTCCACAACAAGAGAAGTCACCACAATGAGAAGCCCACACGCCGCAATTAAGAGTAGCCCCAGCTCGATGCAACTGGAGAAAGCCTGTGCACAGCAACGAAGACCCAACACAGCCAAAAATAAATAAATAAATAAAATAAATTTGTAATAATAATTAAAAAAAAAAAATCTAAATCTTAAAGACCTAAAGAGCTGGACTTAAAAACCAGCAGACATCACAAGATAAAAAGAAAATAAGACTTCTGGGTTACTGTGAAAAGCTCTTTAATATTCTCCATCGACACAGAGCTGAGGGAGGCCAGGCAATGAGAAACTTTTCCCCTCCAAATTTGCAAAACATGAAAAGTTTGATCTGTAACACAAACACAGAGGTGTTTACTGAGTGGGTCAGGTATGATTAATGCACATGATAGTGTGGTTTAAAGTCTGCATACTAATTAAATCACTTGCCCCTGTCACCTACAATTCCTCAGCAGACATTATATTTACCAAAAAGGAGGAGCCATACTTCTTATCACATAATCTCTGAATGCACACATATCACTTAAATCTCATTTCCTGCCATTTCTTTCTATTCTATCCTCACTGACCTACTGCTATTTAATACCTCTGTACATTTGCCCATGAAGTTCTCTCTCACTGCAAACCATTTTCTCTCTAGCAAACTTCTACTCACACCTCAAAATCTAATTCAAGTTTCCACCATTCCCTGAATTTTCCCATAGCATTTTGTACATACATTTTCTACATTACTTAAGAAACTATCTGGCAATTATTTGGTTAATATCATGCCTTCCATACTAAGTTGTAGGCGCCACAAAGACAGGGCCATTCTCAAACATGAATGTATCTCTAATGCCTATTATATGGCTTAACACATGGTAGAAGAATCAAGATTTTTTTTTTAAATAAATGAAAAGTGTTCTTTGATAATTTCCTTATTCCATAGTGTACTTAATATAATCATTAATCAGTGACAACATAAAATTAGAGTTCATATTGGAAACATATGATCTTGAGTCCAAACCAGTAAAGTTCAAATTAACATTTGGTTGAGAATCGTAATGCAGAAAATGGTCTCAGCTATTCAACATTGATGAGAAAAGGAAGCTCTTGTTAGCTGATTAGAGAAAGGTTAACTTATTTCTGTCATGGTATTAGTTGGAGCTGAGATCTAGAACAGGCCTTCATTTACCAATATTTCTGAAATAATGGGCCTGGCGCTCACTTTAGAATTTTTAGAAATGTACCCTTTACTCACTACTCCTGTTTCCTTTCAGTGGTTGTCAACTGGGAGCAGAATCATCGTCCACAGGAGGATATTTGCAAATGTGGTCTAGGGACATTGGTTGTCACAACACTGGAGGATGCTAGTGGCATTTAGTAGCCAGGAGCTTATATCCTACAATGCTTGGGAAAACCCATGTAAAAAACAAATGTTCCCCCCAAACCATAATACTTCATTATGTAATACTTCAAGTGATCCAAGAGTCGTTTTGTATCGATTTGTATTACTAGCTTCTGCAGACTTTATTACACCATGGGATACATTCCAATCTCACGTTAGTCTATGCACGTAATGACATTTCATTGTCACGCACAATTCTTAGCTAGAATTGTTAACCAAGTAGAAGTCTTATTGGAAAATTGTAAGAAAAAAAAAAATAGATACCCTTCTTCAGCACATTTCCAGGTTGCCCTGAAAACAAGATTTTCATGGATGGATTACTAAAAGAAACTGCCTTTGTTGCCCAACTTTCTTCCTTTACTTGAATACTTCACAAAGACCAGTTTCCTTTGAAACTGATCAGGGTTTACTTTCTTTTTCTGTGGCAATTAAAGTTACATACCATACGTTATTAGCTTACACGATTAATGATAAGATATTTCCAGAAATCTCTAATAATTATATCTTCTAAGAATGAAAGCAATGAAGCCAACACCTGAAATCAGATATGTGTAGTGTTTCCTTAAAATAAGTATCTTAAATACAGAAAGAAATCAGTCATGGGTTTATTGATAGATCTGGGTTTGAATCCTAACTACAACATAATATATTTCATGTATACAACAAAGGGTCTGGATCAGAAAATGGTGGATAAGGTGAATAATGTCAAAGAAAGCAAACACCTTATCAATAGTTTTACACATCTGAAGAAAGACTAGGTTAATGAAATGAAGTAAAGGGAATCTCAATTTATTAGTGAATAGCTAGCATTAATTTGAGGAAAAAAATTCTCTGACCTTCCTATCCTGAGGATTTTTGTTTAATCGGCAGAAATATCCCAAAGTATTAAGATTCCATCTGATGGGTTAAGGACACTTGCCCTTTAGGCCACCAATAATTCCATTTATATGGTTCCCTTCTTGCCAAGTAAATTTCTATTTTGCCTTTTCATTCTGGTTTTCCTAACTGACCAGATGATCTAAGAATTGTGATTCAGTTGGCAGTCTTAATTGTCATTATGGATTAATAACTTTCTATTTGGTTTATATGGAGTTTTGTTACTGAAAATTTATTCAAGTAGATTTCAATTTGACCAATTCCAGATACATGGGCAAAATTGAATTTCTGGAATAAACACTCTCAATTGGCTATTTGTCCAGATCCCACCAATTAGATGCCCCCTAACTGAGTGGCAGGTGAGTCCTACTCAGAAATCAACTTGCAATTTCTATAATTGCAACAATAAACAGCAAATTTGGGGAAAATCCCTAATTGGGTATTTATACATTAGATCCTTTAGCTTCGTGCCCCAATGGGAATATTCAAATTCAGAGTCCTAGAGAGTCAAAAAAAGCAAAACTGGTAAGTCAAAAAAAGCAAAACTGGTAAGTCAAATGCAGATTCTGATGACTGAAAAATGAAGAGCCAGCCAAACACTTTAGATGGAGAAAGGAGAGTGTTATTTTGGTTTTGCACAGATATTTCACATCTTGAAGTTGATAATCCCTTTCCTATGGAAGCCCAATAAAATCACATCTCTTCAGTTTCAAGTAGCAGAGGGTCAGAACTGCAAAATATGTTGAAAGGAGCAGGCAAATGAGCAAACAGGCTTAAATGGGTTAAGAAAATCGATGAACTAGTGAATCAAATTGTTCAACATTTTCAATATGGACTGAGCAATGACTAAGAAGAAGGAGGTTTTCAGTTTAGTTTTACTTGTGAAAGATAAACATTAAGGGAAAAGAGGAGGTATTTAGCATAGAACAAAAGCACATAAATAGAAGACCCAGTCATAAAAATGAGAAAATGAAGCTTTAGAATCAATAGCAAGTAAATATTTCTAATCACAAGAACTGCCTAGTAAATTACTCATAAGAAAAGGCAACAAACAACTCAGATTCCCAAGAGATATTTTCAAGAGTTATTTCAGTCCAAAGGAAAAATTCAGTTAAATAAGAAGTAATTCTTAAACCTTCTAGGTCAAAGTAGTTTTTATAAAAATTTTGGTTTTGACTTCTAGCATATACTTAACTTAGAAAGGATAAACTATTTGTTCAGGAATGCCTTAAATCAACAATGTTAGTAATAGATATGTAGGATGTAGATAGGTAGGTGAGTAGGTAGTCAGATAAAAGTATGGAGACAAATAGACGGATGGAAGAGTGTATAGAAAAACAGATGAAAAGATAAAATTAGTTTAAACCCTTTGAAAATTAATTGATTAAAAAAAATTTTTTTAACTTATTGGAGTATAGTTGCTTTGCACTGTTGTGTTAGTTTCTTCTGTACAGCAAAGTGAATCAGCCATACATATACAAAGATCCCTGTTTTTAGATTTCCTTCCCATTTAGATCACCACAGAGCATTGAGTAGAGTTCCCTGTGCTATACAGTAGGTTCTCATTAGTTATATATTTTATACATAGTAGTGTATACATATCAATCCCAATCTCCCAATTCATCCCACCACCCCTCGTCCCCCCTTGGTATCCATAAGTTTGTTCTCTACATCTGTGTCTCTATTTCTGTTCTGTAAATAAGTTCATCTGTACCATTTTTCCAGATTCCACATATAAGTGATATTATGATATTTGTTTTTCTTTCTAATTGATCTTTAGAGTTCTTTAATAATTGTAGTAAGGGTCTTGCGTTATAGAAATATCTGCAATTTCCTTTAAGCTTTATTGTGAATGACATAAATTATTTTGAATGAGAAAAATACTTTTTTTTTTTTTTTTTAGGGTTTCCCAGATATAAGCTTATCTTGGTTGTCACAGTGTTTCTCAAACTTGGCTAGAAACCAAAATTCCTGGGATGCTTGTTAAAGGTACACATTCCCAGGATCTATAACATCTCATTCACAGGAAACAGAATCTTCAAGGGGAGGAGTCTGAGAATAGGAAGTTTTAAAAAGCACTATTGAGATTCGTATGGTTCCAGGATTCAGTGTAACAGCATCCATAAATCCAGAAATAAGAGTTTCAGTATGTAAACTTTTTCTAAGAGTCAATTTCAATTTTAGGGAAATTGGGATAGTAAGTGGTAGACTTCATCTGCTGGGTATATATATATTCAATTCAGTTTCCCAAGAATGGCCTAAAGCCTACTGACTATGTCTAAACCTCTGCTAAGTGCTCAAGGATGGGGGCAGGGTAAGAGGAGGTAGTAATAACCAAACAACAACAACAAAAGACAAGACTCCTGCCAACAGAGAGCTTACAGTCTGGTTTGGCAAACATGAATAATAAAGACAAATGGAAGCTTATGCAAGACAGTATATGATAAAGCATTTGGGGATTGAGGAAGTACGAGAATGTAAAAAGAAATTGTGGAAATTGATGAACAAAAACATCACCTACCAGTCAAGGTCAATTGCATTACCAACAGGAGGAAAGGTACTGTTCCATCTCCAACAAGTAACAGGAAGGTTACTACTTCACTACCCAGCAGGAGGTATTCCCCTCCCCTGGCAACAGCCCAGCCAATGAGAGACTGTCACAGTTCAGCCAATGAAATGCCAGTACACTTCGAGCTCCTAGTTACTTCCGTTGGACACTTTGTTTATAATAGCCCCTCTGAACTCCCCCTTCTCACCTATAACGCAACACTCCTCGGCTTCCTTCCCTGGACTTGTCTGCGGTCACCATAGATTGCACGTCCCAAACTGCAATTCTTTGCTGTTCTGAAATAAATCCGTTTTGCTGGTAAAATAACTAGCTGTTTTAATGGTTTAGGTCAACATAATGATATCAGTGCAGGCTTGAGTTGAACCACAGTTAAAAAATTGATGGACTCCTGTAGCTAATTTAGTCCAGTGGGGATATTTTGCAATAGAAAAATTTGAAAGGTGAGACTGCAATACCCAGGTATTCAACCCACTAAAAAAGAACACAGTGAAGAATAGAGGCAGGAACAAGAGTGGGGAGCCGTCAGGTCATGAAGGAGGCCAATCAGGCAGAAAAACATAGAACCTTTTCTTCTCTTTTCTCTATCCTTCATTGTTTTGTTACAGTGTTCTCCAAACCAGTATTATTAGGCCAGAGAAAGAAATGCTGTGCTCTTACCTGGTTTCAAGAGGAGGGCATATGAGAAACCCCCAGTGATTACTAGAGAATATTGGGGGTAGGTGGGGAAGAGGTGAAGGTTGAGAGCAGTAGAATATGCAGTGTTAACTACAGGGAGTTTTTTATACACTCAGTAATTTGTAGTCTAAACTATGAGGTACCAGGGATTTATTGGTAGACTTTGGGTATTTTATTATTTATTTATTTTTGAATTTTATTTTATTTAATTTTTATACAGCAGGTTCTTATTAGTTATTTATTTTACACATATTAGCGTATATATGTCAATCCCAATCTCTGAATTCATCCCACCACCACCACCCACCTCCCTGCCACTTTCCCCCCTTGGTGCCCGTACTTTTGTTCTCTACATCTGTGTCTCTATTTCTGCCCTGCACACCAGTTCATCGACTTTGGGTGTTTTAAGCAGCTCTGTAATGCTGCAGAGACTGAAGTAGCCTAAAAAATTATGTTTTTATACAGTATTTTCTAAGAATGTCAAATTGCCTTCTCAAGACCACCACATTACCATCTCTTCTTAAGGAATAAATTTTGATTTATAGCTAGAGTCAGAACTTGGTATCTGTACTCTAATTCAGTTCCAGGATATGCTTCTGACCTATTGTTGTGAACACTTGGAAAACATTTGCTCCATGTTTGAGCAAACTGTGTGTTAATATCCTTTCTTCCTCCTCCCCCGCGCATTTTCTCTCTCGCCTCAGCAGATACGAAATTTGAACAGAAGGTCTTGAAGTTCCCAGTTTTATGCATTCTTTAAATATTTAAAAATAAATTTTATATTTAAAAAATTCTTCCCTTTACTCACAAACCCCCCACCCACCAATGAATAGCTTCAACTAAAGTGGCATAAACTACTTTATTCTCTCCCAGGCTCAGTACCCTAAGATTCCTTGATCAGAATTTTTTCTAATTAGGGCTCTCTCTCTCCCAAGCTATCAGGGCCTGAGGCCCTGTGGCTGATTTGCTCTGTGCTAAGGTTAGTCCTGATTTCCATGTCTTTGTTGAGTAGACATATGGGAAGGGACAAAATCGTACTTCACTGTCAAAAATGATTCAATAAAGTTCCACTTTTTATTTTTAAATAGCATCTTGAGAGAAAGTTTTATCCCCACTCAGCCCCTCATATGGTAGCAATCATCACAGGAACACACAGCCCTCATTGGTTATGAACTACCAGCCGGTCCACAATCAGCCCCCTTCAGATGTAACTGCCCACAGGTCAAAAGTGAGCAGTCGGTCCTAAACTTCCTGGATAGTCAACAGACAGGTTGCTATCTCTGGGCTCCTTTTTGCAACAATCTCTACCTTTAGGATGTGTCAGAACTGGGAAGGAGAAGAGCCAAAACAATTCCTACATAATCATCCTACCCTACTGCCACCCACAGTAATCTCAATGTTTTTGAAATGAACGCATAAACAGTGCTCACTGTATGTGATATGCTAGGCACTCTTCAGAGCACTTTGGCAATACTGACTCACCTAATTCACTCGATCCTCATAATAACCTTAGGAAGTAGCTACCATTATTATCCCCAATTTACAGATGAGGACACAGATGTATAAAGAGGTTAAACAATTTGTCCAACGTCACACAGCTAGTAAGATTTCCAGAAAAGGGAAATTAGGTCTTCCCCCCAAAAAGACAGATATTTGATTTTCCAAAAAACCGTGTGAATCAAATCAAATTAAAATATATTCCTGGGGATTCTTTTTTGTTTTCTATGCCTATAATTTATTCACCCCTAGAAATGTCAGGTTAGGACAAAACTATAAATCAACTCTAGTTAACAAGAGGCAGTAGGATGGATAAGAAGATGGGTGCGGAAATTCTGAAAAAGTTCACCAGTGGTATCCTTTTGGTGAGGCTGTAGTAGCCAGGAGGATCAGGCTAATCTCTAGAAAATTCCCTCTAAAAATCTTTTGCCTTCCCTATGGATTAAATTGCAACTCTACTACAGCAACAAGAACTTTTAGGACTTATCTTGCTTCTTCCCTGTTGTCAGGTGGAAGATAAGAGAAGCTCTCTACTGAAGACTTGATGGAAAATAGAAAGAGAAAAGAAAAATTAAAAGCAAAAATAAGTTAGGAATAAAAACTATGGAGTTTGTGCTTTAAAGAGGAACTAATACAATGAATAACCACTAGTTAGCCTAATATAGCAAAAATAGAGAAAGTACAAATACTGATTGTGGTTTGATAAGGGAAAAGAATTGCAGCTATACAGGAAATTAAATGTTTGAAAACCTAGATAAAATGATTGATTTTCTAGGAAGACAAACTACCAAAATTGACTTAAGAAGTGATAAAAATACTAACAGGTCAATAATCATGGAGGATATTAACAACGTTTTCAAAGAGCTACTTTCTGAAGTAGTGCCAAACTTGATTTCAAAATTAAATTATTTTATTCTTAAAAAAACACATAATTCCTATGATATTTAATATATCTCAGAATATAACAAAATACAACAAAATAAAGGAAGATTCCTAATTATTTTACAAATCCAGAGCAACATTTATACCAAATCCTGAGAAAGTTAGCACACCGAAATGATAAAATTACACTAATATCACTTTTTATGATCAATGAAAAAAAAAAAAAAAAACCCTAAACAAAACCCAGTAGTATATTGTGAGAGTAATTCTTTATGACCAAGTTTGACATTATTGAAAAGCAAAGATATTCCAGCATTAACATATCAATAATTGTAACTGACTGTTGGAATAGACCAATAGAAAAAGACCATATCATCCCTTTAGTAGATGCTTAAGAAGTATTTGATGAAATCCAACATTTCCATTACAAATGAGGATTATGTAATACTTTCTTAACTAAACATAAATTTATATTTATGCACGCACACATGTACCTACATACACACTAAATATACGTATAAAATACCAAAGGTCACTATGATGTTTAGACTTGACAGTGATATTGTAGAAGCACTGCAAATAAAGTCAAGATCAAATTAAGGGTAACTTTTATCATCAGTGCTATTTATTATTATTCTGGATGTACTGACAAAGTTGGACACTAGTACTATGAATATTTTAAAAAAGAAGAAAATACTATAATCATTTAAAGTTGATATGATTGTTACTATAAAATCCCAAATAAAATCAATTTGAATTTAATATGAGAACTTATTGAAGATTTTTTATATCCTAAACAATGACACAGAAGAAAATTTAATGAAAAAATCCTACTTTCTATGGCCATAAAACCACAAAAATTCTTGAGAATAAACTTAATACAGAGGTTGTAGAAATTATGAACTAATGAAGACTTGAAGAAAGTGACATATTTTGTTCTGGAATCAGATGATTCAATGTTGTAAAGCTATCAATGTTTCCTACATAAATCTAGAAATGAAACACTGCTCTCCCATAAAAATACAAACCAACTTGTTTTAGAATTGATTTGGAAGAATAAACATACAATAATGCACAGATAAATCTTAAGTGTAATCAGGGCTTAAAAAACCTACCTAATATAAAGACATAAACGGATTAACAGAGTATGGTGCTGGCCAAAAAATAGATCAGTGGAACAGAAGAGAGAGCTCGAAAATAAACCCAAGAATATGTGGGAATTTCATGTGTATAAAAATGACATTTTAATTTAGTAGAAAATAGCTATTAACTAAGTGTCAATGGGACAATAGGAAGCAATTTGAAACAAATAAACTAGAGCCTTTATTTCTTACACAAAATTCAGAGTGGATCAAATATTTTAATGTAAACAATGAAAATACAAAAGTTCTAGGAGAGGAGTTCCCTGGTGGCACAGTGGTTAAGAATCTGTCTGCCAATGCAGGGGACACGGGTTCGAGCCTTGGTCCGGGAAGATCCCACATGCCGCAGAGCAACTAAGCCCGTGCGCCACAACTACTGAGCCTGCGCTCTAGAGCCCGTGAGCCACAACTACTGAGCCCACGTGCCATAACTACTGAAGCCTGAGCGCCTAGAGCCCGTGCTCCACAACAAGAAAAGCCACTGCAATGAGAAGCCCGCGCACCGCAATGAAGACCAGCCCCCACTCGCCGCAACTAGAGAAAGCCCACGTGCAGCAACAAAGACCCAACACAGCCAAAAATAAATAATAAATAAATTTATTAAAAAAAAATGTTCTAGGAGAAAATTTAAGTGGATGCAACTTGCTGGTAGGAAATGCTTAAAATATGACAAAATCTGAAAGTCATAAAAACACTGATAATTTTAAATAAAAATAAAAATCACGTATTAGCTTACCTTAAACAACATAAACTGATAGGCAACAACTTTAGAAGAAACCAATTTCAGTATAACTAGAAACCAAAGGACCAATATCCATAGTATATAAAACACCTAAATATCAATGAGGAAAAGATAAATAACTGACAGTCCTCAAAATTAATAAGGTTATAAAAATATAATCAGAGAGCTCACTGTGTCCTATGGTAAGACATTTATTTTTTCTGGGAGTTTAAATTAGCACAACCTCCTACAAGGCAATCTGGCAATATCTAGTAAAATAAGAAATATTAATAATTTTGACCTAGTAATTTCACTTAGTGAACATTTGTATCAGTGCAGAAAGACATTTTTTCCCCCAAATTGTCAGGCATTGGAAACAGCCTGTATGCCCATTTGTGAGGGTTGCATATATATGCTATAGTGTATCTCTGTACATGGAGATAGGTCTCTGTGTGTGGAAACAGTAGTAATTCTAATATATATATATATATATATATAATGTAACATAATTATAGAGTATAGGCCTTGTGTAGATTATTTACTGCTATAACCCAGAGCCTAGAACATTGATGTTCAATAAATGTTTGCATGTTGAATGAACAAATGTGTCATTATATTTTAAAAGTCAACTGTAAAATGACATGCAGTGTAAAATCATATACGTATAAAAAGTCTATCTCTTTAACAGTAGCATAGTAGTCTTCAAGAGATTTTCACTGCCTAATTTGTCAATGTCTATAATTTTCACATTTTAATAAACATCCAAGTATCTATGATTAAAATATTAAAATACTAAGAGGAGAGAGCACTTCTCTATGCTTCTATACTAAAGCTATGCTATTTGGTCCTGCCTAAACTTAAATTTGTTGGGATTAAATTAACATTAGGTAGTGGGATACAATATTACAGAACGATGTTATGTTCTGGGAAAGGAAAAAAAGAAGAGAATGGTTAAGGAATTTTCATTAAAGAAAGCAAATATGATCGAGACAAGACAATGAAAAGAGCTTTACCAAGCACCTTCACATACACATTCATTTAATTCTCATAGTATTATTTGTGTTTTAAAAATGAGAAGAGTAATGTCTAGAAAGAAGACAAGACCCAAAATCAGTACTGGAGAATCAAGACTTGAACTTGCTTTAATCACCCCATTCTATTTCTAGTGCTATGACAATCATCACTATGTAGCAGGTGCCTCTAGCTGGGGAGATGGTATCTCTTTGGGTGGTGGAGAAGGAAGAGGGGGAGGCAGGGGATTGGATGGGGAAGTCCAAATTTCTATCTAAAACATATTTGTATAGCCTACTAGTTATTACCATGGCTATTTGCTTACTTGCAATATTTTTTTTCACCCATAAAGAAAAATTGAGACTTTGGGTCAGACTACTAAGGCACTGTTTTTCTACTCAAAATAAAGCTCGCTCCTCTCCTGTGCGGTCAAATTTCAATTTGTAAAGGTTATAAATCAAACATGAACACATGCTGATCCAAATGTAAAGAAACTGCAAGAAAAAATATGGTGTTTCCATTTCTGTATTGTTTGGTCTGCTTGGACACATGCCTATGAGTGAGTTTTTATTTATAAAGACACAGGATAGATTGTATATTATTCTTCTGATAGGGGGGAAATTCATAGGCTTTATGCACAGAGTATTATATTTCTGGGCATCAAAATTACTTTCTACCTGTATTAAATCCCTGTGTTTCCATAATGAAAAGAAAGCCTTTGTGCTCTAATGAATGATACTGTGCAATTTATAATCAAAGGTTATGAATTTCCACTTTGCAGCATTCCCTTTTCAAACACCTACAGGCTTTCAATATGTGTTCCAACTGCACTTACAGAGATAACAACCCCATCCTAATAATGCCTTAATATTGGATTACAAGGAAGAACACAATATTAGGTTGGAATGAAACACAGTTTTTCTCCAATGAAGAAAACTGGAGAAGCAAACCCAGAAAACTCAACTTGTTTCATTTCTTACTTTTAGGAGAAGCTTTAGAAATAATTTGCTTTACTTTTCAATTACTGACTCCCCAGCTGTTCGGAGGCAGAAGGGAAAACTATGAGTATATTGGAACTGCTATTGAATTTTAATTCTCCTCTGTGAATTCCAGTCAGAAATTCTCATCATTGGTGCTTTATTTATTGGTAGCTTATTTATTTGGAGAGAAGCTCTATGAGAGCATTCAGATTCATTTAAGAAAAATATGTAAGCCATGGACACATAATGGTTTCCAGCTTTGGGGAAACAAGTTTACCTTGATAATACCATACATTTACTATAAGAATCCAGTTGCTCTGTGTTTCGATTTCCATCAAATTCAATAACCTGGAGCCAGGAATCCAGATGTAACAGAAAACAGAAGCCACACGCAACATGAAAGGATCAGGCATGAAAAGTTATGCCTCTAAGAGAGTCCCATACGTTCCTACTTAAACCCTCTTAGTTTTCACCTTTGCACACAACCTTAACAAGTCATATTTCCTTACGTCTACTCTTTTTTCTTCAGTGTCCACCCGATAGTCAGAATGGTCTTTTTAAAACACAAGACTGTTTACGCTACTTCCAGCATAAAACTTGTGCACATAGGATATGCCCAATATGTGCTTGTGGAAATGAATTACTTCTTTTTCTGTAAAATAAGCTCCATTGAAATGACAGAATAAATTTTAAATTACATGCCAGTGTAATAACTATTTATAATTAAAAGACAAAATTGACTCTGGATTTGAGGAAATAGATGATACAAGGTAGTATGTCCAGATGACTAACCACTGCTGATTTGAATCCCTTCTTTCTAATGAATCATTTACTAAAATAGAAAAGATCTTTATTGAAACAAATATCTAAGAGGATTTGGGGATTCTATCCTTGCTTGCTGGGTCTAAAGGTTTTTCTCCCATTTCCTCTTACATACCTCTCAATTATGTATTAAGGGGAACAATAATATCAGACATGCTGGCCTCAAAGTACACAATATCCTCCCTAAACTGGAGGCAATTCCAGAAAATGCTACTCCCTTCAACAGAAACTAACAGGAGTCAGTATAATTCAGTGAGAGTAACCACTCCAAGGAATGTTTTTTTAAACATGCAATAGATCCAATTAGCATTGTTAAAGAAACTACTATGCACCAGGCAGTGTACTAGGCATTTTGAAATAGATGCTCTCATTCAATCCCAAAATATCCACATCCATTTTATCACACAGGCATTTTAATCCCAATTTTGCAAATGAAGTTCACAGAGATTGAAATTTTCCAGTGAAAATAATACGTCTCTCAAACCTCAGGCAGATGAAAATATAATTTATAAAAGATTTTTTCTGGGATATTATAAAGGAAAAAAATTGCTAATTTGCATTGAATCTAGGAAGATGAAGATCAGACAGGAATAATTTATTAGTACTTAGCCAATAATATCCAGTATATATATATGTAATATATATAATATCCATATATATATAAATATCCACTGCCTCAGATAAACTTGAGCATACCAACTACTAAAAGAATGAGCTCTTTGCAGGACCAAGGATGTCCCTCCAGGCTGCTTAGATGAATCATACTCCTGATGATGATGATGGTGGTGGTAATGCTATATTATACTGTTAACTTACTGAGCACTTTCTAGGTGAGAAAACTGGAGCTCAGGGAGTGTAAAGAAGTTCTGAGAGGGACAAAAACTTTGGGTTGAGGTAACTGTTGAGTCCAAACTCATGTTCTTTACTCTAGCATGGGTACTACAACTGTCCAACTGCCTGCCCCATATCCATGCCCCTGCCCTAATGCTGTGCTCACCCAGCAACCTCCTGGTCAGACATTTGGTTTCCCAAGTACTTAGCCAAGATATTAGCCTAGATAATGAAGATTCGAGCACTTTGAAGGTGGCCACACATATTGTACCTAAATGGATTGGCCTTGTTAGTTTACTAACTACACAGGATAAGTTTAATTATTTTGACTCTTATTTCCCTCTGAGTCTTCCTACTCTGGGAGCAAATGAAAAAAATCAAGTTTCTGTGACTGAAAAGTTCAGAACCAGAAAGACTGCCCTCCTGTGAACCCCGACAGCTCAGGTTGTCTCTTTTTGTAATTCTGAGTCGTTTATCAACAGTGGTTTTCTCACAGTCTGCAGACACAAGAGGAAGGCTTCTAATGAAGTGCCTTACACTCCTGCCAAGTTTATCCACAGGAATTTCCTCAGAGGAGATGCTGCTATCAGAAGCAAAATCTCTGAAGTACCGATGAAGAGCCTTGAGTAAGAGAAAAGGTAGTAAAGGAAAGTCAGAGAAAGGAGGGCCCTTCAAGATGGTTAGGGAGCCTGGAAGACAAGGAAGCAGGCCTCATCTCTCCCCAGCCATTTCCTCCCTCAGCATGTCACGTGTCTTTCCTTCAGCTTACCTCCTCCTTCTCTTTCCAAATTTGATTAGAACGACCTCGGAGCTCAGCAGAGCATGTCTAACAACAAGGCTATGAGTGGGAGGGAAGCTTCTATTAGGATACCTCTGGGGGTGACAACGAAGGGCCAACCTGGGCATAGACAAGAGGGGATTGCCCTTCCAACTGCTATTTCCACTTAGAGCTCCTTGGCAGGGGAGTACAGCAATTCCCAAGGATGTTCTAAGAATGAGTTTCAGAGGAAACAATCTGACTGTGCAGTTACAATACAGCTAAGGAACCATCCTTCACAAAGTACCCATTAAGGAGGAATTGGCCAGCTCCAATTTTCACTTCCACTGTAAATACTTATAAAGGACCAGCTTCAGAAACAAGTCTTTATTTAGATTATTCCTCATTCCTTTATTTTGTTTGCAAAGTACGTGTATAACAGAATGCTATACAAATTAGTAAAAGGATCAAAGAGAAAAATAAGAGTACAACAATAAACCAGCTAAAAGAAAGTTGTACACAGACCTACATATGAGGACAGACTTGAATAATCGCTAAATTCTCAGATAATTCATCATTTTCATGCTTGATTTAAGGGTATAACAAACTGCTTCACACGTGCATAAAAATGGTGATTGTAAATATTTTCTTATTTTGTCACCTGGTCTGCAAATTGGCATAGAATGGAAAATATTTTAATTTTGTTTTGTGAATTATTTAAAAAGTGATCTGCACAGTGTTTTCCCATACGTATTATAAGTGTGTAAATGTCTGAGGTGAATCCACAGAGAATTAAAATACTGAAATAATGTTATGGTACATTTTAAAATGAAAGTTCCCTTTGCTCAAAAATAATCACAGAAAAGGTATCTAATTCTTTGTTTCAAACAAGTTTTAATGGGCATATGGGCAGATTTCCTTTATCCTTAGATCATTAATTTATGAACTTTTTTTCTGATATAAATTTTATTGATTTTCATATCTGAACATTAGAAAAAATATTAATTTGAAAATACAAATAAACTTTTTAATTTCTTTATAGGCTTCTGGGATTTCCTGGGATTAATTATTTACAAATCTGATAAAAAAACAAATGATGTTTCCTGCTTTACTTGATTGCTTAGTTAAATAAAGACAATAAAAATGATCTCAAATAAGCTTCAGTAACTGAAAACAGTTGATATAACTGAATATATTTCCTGTCACCTTTATTTTGCTTGCAACGTATATATATAATAGAATGCAATACTGACATTATTGTAATAAGATTAGAGCAAAGAGCAGAATAAGAGTAAAACAATAAAACAGCTACACGAAAGCTGCACACAGACATATATATGAGGACAGACCTGAATAGCTGCTAAATTCTCAGATAGTTCATCATTTTCATGCTTGATTTAAGGGGATAACACACTGCTTCACACATGTATAAAAATGGTGATTGTAAATATTTTCATATTTTATTAGAAAGGTGACAGTTTCTGTTCAGAGAAAACTGACTAGGAGATCCCCCTAACCCAAACTCATTGAACAGGAACTCATGGTTCAGACAATTGCTGACATGGTGTGATGATGGCCCAGCTGTCAGTGAATGCAGTTCCCTGGGAATGTGCTGCCTTAAAAAAGGGAATCTACATCAGTTGTGAAAAAAAAAAGAAACTAGTGACTAAGATCATTGTCTACTGTTCCAGGCGGCAGGGAAGATCTGCTGAACTGAGCATGTCAATGTACTGCTTCTGCTGACTGTAGTCTAGTGGAGTCCAACTGAAATAATGTCCATCTTGTGTGATATTATGAGAGAGGGTTCTGGCTTACAGTGATTTTCTGTGAGGGGGCCCACTTATTAGAAGGAAGTATGACCACCCCCCCCCCAGACCTACTGTATTAAAAAATAAGTGAAAAAGATGAAGAAAAACTGAAACACCAAATTCCGGCTGCCAAATTATTTACTCCCTGACCTACCTCTAGTGATATGGACAACATATCATGCTAATTATCTACTACCTTTCTGTGACTTTATATCAGGCTCCACTCATCAAACTCACATTTCCAGATTGTCCTGTTAAAGATAAAAGTCAGAATCTCTGTCTTTTCTGTTTCACCCTTACCTCCTCTTCTGCTCATGTTTCTCATCTCCTCTGCAAATGTGCACTGTTAATTCTTTCATCCTTCTACAGCCATTCATTTATTCACTGAGTGTTTAATGATAGCTTCTAAAGAGAGGGAAGTTGTTCCTCTTTTGTTCATTATTCTGCATTCAGTGCTTGGAACAGTACTTGATAATATTAAACAGTAGTTACTGAATGAATGAATGAATGAACTGAGTGTCAGGCACCATACTGATTGCTGGCTTGTAGATGCACATTCCCATTAATCAGACTCTCTAATCCACCAGGATTCTACTATCTTCTTGATTCTCCTACTACCATTTTGAACATCCATGTCCCTGCAAAGTGTCTGATGTTATTCAATCTTCCAGTTCCTATCTTTCCAGTGTTTTCAGGTGGGGACTTCCCCAATCAGCCCTGGGGCCCACAAAATCTCACCCATTGCATCAATAGCTGGAACACTGCACCAATGTTCCAGACAAAGGTTGAAGGACAAAGAGGGCAAGATTAATAATATACATAGATAATACTTTTACAAAGTGAAGTAACTTCTAATAGGCTCTAAGTTGTATAGACACAACTTTGTTCTTATTTGTAAAAACTAATGGGCAATACCATCACGCAAGTAAAGTGAAATGTGGCTTAGAACACCAGGACCGCTTGGGGAAAAAAAAAAAAAAAAGCTCATAGCAAGTAGGGGAACAAGATCGGGGTGCGTGATGTTAAGAATATAATTAAGAGGAAAAAAATGTTGGCAATGAACTTTAATATCGTTATCCACAGTTATTTTTCCAATTAATGTACAAAAGGTATAAGTATAATGATTTTTCATTTGAAAACAAGTGAAAGAAGTACATATTTTAAACACAAACTCATTAAAAATTACTTGGTACCAGTATAAACTAAAAGATAGTATTAGTTTCATTTGTTGGAAAAAAAAAGACAAATCGAGTGACCCTCCTAAAGCTAGAAAGGAAACCAATTATTACAGTTTCCCGTCTCTATTTATATTGCAAATCGAGTGAGAAGGATTCACAACAGCCAAGGTACGGAAACAATCTAAGTGTCCACCAATGCATGAATGGATAAAGAACATGTGTTATGTAAATGTGTGTGTGTGTGTGTGTGTGTGTGTACTTATCTATAGGTATCTATGTGTGTACACACACACAGTGGAATATTGTTCAGCCCTAACCAAAAGAAGGAAATCTTGCCATTTCTGACAACATGGATGAACCTGGAGGACACAATGCTAAGTAAAATAAGCCAGACACAGCAAGACAAATACGGCATGATCTCACTTCTATGTGGAATCTAAAATAGTCTAACTCATAAAAGCAAAGAGTAGAATGGTGGTTACCACGGGCTAAGGGCAGGGGGAAATGGGGAGATATTGGTTGAAGGGTTCAAAGGTTCTGTTATACAGGATCAGCAAATTCTGGAGATCTAATATACAGCATGGCTACTTTAGTTAATAATATACTGTATTATATAATGGAAATTTGCTAACAAGAGTTGATCTTAGCAACACACACACACCAAACTTACTGTGTGAAGTGATGGGCATGTGGTAATAACTTCACAATGTATATGTATATCAAAACATCACTTACATACCTTAAATACAAAAAGGTTTTATTTGTCAAGTGTACTTCAATAGCACTAGGAGAAAAATATGCTACAACAACAACAATTATCCCTAATAGTAAAGTGGAAGTCATATTCTGAGAAATCCAGGAAGAATTGAGTGGTCTCCTATAAATTCAAAATGTCTTTGGAGTTTTATCTTATATCCTACAATTTCAAAAACAGTTTGGATCAAATTCCTTAATATATCCATATTTTTCCTGCACTTTTTCGGGAACATATGACAGAAACCAAGATCAAACTAATTTAGGCAAAAAGGGGATCTTCACTAAAATACAGGAAGAGCAAGATACTTGCATCACATTAAGTGCCCCCGGCTTCCCTTCTACACATGAAGGAGGCAGTCTTTCATGTCCCAGTATTGTTGGAAAATCACAAGAAAAGGCTCTGACTCACCTGGCTTAGGTCAGATACACACCAGATCAACCACCTGGAGCTAAGGAGGCAGAAATACGGTGTAATATGGAAGCCTTCTCAGAAACACATGGCTTCTATAAAGGAATAAGCCTTTCCCCATTCAAGGAAGAAATGCTAAGGAGCTCAAACGGCAATAGCAATTCTACTACACCTTTTACAAATATGAAATGTAATTATTTATTTACTGTGGGTTAAAATTTGTGTTTTAGGAAGACATTTTGCATTTTCTCTGCATTATTTTATCTCCTTATGTACTACTCTCTATTCTGGAGAAGGCTCAGTGGTGGCAGTCTTGATGGGGTTCTAGGGTCCCACCATGTGGCTGTAGAAGCTATCACTTACACGAGTCTTAATTTAGATATGATTGTTCATGCGTGTTAGCACAACCGTAATACAGTAGAGCATAGAGAAGACTGGCATGGGCATGTGGGAGAATACTTTTTGAGTGCACTGTTAAACACTGGTGAGAATAAGGTGGAAGGACGGTGTTGCTCGTGGAAAGCCAAGTGCTGGGGTACTCTGAGGAACAGGTTGGGGTGTTTAGATTTTACTCCCTCGGCAACAGAGATAAGTTAGAAATTTTAAAGCTGGAGAGAGTTACATTCATATTTGTGTTTTAGTAAGTAACTCTCTAAGGAATGTGAAAGGTCAATCAAAGGAGCCAGAAACCAGAGGCACAACAGTCACTGCATTAGTCTATTATAAATATTCCAGACAAGAGGACACTGAAAAGGAGGCATCAACAGAGACTGTGGTTAAGTGGGGTTGAGTAAGAGAGAACGGTCAAAGGGAAGGGAGACTGTGAGCTACCGGGAAGAACATCACACTAAGAGAATGCATCATTTGTAAATACTTTGTGGTCACCTGAAATTAATGTGATACAAATGCAAAGTCTCCCTGCCTTTTTTTTGATACATTGTAACAATATTTGAAACAATCCAAAGGTTTAAAACTTTCCGAAGGAATTCTAAAACGCACTCAAAATAACCTGTAGAATTCAGGTGGAAAGATACGGAAAAACTGAATCAGAAGGCCTAAGGGTAACGTGTGATGGTACCATATGCTGTTTCTTTCAATAACTTTTTGACTCGTTCTTAAGCAAAGGCAAAAATAAATAAAAATAAGAATACATGTTCAAAGACCCACCAGCAGCATCAAGATCATGAGGCCGAGTTTCTTTTCCTTCTCTGAGGACTGTAGGGTCCGCCCGATTCAGTAATCACCACCACACCCACCACATACCTATGACACAGTTTCCTGCCTCAACAGGCGCCAACTTGCCTACTTACAATTCACTGGACTTCGCTGAAACTCTGTTAAGAATTGTTCCACTGATTTGACTTCCTGGTGTAACCAAGAATGGTTCCACAGCAGCCCGAAATTAAGATTTCTTTTGGCCCTGGCTTGTAACATTGCCTCAAGATGTGATTAAGTAGGTCAGCACACACTTGTTCAGGAAATGATTCTGCCTATACTTTTACCTAAAGTCAAAAATGTCAAAATCATCAGGAAAAACACTTTCTTTAAACTTTAGAAATTATTCTTTGTGTAAATGCAGTAAAAAATATTCCACTAGCCCTATCATAGATTGGAATTAACACTTCTGACAACTTTTAAAAAGTGGATGGTGCCTATATATATTGTTCATTTTTATCCCTACTAGAGTGACTATTTTGACCTTTGCAGGTACTTTACAAACTTAGGATTCATGACCTTTCATTCACCAATTCACTAGCTATTCATAGATCACTGAAAATGTGTCAGGCACTATACTAGATATTACAGTAAAATATACGATGATAATGAATATATTAATTTTAAATGTTACTATTCTAAGAATTTTAAATTTATTTACTTATTACATTTTCTTAAAATGTTATGAAATCTGGAAAATTTTAACAACTCCATTTTAGAGATGAAAATATAGAAGCATAGAGAGATTAAATAATTTGCTTACAGATACACAGCTAAAAAAGTGTTGAAGCTAAGATCTGGAGCCAGGTTATCTGTTCCTAGAGCTATTCTATGGTAAAAGATGAATAATACTGAATTACACTGGAGCATTAGAGATAAATGTCTCAAGAGTAAAATGGAAGCAAAGATCACCTTGAACATCGGGAAATCCAAAAAGCCATCAGAGGGGGCAACGTTTGCAAAGTATTGGGGTAATTTACGCCTTTGAGCTGGCTGGTCCACTCCCATACATGTGGCTGGCACTACTTCATCAGGGTAAGCTCTTGGCATCTCGGCTAAGGGTTCCAGCCCCAAGCTTTGAACTACTCCTTCAATTCCCTTGCACTTTCCTGACTGGTTTCACGTCTCCTGTCTCCTTGGCTCCCTGTCTCTCGCCTAGTATATTGATAGAGGGCTCCCATTCATCACACTGAATTATTCCTGAATATTTCTCCTTCCTTAACAATTTTGACTTTCAGTTGAGTATGACTCCCACTGGCCCTTGGGCAAGCTTTGCCTCCAGTCACTCGGGCTCCTTGATGCAGTGAAGCACCAATGTCATCTCCGGGCAGCTTCTAGTTTGGACCATTCTTCCTCCCAGTGAATCCCTAAAACGTGAAACTAGACATAAAGGCCTCTTAATTTTTCACTTTGTTTCTAATTTTGACAAAGACACTTTAAGTGCAAACCCAAACTTCTAAAATAAGGACAAATACAAAGTCATAAAATTTACAGTTTCTCTAAAGAACAATATTTCTTATGGTTCACTGTACAACATTTGTTCAAAACAGAAGTGGATCGGGCTTCCCTGGTGGCGCAGTGGTTGAGAATCTGCCTGCTAATGCAGGGGACACGGGTTCGAGCCCTGGTCTGGGAAGATCCCACATGCCGCGGAGCAACTACGCCCGTGAGCCACAACTACTGAGCTTGCGCATCTGGAGCCTGTGCTCCGCAACAAGAGAGGCCGCGATAGTGAGAGGCCCGCGCACCACAATGAAGAGTGGCCCCCACTTGCCACAACTGGAGAAAGCCCTCGCACAGAAACGAAGACCCAACACAGCCAAAAATAAATAAAAAATAATTAATTAAAAAAAAAAAAAACACAAAAAAACAAAAGTGGATCAATAGTGTTTTATTGGTCCTTTTCATGCTAAACCTTTGTTAATGGTACACTAAATTTTGTTACTTTGCTGCACTTCACCGCACAGACCCTCGGACACACTGGGGAGATTCAGGGCGCAAAGTTTGGGGTTAAGAAGTCTAACTGTGGAGGGAAACGAGGTACAAAAAGGACGTGGGATAATTCACCACTCTCCTTTCACTACTCACTCCGAGGTTTTACATAAAAGATGCCTGGTTTTCTCTGTTCAAGCCATATAGTAGTTTAACTGAAAAAACTCGCAATTTCAAATTCTTTATTACCATGCCATTCCCTATTCATTTTCAGCTTTAAAATAAGGGAAAATAAATGCACGAAAATGAGTTCTGAAATAAAAAAATCATTGAGCCTGTTAAGCTTGTGGTTTTGCCTGTAATTGTCTTCCTTCTTTTTCCTTATTCCTCTTGAACTGGCATTTTTCCCTCTAGAGGAGCTGAGGGAGGCTGCTTTTCAATGACTTTATTTTCCTCTCTCAATTTACCAAATCTTACTCTATAAAACAATTTCATGTTTAATGATGAGAATATTGATCCTTAAATTGGCCAGCTCTGAAAACATAATCTGTTTCATGTGTCAAAAAAGTATATTTGGTTTCGAAATCTTAGCACAGAAAAGAGAATAGATGATCTTAAAAAAATCAAAAGCAATTTAACACAACTGATATTTACTAAACAGAAAAGCACCAAACAACACATCAATAAGATACCTCCTACCCCGCAGGCATCATTTATACCTAGTATGAATTGTAACACCATCGCCTTTCAAAAGATACTTATAATTTTCATGCATGCATGCATTTATTCATTCAACAAATTTCTTCCAATAACCAACTACCGACAAAACACTATTATTAAGTGCAGGGCATACAAAGATGAAAAAGACACAGCCTTCGTGTACAAGGAGCTTCTATCAAGAAAAATAGACAAAGTACTTACAATATATCTGTTGTGGAGCTGAAGAACTTGTTTTCTGGAGCCAAACTGCTTGTGTTCAACTCCCGCTTTTGCTACTTACCAGCGCTCTAAGCCTCAATTTCCTGAGTAGAGAAAAGGGTGGGGAGGGTAATAAGAGTTCCTATCCCACGTGTTTGTTGTCACGGTTAAATGAGATACGGTTCACGTGTGCTTGGGGAAGTAACTGTCTCACAGTGATTAAGAAATATGATTACTGTGAAAAATTACTACTTCATGATACTAAAATACTCTCATTTGTACTCACGAAGGTTTGGAAGCCATGGGACATTCAAATAAAATGGTTCAGAGGAGGGATGATCCCATTTTGTTTGGTGTTAGAAGGATGCTCAGGATGACTTTATGGCATTTATGACAGACAGTAAAGGAAGAAAAAAATTATAATTTATAGAGACGAGGCAGGGTGCAGGAAAGGGAGAATACAAATTAAATGTAGAATATTTTTTAAAAATTTAGAGAACAGAAGAAGTGTTACCTGCCAGGACTGCAGAATTTGATACCAGAAAAATATGTAATAGGGTTTTCTCTTATCAACGCTGTTATCAATACTATTTTCTTTTATTTTTTTCTCTCTGAAATTCTGGCTTCATGTCCTTGTATCCTGGGGGAAAAAATGGGTTTTTGGATTCTATCAACTCCTGACTAAATTAAGAACAACTACTACTTCTCCTGCTAGTAGTATTCCACACTAGCTTAATTACCTGCTCAGGTGTGAGTAGTAGAGACCCCTGTTCTTTCAGGGTCTCTGCTAAATGTCACGGGTGGTCAGTGAGTCTCCAGCCAGACAGAACTGAAACTTCTCCCAATTCTTTGTGAATCTGGGACCTGTCAGTAATAGAGCTTCCTGGTTGGCTTTTCTCTAGCCTGTGGAATCTCAACCTCTGTGTACATGGTTTATCCTTCAGGAGGAGATTCATGGAAATGTATATGCAAATTCCTGGAGCTTTTTCTTAATATAGCTCCTTTATCTCCAGTTCTTTGTGCTGTAAATTCCAGAAACCTCAGCTTCCTCAACCTTTGATCATGTCTTCTCAACTTTTTAAGACCTTAAGACCCTCATGCTCTGCTAGGACTTGTCATTTCTGCACCATGATCTGTAAAGTTCCCCTGGGCATAAATTCTGGGTAATCCTAGGACTCATCTCACTTGTTTCCCCTCTCTAAGGAGCACAGTCTTTCTCTGATGCTGTCTAATTTTTAAAAACAATTGTTTTATATATTTGTCCATTTTTTAATTTGATTATGGTGAGAGAATAAGTCTGGTTCTAGCTCACTCCACTGTGACTGAAGCAGAAATTACTCAAATTGGCATCCTATGGATGAAAAAGCATCCCAGGTGGTTCTAATAGAAGGCCAAGATTGCAAACAATTAGATCGGGCATAGTAGTCATCTCCTTCTCTACATATTGGGATGCTTCTCCACAGCACCCCTGTAGCCTTTGTGGGGAACTATTCCTTATCTTCCCCTGGGGGCCATGCTTATCCCACATCAGCCCCTGAGCATAACAATTCACTGGCCACAATGACTTGATTCCATCAGACTTATGTTTGACATAAGTTCTTCTGGGAAAGAGCTTTCCTTTTTGCCCTCTGGAGGGGAAACTGGCATGCTCTAGGTTTGAGGAAGGTGTCTTAATGGCATCATTTGTGCCCTGACTCAAAAGCCAGATGCACTTGCTACTGTTGTATATTTTGACAATCCAGCTCTCTTTACCTCATACTTGAGGCAGCAGCACTCATACAAAAAAGAACACCTGATCAAACTCAGGCCATTATCCCTAAATGGTGAATGACTGATCTTTTTTTTTTTTTGCTAACATTGAAATATTCTTTAAAATAAGTATAGTCGGTGAGAGAAGTTAAGAGCCATTTTTTTTATTTTTGTAAAAAAGGATCATTTTCACTGTATTTTAAATATAGTAGTCCAGAAGCCAAAACAAGCCTTTCAGAAGTTAAGACTTCATGGAAGCGAAATCAGAAGAAAATATATTTAATGATAACATGTCAATAAGTATAGGAATTCTAACTCATTTATTCTTTCAAAACTTATTATTCACTAATTTGTCCACTAAAAATTATTTGTCAGGTGCCTATTATGTACGTAAGCACTATTCTAGGTTCTGGTGATATAGCAGTGAATAAAATGGACAAAATCCCTATATTTATGGAGCTTGTAATTTACTAGGGGAGCAGGCAAGAGGCAAACAAATAACTATATATAAGACATAGTCAAGGACATAGACGATATACAGAATGAAAGCCAGCAATGAAAAATAGAATGGTAGCTGGAGGGGACAGTGGGTTTAAAAATGAGTTGGTTTATTTTATTTGTTTACTAGATGAGAGAGATAATAGCATGAACTTTGCAGCTGGAACTCTTCCCATCTGGACTGCTTTCATTTTCCCCCAATATCTGCAAGTCCAGTTCTCTTATATGTTCTGCTCAAATGTTACCTTTTCAATGAAGCCTTCACTGGTCACCTCAGTTAAGACTGCACCCTTCTCCAGCCACCAGCACTCCATATCTTATCTATATCTTCTACATTTTCATTATTGCTTCTGTTTATTTTCTGCCTCAGCCCCACAACAATGGAAGATCCACAAGGGGAAGAATGACTTTCTGTTGAGTTCACCGCTAAGGCTCTAACACCTGAAACAGTTCCAGACATACACCTGGTATTTAATAGATATTTCTGGTTGAACGTAAGTGAGCCAGCAGAGGGTTTGACATATGTTTGAGGCACAGGAAGGAAGTTGGTTGGAGTGAACATAATGAAGACTGTAGTGAATAACGAACAATACACAGTCCCTAACATTAGCACCTACTTTCTAGTAATATGAAATAACTAAACAGACAATCCCAATCCAACGTGCTGAGAGTTATGGGTGCTCTGGTAACACACAGGGGTTCCCTTCTCCAATGTGGACTCAAGGAAGGCTATCCAGGAGGGTTGATATCTACGGAAAGACTTGAACGTAGGGTTATCCAGGCAAAGAAAGGGGAAGTAGCCCTTTCTAGGCAGAGAGAACAGCATATGCAAAATAACTGTTGATAAGGAAGAGCGTGCCACTTCTGGGAACTGTAAATACTTTAGTATAGCTGAAGCCTACAGGGTCTTTGATGACCTCTGAGGACACTGGACTTGATGCAGAGGGCAAGGGAGAGTCACTGAAAGGTTTTACCCAGCGAGTCACAAGATCATACCTGTGGTGTTGGCGAGAATGATTGGAATGTGGATATTGGCATCAGTTATCTTGGCATTAGGTGATGGGAGACTAAACCTACAGAGTGGCATTAAGGATGGAAAGAAGCAGAGAGGTTTGGGACGTCTGGTGACAGTCAGTGCATGGCTTTCCCTGGACAGGAACAAGAATCTGTAGTTCAGGAAAGAAGGAACAAAGAATACTTTACTGCCTTTCTCTGGTCAAATATGTTGTTTGCAAAGTTAAGATTAACTCCTAGAAAACTTCCATAGCTGAACTTTTCTATCTGTTCTCCTTGAAGTACACACAAATTTACAGTGCTCCTCAAATTATCACTATCTACACATGGGGCTTCAAGGATAAAATTGGGGAGGGACTCTAGTTCTGTTGTATCAACCATCGGAAGCACTAGAATGTTAAAGCATCTTTTGCAGGTCCAGCTAAGGTATCAGGTGTTAGTCTAAGAAAAAAAATTGTCTGGAAGAGCGGAAGACATCTTTATGGACCTTTCTTCTTACTGTCTTCTCTAAAGCCCTCATTCCTTTCTTTCCCCTGACTTCACCCAAGAGCATTACGTTTTTCCTTAAGACTGACATAAGAGACATTGTTGTATTCTGTTCAATCTATAGTACTAATTCTGCCACGTTCATCACCCTTTTCTCTTTCTTCTCTTCATGTCTTACTCATATATCTCACGCACATGCACATGCACTCACACACACACACACACACACATCCTGTATTTTTATGCTGGAAGCTCCACCATAATACTGTGGTCTATCCTTCCTGATTTTTCATCTCCATCATGCAACACAAGTTCTATTCTCCAAAAATGTTGGTAGAATGAATGCATGTATGTTAGACATGATATGAAGAATGGTGTTTCGTGTTTATAGGAACACATCCTGAAATACCTAGAGCTGGAAAAAAAACAAAGCAGAATAACAGTACCAAGAGGAAGAGAGGAGATGCCACTATTGTACATGTGTCTACTGGGGGACTTAACAACAAAAACATATTTTCTCTCAGTTCTGGAGGTCGGGAAGCCCAAGATCAAGGTGCCGGATGATTTGGTTCCTGGTAAGGACTCTCTTCCTAGCTTGAAGTCAGTTGCTTCCTCACTGTGCCCTCACATGGTAGAGAGAGAGAACTTTGGTGTCTCTTCCTTTTTTTTTTTTTTTTTAATAAGGGCACCAGCCCTATTGGATTAGTGCTCTAACCTCATGACCTCATTTAACTTTTATTACCTCCTCACAGGTCCTATCTTTAAATAAAGTCACAACGGGGGTTAGAGCTTCAACATGTGAATTTTAGAGGGACACGATTCACTCCATAGCAATATGCATGCTTACTGAATCTTTGACAATGTTCACATACCCAGTGCTTTCATGTTACTGTGTCGCCAAGATTTTTCATATCCATTACCACCTTCTAAAATATCATGCATTAGAAATGGGGGCAGTGCTCTGGAGACTAGTGGTTTGCTGCACTGAGAGTCTGCATAACGACCAAGAAACAGACTTAGTGTTAAAGCCAAAGACCTACATTTGAATTCTAGTTTTGACATTCCCACTTTTGGATAAGTTATTTACATTCTCTCACTCCCACTTTAGGACAAGTTACTTACATTCTCTGAGACTCAGTTTTCTCACCTATAAGTTGGAGATAATACATCCTACCCTGTTGTTGTAAAGCCTAAATAAGTGTTCACACAGAAAAATTTTTGAGCCATGAAAATTGGGCAACAAGCCTTTCAACATCATTCAGTCTAGTTACTTGTCTCAGTGACAACCATCAAGGTTGTGCATCTTATCGGTAGGGTTCATAATAATTGGGATTTACTCTGTGCCAGACATTGTTATCAGTAACTTTACACACATAAGTAACAATACATGTGGTATTATCTAAATTAATACTCACAAAAATTCCCATGAAGTAGTTATTATTATTACCCTCAGGAAATAAATACAGCTTCTACCGACATGTAAGAGGAACCTAGTAGTTATTCATTCAGCCTACTCAGAGGCAGAAAAAAGCTAGAAAATGTAAGGCAAGAGGTCCCTAAACTTTGAGAAGCTACTTTTGATTTCTCTGAGGTCTTGGGACCACAGAGGAGGGTAGCTTTCCTCCAGCAACTGCCCCTACTTCCAAAAGGGGTCATGTATTAGTTTTCTATTGCTGCTGTAACAAATTACCACACATTTAGTGGCTTAGAACAACATAAATTTATTCTCTTACAGTTTTACAAATTTATTCCTTCTTTAGGGAAGAATCCATTTCCTTGATTTTTCTGGCCCCAAGAGGCTTCCTGTGTTCATTGGTTTACAACCCCACATTACTCCAAAATGCTTTCATCATCACATCTCCTTCTCTGACTCTGTTCTTGCCTCCATCTTTCCTTTATAAGCACTCTTGTGATTATACTGACCTGACCTGGATAATCCAGGATAATCTTTATATCTCAAGATCTTTGTTTTAATGAAATCTGCAAAGTCCCTTTTGCTAGTTACGGTAACATATTCAAAGATACTGGCGTTTAGGACATGGAATTTCTTGGGAGGCCGCTATTCTGCCCACCACAGATGACTACAGGCACCATACCACAATAGCTTATAGACCAGTGGGTAGACACTCAACCTAAACCAGGCCAAGCAGCTTTGTCCTCCAAAAATTTGGTAGTTGGTTATTAAGACGCTGAGGTTAGCCATGGGATCAGACACTGGAACTTCTTATAGAAACAGGGCTATCATCACCACAGTAAACCAAAACCAAGTACAACCTGAAACTGGAGAGACGAGTTAGGGGCGGAGACTATGAGGAAACAAAGAATCCCAGCCTGCAGGGAGGAGAATGAACAAATTCGCAGAGGGAAGCAGAGTTTTAGGATGTCTTTCATTAACAACCTCTTTATTCCTTATTAAATCTAGCTTTAAAATTCCTGCTCCTTGCAACTAGACCAGTGTTAATTAGAGCCATGCTTGAGCAGGGTGGAGGTTGTACCTGAAAGGTCTTCCACCAATGCTAAAACTCCATCAAATTGTGGAGAGCAGTTGTTGCAGGCATCACAGAGGGTGAGTGGCTTGGAGGCTCCCAGGAACACTGAAAAGATAAAGCATCTTAGGGCATGGACAGAAGTCCCAAAATTCAGGACCATAGGATTGGCGTACTATCCAAATATGTATTGGGGCTTTCACTATTCAACAATTTGTCGCCATTATTTCCCCTCCCAATTCCAACATTGTACTGTGACCAAAGAAATGAACCTCTGGATCCTGTGAAGTCTTCGTGGCTGAAATACAATAAAAACAGCATTTACTAGCACTGCAGTAGCAGCTGCTGCTATAGCTAACACAATAGAGGATTCACCAACGCTATGCTAGCACTTCTCATGCATTATCTCACTGGGTCCATATAAGAACCCTATAAAGTGGAAGCATTATTATCTTCATTGTAAACATTTCAACACTGGGGTAATGTTAACCTACATGTTGAATATTTTGTTATTAAAAACACATTAATCTTTGAATAGTAAGTCCATAATCAAACCCATATGAAAACTCACATGAAAAAGGAGATTTGAAGGGAAACTTTCAGGGAAGAATGGAGAAAGCAGTGTTAAGAGTTCCCACTGCCGAGAATGTATGGTCTGGCTTCCGTTCATTGTCTTTAGGCATGATTTCCTTAAAAAAAAGTTCCTGAAGATTTTTGTTCTAGTTCCAACTCCTTTTTTTGTTTTTGACAGAAATCTGTCGCTTTTTTGTCTTCTACAAATGAATGTTAAGGAAAAGAATACGGGTTGAAATATTGCCCTTTTGCCCATGGCCTATTGCTTATATGCATGCACAAGTCTTAACCCTTTAGCATTCAGGGACTGGGGTAAAGGGGGAGGTCAACCTCCCTCCTGGAGTCTAGCATATGTGATTACAAACTTGTTGAAACTATTCTCTTTGGCTGTTAGATTCAGCCCTCGAGTGCTCAACTGTTTTAAAATTGTGCAGACTGAAGGCTCCAATTCAGCAGAGGCAGTTTCCCCCTCAGAATACTCTCTTTGATTATAGTTTTAAAGACAGCTTAAGATTTCAAGTGTCTTCTTTTTTTTCTCTAAAAAATGAGATGCTTTAGGATTACTGGAGCTTATCAGTGAATTAGAAGTGGAAAACAACAATTAAGCATCTAATAATACTCTGCCTAAATCCCAGCTTAATTTTCCCCACATCCTTCACCTTCAGTTCCAAAAAGACCTGGCAGATCACTATCCTTAAAATGCATTGATATCTGGCATTTGCTCTCTTATAAGCTGGACTTGATACTGTGAGGCAGATAGCTGAACTCTAGGGGAGTGGAAAATTGAAAAGTGAGATATAACAGGAGAAAAAAAATTGAAGAAAAAACTATTTTTATTGAGGCTTAAAGGGGATAGAACCAACATTTCTGGGTTATACATGGAAACTAGGAGACCAGAAGAGGAGCAATTCATCTACCACCAGATAAAGAGAAGGTGCATTTCCAAGGACGAGGCTGTCCCAATAGGGACAGGCCCACCATCCTTTTGAAATTTTGGTGAATATTCTCTTATAGAGAAACCATGAAGATTCAGTCCAGATCTAGAAATGCCATACAATACAAGTGTTCTACCACATAGGCCCACAGAATGATTATCAGAATGTTTCAGTTTTACTGTGTGTATAACTAGTGAGGAAATATTTTACATTTATTTATTTAGCCTAGTATGTATATGTTAACAGTCTGATATATACTCTGCCTGATATGTTTTATCTTGTTTATCCACTGGGTAAGTTTTTTGTATTTTGGGGGATATAAATTATTCATTTAAAGTCAGAAAATATTAACTTCCTTATCCACCTACTTTTTCAATGGCTAACATACGAACATGGTATTAGAAGTGTCTTGTTACTGCAAACTCTGCTTAAAGATTTTATTAATTCTTTTTTTAAATTGGTAAACAAAATGTTTATTTTTTAAAAATGTTTATTTTTAAAAAAATTTTATTTTTTTGTTGAAGTAGAGTTGATTAGATTTTATTAATTCTATATAGTCTACGTGGCTAAGGAAATTACATCCAAATCAAAGAAATCTATGCTATATAAAGCTGAGATCTTTTCACTTAGAAGACAATAAAATAAATACTTGCCAAGGTATCAATGTGGATGCACTAAGCAAGGGCTTACCAATGCTGGCTTTTTACAGGAGAATAGAACAATGAAAAAAATGCACATACCATGTTTCTATTAATCTATTCCAAAGGCTGCTTGCTCAATAGAGGATTTAGCTTAGTGGGGGTGACAGCTGCTTGGTGTGAGCCGCAACATTTCTAAAATGAGAACCGACTCAGAATTATAAGCCTTCATTCCTTGCACTAATTGTAAATGTGCAATAAAAGAAATGTTCCCTTCTTGAAGATGGAGATGTAAACTATGAAATCAACATATAATGCTTCAGAACAGCACTATGTGAAAATACTCACTTTCAGTTTACAAATTGCCACTTGCTCATGACTCTTTGTACATGCTGTTCCTTCTTGCTCCCAAATCTCTCTCTCTCTTACTTTCTCTGTCACACACAGATACACACACACTCCACATAAGCATATGCACTTCTTCCAACTAGTCATTACTCAACTTTCATATTTCTGTTTAGACATAACCTCTTATAGGGAGATGACTCGGACTCAAGTCTATTCTTATGTGCTTCTCCTAGCTTCTATCATTGCATCCTATACTCCCATCATAACACACATCACACTGTATGGTGATCGTCTGAACACTTTTTTGTATCTTCTAATAGATGATAAACTCTGTGAGAGTAGGAACAATATCTATTACACTCCTAGTCCAATCTCTGCTCCCTGAAAGATATTCAATAAATGTTTATGAAATTAATGCTTCAATGAAAGAGCTTTAGAAGAATGACTTGTAGTCTATAACGAAGCTTACTGAATTGATGAATGTATTTAATGACAAAATGTGCCAATCAGTCAAGGGTAGGTTGGCCAATGACAGAAAGACGATTATCACAGAGGCAAAGGGTAGAAGTGACCTTGCAAACTGCTTCTAGGAGAAGAAGCGCCCTCACCAAGGCTTCAGTTCTGCTGGTTTTGACAGTAGATGCATGTTCATTATTGAAATGAGTGTGTCAGGCTACCTAAGCCTGATGTCACTGAACATTTGAATCATATAAAGAACTCTTTTGGATCTGTTTCCAGGTGCTCCAAAGCAAACTTCTGAATACAAATCAGGTATACGGAGTTATAATGAGAGACTGTCCCATGAGAGAGACAGAGAGAGAGAGCACACATACCTCACCCCTACTCTCTATACTTAGGAATCAGATTCCTGGGCCTGAAAAATAGAGAACAAGACCCTAGACTAGAATGAATTCATGAAAGTAATGTCTATAATGGTCTGTCCATCTGTGTGGCCAACTGAGAATTCTGACAAAGCAGTCTTCTGTCTTGTCATTCAAACGTCTACGTTAACAGCTAAACAAACCAGAAGCCCTCCAAATAGCAGCTTTTGAAATGGAAAAACAAATGGAAATCTATGAATCATCCTACATTTCCTGTTATTGTTAGCAATCTTAAAGGTTTTATTGAGCATAGAATATGCCCAATTCTTAACTATGCCACATGAGGTATATATGTGATGTACTAAATAATATTTTCCAAATTCAGAATTTTTTGAGGAAAAAAATATTTTGCAGTCTAAATTATGTCAATTTACTCTATTACTTACCAAGAGTGTGAATTATTAATGCTTAAAGTCCTTATACAACTATAAAAGAAAAATAAATTTTAAAATTAAATGCAAATAAGACTGAAAATCTAATGAAATTAGAATTAACAAAATTCAGTATAATGAATGATATTGCTTTTTTGAAAGCAAAACTACCATTTGTAACTAGAACACAAAAGTCATGGCTAGGGAAATTTCTTTTGCTTTTTGATGTGCATGGTCTGTCATGTCTTATGTAATGTAAGCTCAGGGAGAGAGAGAGAGTAGTGGGGGGAGGGAAGGAGGGAGAAAGGGAGGGGAGAGAAACACTTGATTTTGTTAATCACTCTGTCCTCGAGGTAAGATGTTTACACATGGTAAGTGCTTGATAAAAACTTGTACAATTAATAAAAAGGAATAAATTTTCTGACTGCTTTTCTCTATTTAAATTTCTGTGCAGCCACTGTTGAGGCAGTGATAATGCTTCATTTTCCTATTCAGTAACTTTCTGTCCTTTACTCATTAGTCCAGGGCAATAAAATTAGTATTGTTTGGCATTACTGTAAATTCAAACATGGTCATCAAAACCAAGCGCTGAGACTTTCTTATAATGTGGTCATTAAGATGATCCGATGCATATTTAAATTCTTATTTTCAAACCATAAAGATAAAAACGTAATTCGGGATTTGATCTTGGAACAGAAAAAGAACATTAATGAAAAAACTGGTAGAAAGCAGGCTGGAGTTTAGTTAATAGTAATGAACCAATGTTCATGGATTATATTCTTATTTTATATATATATATATATATATATATATATATATATATATATATAACTAATATATGTATTAGTTCTTAACATTTTTGTGGTTTCTAATATGTATAACCAGTGTAGCCATTGCTTTAAAATGTACCATGCAAATATAAACACATTCTATCAAAATATGCATATATATACTGGCAGGTAGAAAGCAAACTGCCAGTATGTATATGCATATTTGGATAGGATGTGTTTATATTTACATGGTACGTATTGTGTGAAGGTGACTGGCCACACCTGTATCAGTCAGTGTTTATTAAGAAGAATGCAAAAAAAAAAAAAAAAAAAAAAGAAGAATGCAATCTACTCTATGTATTTCATGCATAGCAGGTTTTAACACAGGGAAGGGGAGGCTTCCATAATCATTGGAACAGCCAGGAATGCTAAGTAACCCAGAATTTCAGCTTGCAGCAACAAAGCCTGTGGTTCTCAGAGGGTCACCCAGAGAACCTCTGGAGGCATCCACCAACTATCTCAGTCCTCAGCCTAATGCAGATGATCTTCAAGATACACCTGGAAGCCACTTCCAACTCTACACTTGCTCGTGTGCCTAACTGCAACTCCAGAGAAGACTGGCCCACATTTCTCTTTTTCCTTCCAAAGCTCTCGAAAGTTCCTCTCATTGGCAGACACTGACGTGGAACCATGGGAGAAGGAGGTTCTCAGAATTGTAGTTTTAACTTCTCTGTGATTCAGACAATCCAATACAACATCTTCAGTGAAACATTGGTAACCTAATGAGTGGCGTCTCATTGTTATAAGAATTTTGTTCTTATTCACGTAATATAAATGATATACCAAATATATGGAACTCTGTTCTAGGATGTAGTGACTATGAGATATGATCCTTGCTCAGAAACAGACTCAGTGGGACCCCAATTCAGGAATGCACTTCTGGACCACACATGGCAAGTCATTAGGGTAAACACTGAGTTAGTTTTACCTGGTCTGCAAGATAAGGAAGTGTCCAGGTCTAGTTCACTCTTATTAAGATGTTTATTCTAGAACCTCCCCAGTACCCTTAGATGTTTGATCTGTAGATAACAGGTATTAGCTCTAATAACTCTAGACTATACTGGATGAAGCTCTTATTCTGGTCTCAGCCTAGGTTCTGGTCCTGATGGTGAAGGTTAAGGAGCCAATATGTCTGTGTATACATTGATATGACCTTCTTAGTCCAAGAGAAACATTTTAAGGGCAGGAATGACATCACCTTCACTCTTTCTTCTCTTCCAAAAACAAACATACAAACAAAAAAGATATATGTCACTTCCCTGCTGAAACTATTTCCACCCACAGCATCTCATAGTATTCAAGATGAAACTCCAACTCTTAAGTATTGTATTCAAAAGTCTTTACCCACAACCTTCCATCCTGTCTTCTGGGCTCATCTTCTCAAATGTCTTTGACAGTCCAGTCACAAGAGGCTACTTTGTGATGCTTTTGTACTGATGTTCACATAGTCCCTTCTGCCCGGGCCGTTCTTACCTAGAATATTTTCTTCCTTAAAAACTCCCTTCACAGCTTTCAGAGAAGGCGCAATATACCACTCTCACCTGAAACTTCTCTAACAAATGGCCTCCTTGCTCTGAATTAATGGTGACCCTAATTTCTACAACACCAGAATGCTTTGTACATTCTAGTAGCAGTTTTTGTGCTGAATTTTAATCATGTAGATAAGATATATATCTTCTCTATTAGATAGTTATATCCTTGAGGGTAAAATAACCTACAATTTAGTCTTCTGATTCGTATCACCAAGTGGATTATGCTCAATAAAGTTTTAATTGTCTGAAATTAATAAAAATCTGACATTTGTATAATACTATAGTTTACAAAATGCTTTCACATGCACTATTTCACTTAATCCTGATAACAACCCAATGAGGCAGATATTTTTATTATTTCTATATTGTAGATGAGGAAACTAAAGCTCAAGAATATTTAGTATCTGATCAGCACACCAAACACTCACCATCAATACTTCTTGATTGATGGCTCATTGTAGACAATTGCTCACGGCTCTCTGTGCTTTTACAGAAAACAAAACCACCCGCAGTCTTCATGCCTGAACTTCGTGTCAGCAGACTGTGCTTCATATATATTATTCAATCATTCAAAACTCAGGAATCACATTTTCAATCTTCCATTACAACTCCCTACACAAATATGACTTAATATATGGTTCTGACTTCATCTTGGTTACCTTTCCTGTAAAATTAGCACCATAGCACTGACCCACCTGTCAAGCCTCCTGAATTCTGATTTGATTGAGATAGCATTTAACAAGTCTTAGGCATCTCTTAAAATGTAGGGGATATGTGAATGCAAATGTTATTACGGAAAGATGGCGATGCAGTTATAGAAGGTACATTTCTTATTTCAACATGAGGATTTCCCTGTGTTGTCATCTGATAGGATTTTCCTACTGTGCTGTTTATTTAGATACAATTACAGACAACCTCTGTAAAGGATGGGATCGTTGAGTACACATATGAATAGAAACACAACAGAAGACCTTGAGTATAACTAGCTGGTTGTAACGGGGCATACAAAAATGTTGTGAATTGGAACTGGCCAAGGTTTGAAAAGACTTTTCATTCTGCAGCCCAGGCACTCCCAGTACTCCTGGAGAATCAAAATTTACGACTTCTAGTTTTCTGAAATCAGTTGCTTCAGGAACTTCTTGGTTAATGGATATATGTCCAAATCTCCAATCCACTACTGACTTTTATGCACCTCTCTGATTATCAGCATCTTCCTCTGTTAAGTGGAAATAAAAGAAGTACCTACCACATAGGGTTCTTTAATGGATGACATATGATGAAGAATGTAAAGCTTAGCAGAGTGCCTGAAACATATTCAATGTCCAATAAATATTGTTATGATTTCCTGTGGTGGGAACAAAATAATAGGAGCAACACAAAGAAAATGGATTCAGAACACCAAGGAACCAGGCACCTCGCTGGACATTTCATCTCATTCTTACAAAAACTGAAGTAAGTTTTTGTAGCACCCCCGCTTTATAGACAAGGAAACTCTAGCCTAAATAGTGGGTGATTTGGAGATCTTACTCATGCACTATTACCCGTCATAGGTGACACTGCCAACAATTCATTATTCGATAGCCAACCACTTACTCTTTGCTTTTTTATTCTTCTTTACAAGGGGTGTCTGTTTTAGACCTCCCACTCTCCACCTGGTGTTTTGAAGTCATACAAGCAACTATGCAAATGGAGATGTTTCTTCCTTTTACTGCCCTCAGGAAGGATCCTGAAGTCCTAGGAGCTATGAAGCCCACTTGTAAATCATCATCAGCTATCAGCCTTCCATCACTTTGTCTCTGTCTTGCTCCCTGAGCTTTACCAGGGGGAAACTGATGGGCACAGCATTGTCTATCAGCCTGACACTTCAGAGTATAAACCGTGGGGTGAAATCAAGCTGCAGACACTAGCAGCTCCCGCAGTGTTGTGATAAAACTTAAATTACAACTCAGAGAAGACAATGTATACATTATATGAAAATGCCTGGGCTCTTACATGTGGTGAGAGGAAACTTGAAACCACAGCTTACAGTCTCCCTGAATTTGCAGAGTGAAATGCTTCATATGAATGAAATATGCATTCAAAATCCATAACAAAATGACAATAGAGGCTTCTGCAAAAACTTGCTAAATATTAAATATGGATAAAGGATCTTGGTTAATTTAGATACCAGAGGTGTTTTGGTTTTAAAGTGCTACAAGCATTAATATTCATTACGGAAATAAGATTTGATAACCAGAGAAGGAACCCGAACAAAGCTTTGGTGATAAGAGGAAATTATCTTCTCAATGTTCAGAGAACATTTTGCTCTCCATTTTCACAAGTCAGAGTTGACACTAAAAGTTATATTCCCTTTAGACTGGATTTTCTTCTATAAGAGTGCTCTTTTCATAGCTGGATTCTTGTGTTTTAATTTTAGCTGTTACAATATAATTGATTCCAGTAAAATGCATATCATAAACGTTATTATTGATAGCTGGAGGGTTTCAATCCAAGAAACTTTCCAATGGGAAAGAGGAGTCAAGTGAATAGTCTAGTACAGCAAAATAACTTCTATTAGCTTCTTTTTAAGTTGGAAATGATACATACTCCGTTTTCAGTTTTTCTGAATCCATGCGCCATTGGCAATATCAGTTTTCACCTTTAACATCAGCCAAATAGATATGAAAGGAGATAAATTGAGATTCAAAGGATAATGTAGTTTCTGAGGATATAATAAAGCTCACTAAAATGAATTGAATAGCAGCTTGGAGCAAGTGTTAAAATTTTTTTTTTAATACATGTAATTGGTACCTGCTAGAACCACTTATTTAAAGGTCCTCCCAAATTTTTTGGAAACTGATACTTGAAAGGATTTATAGCATTGCCAGTAGACTCACTTAGAGCTGGACCACTGTGTTTGTGGAAGCATTCAGTTTTAACTCATTTTCTTTTATATCATATAACAAATGCATAGTATTTTCCCTTAAAAAATCACTTACAGAAACACACAGAATCCTAAGTTTACAATGTCTTACTCATTTTTTTTTTTTCTCTTTCTTACTTTTTCCTTACTAGAAAAAATGTGGTTTCTAAGAGTACCTATTAGACAGGCATTCATGGCTAGGATTCTTTGGTACATTAAATTTGAAAAAAAAAAAAAAATTCAAATAACTCCTAAAATAAAACTTTGAAGTGAATCAGCTATTTTCTTCTTTGAATGTATTGTTATAGGCACAACTTAGGTAATCACAGCCTCAAAAGTCTATAACGACATTAGCCCTCCTATCTGTATTTTCTGTCCGTGTCATTGATCTGTCACTCACTATGTGACCTTGGGCAAGGAGCATTCTCCTGGTGCTTCAGTGTGGATTAGGGAAGTGAAAAAAGATAATTTTTCTATAAACCATAGACAGCACTTCAAAGTAGGAAAAGCACTGGGAAAGCAGGGTAGAGTCTGTTTTATCAGCGGCCACTGTGCTGCCTCCATTCCAGGTGCTGACTCCCTCTGGTGAACTTTCTTTCGGTGGTTTTGTGGCCAGGTGTACCTTCAGAGATAAGGAAGGTCCCCAGTGAACTCTGCAGCACTTTGCTGGGGCGTCTGTCCTATACATTGGTGTGAAGTTTTCTATTTTGTGGATTTTAAAAGAAATTTCCAAGTATCTATTATATACGTGTGTATAAAGCTATATGCGTGTGAAAAGCATTTCCAAATCCTGTCCTCTGTTTAGCATTAGCACGCTGATCACTAGGGTTTGTCTTAGGCCCAAAGCAGAAACAGTCCAGTTCCTGGGCTTTCTTTCCCTATTCTGTCCTCTTCACCTCCCTTCTCTCTCTATGTTTGTGTTCTCTCTTCCATTTCATCTTCTCTTGATCCTCACCCAGGTATAAATGATTGCTAACAGCTTAAAGGTCCACTTTTCCAGACAAAACAACATGGTTCCAAAGATAGAATTCAGGCAATAGCTGGTGAGTAAAAGCTTTTTTGGAGGAAATAAGGATGGCCACCAATTCCACTTATTTTTTTTTTTTTTCAAACATCTTTATTGAAGTATAATTGCCTTACAATAGTGTGTTAGCATCTGCTTTATAACAAAGTAAATCTGTTATACATATACAATATGTTCCCATTTCTCTTCCCTCTTGCATCTCCCACCCTCCCACCCTCCCCATCCCACCCCTCTAGGTGGTCACAAAGCACCGAGCTGATCTCCCTGTGCTATGCGGCTGCTTCCCACTAGCTATCTATTTTACATTTGGTAGTGTATATATGTCCATGACACTCTCTTACCCTGTCACATCTCACCCCACCCCCTCCCCATATCCTCAAGTCCATTCTCTAGTAGGTCTGTGTCTTTATTCCCGTCTTGCCACTAGGTTCTTCATGGCCTTTTTTTTTTTTTTCCCTTAGATTCCATATATATGTGTTAGCATACTGTATTTGTTTTTCTCTTTCTGACTTACTTCACTCTGTATGACAGACTCTAACTCCATCCACCTCATTACAAATACCTCCATTTCATTTCTTTTTATGGCTGAGTAATATTCCATTGTATATATGTGCCACATCTTCTTTATCCATTCATCTGTCGATGGACATTAGGTTGCTTCCATGTCCTGGCTATTGTAAATAGAGCTGCAATGAACATTTTGGTACATGACTCTTTTTGACCTATGGTTTTCTCAGGGTATATGCCCAGTAGTGGGATTGCTGGGTCGTATGGTAGTTCTATTTGTAGTTTTTTAAGGAACCTCCATACTGTTCTCCATAGTGGCTGTATCAATTTACATTCCCACCAACAGTGCAAGAGTGTTCCCTTTCCTCCACACCCTCTCCAGCATTTATTGTTTCTAGATTTTTTGATGATGGCCATTCTGACCGGTGTGAGATGATATCTCATTGTAGTTTTGATTTGCATTTCTCTAATGATTAATGATGTTGAGCATTCTTTCATGTGTCTGTAGGCCATCTGTATATCTTCTTTGGAGAAATGTCTATTTAGATCTTCTGCCCATTTTTGGATTGGGTTGTTCGTTTTTTTGTTATTGAGCTGCATGATCTGCTTGTAAATCTTGGAGATTAATCCTTTGTCAGTTGCTTCATTTGCAAATATTTTCTCCCATTCTGAGGGTTGTCTTTTGGTCTTGTTTGTGGTTTCCTTTGCTGTGCAAAAGCTTTTCAGTTTCATTAGGTCCCATTTGTTTATTTGTGTTCTTATTTCCATTTCTCTGGGAGCTGGGTCAAAAAGAATCTTGCTGTGATGTATGTCATAGAGTGTTCTGCCTATGTTTTCCTCTAAGAGTTTGATAGTGTCTGCCCTTACACTTAGGTCTTTAATCCATTTTGAGTTTATTTTTGTGCATGGTGTCAGGGAGTGTTCTAATTTCATACTTTTACATGTTCCTGTCCAATTTTCCCAGCACCACTTATTGAAGAGGCTGTCTTTTCTCCACTGTATATGCTTGCCTCCTTTATCAAAGATAAGTTGACCATATGTGTGTGGGCTTATCTCTGGGCTTTCTATCCTGTTCCATTGATCTATATTTCTGTTTTTGTGCCAATACCAAACTGTCTTGATTACTGAAGCTTTGTAATATAGTCTGAAGTCAGGGAGCCTGATTCCCCCAGCTCCATTTTTCGTTCTCAAGATTGCTTTGGCTATTCGGGGTCTTTTATGTTTCCATACAAATTGTGAAATTTTTTGTTCTAGTTCTGTGAAAAATGCCAGTGGTAGTTTGATAGGGATTGCATTGAATCTGTAGATTGCTTTGGGTAGTAGAGACATTTTCACAATGTTGATTCTTCCAATCCAGGAACATGGTATATCTCTCCATCTATTTGTATCATCTTTAATTTCTTTCATCAGTGTCTTATAATTTTCTGCATACAGGTCTTTTGTCTCCTTAGGTAGGTTTATTCCTAGATATTTTATTCTTTTTGTTGCAATGGTAAATGGGAGTGTTTTCTTAATTTCACTTTCAGATTTTTCGTCATTAGTGTATAGAAATGCAAGAGATTTCTGTGCATTAATTTTGTATCCTGCTACTTTACCAAATTCATTGATTAGCTCTAGGAGTTTTCTAGTGGCATCTTTAGGATTCTCTATGTATAGTATCATGTCATCTGCAAATAGTGACAGCTTTACTTCTTCTTTTCCGATTTGGATTCCTTTTATTTCTTTTTCTTCTCTGATTGCTGTGGCTAGGACTTCCAGAACTATGTTGAATAATAGTGGTGAGAGTGGGCAACCTTGTCTTGTTCCTGATCTTAGTGGAAATGGTTTCAGTTTTTCACCATTGAGGACAATGTTGGCTGTGGGTTTGTCATATATGGCCTTTATTATGTTGAGGAAAGTTCCCTCTATGCCTACTTTCTGCAGGGCTTTTATCATAAATGGGTGTTGAATTTTGTCAAAAGCTTTCTCTGCATCTATTGAGATGATCATATGGTTTTTCTCCTTCAATTCCACTTATTCAAGTAGATATCACTTTCATTCTTTCTTCTCTCAAGAAAGAGAACCCTAGGAGTGTCCCATATATCACACACATATATACACACATAGGATGTGCACTATTTGCATAAGAGATGGGTAAGCAATCGATGGTTCACTAGTCTAGTAAATGTGGTTAAATCGGTAGTTATATGCCAATGTAGTCTCCTATGTACTTTCATGGAAACAAAATCACATGGGATTTTGAGACTGTATTAATAGGTGAGGACATCTACTGTTTGATTTTTATGACATTTGGGTAGAGACTCATTCCCCTAAACCTCTGCTCTAGAGGCTAAGGTATGTTGTCACCACTGGCCAGCAGAGATAGATGGACCTGCAGGAAGGCAGCCAGCACAGGAAGCCTGCTGGTCTGGGGCTCCTTTGAGCTGCAGCTCTTACCACCAAACAGCACTTCTGTGGACCTCAGGTTGTATTTTCTGGGCTGCCTGCAATAGACACCTAACTTGCCAACAGGAGGCATATATTAGTTGATCAAGTAGAAATGTTGTGCAATAACTTTTCTACGAGCAGGAACTGCAGGACGAACCAATACCATTGCTGTTTGAATAATGTTTTCTCAACATTGAGCACCTTAGATTTTCTAGGCAAAAGGGACAGCTTAGGCTACTGGTTCTCAAAGTATGATTCCCAGGCCAGCTGGATCCATATCCCCTGGAAAGTTGTTAGAAATGTAAATTATCTGGCCCCATCCCAGACCTAGTGAATTAGAAATGCTGATGGTGGTGCCCGCAATCTGTGTGTTGGCCCCCCAGATGATTCTGATGTACATTCAAACTTGACGACCATCAGCATATGCAGTTTTGTGATGCTCAGTGAAAACTTTTCAAACTGATATCGGCCAAGCCCTGCTTACAGTTCATTGAAAGTCACAGAACATAAGGTCTGTTCAGAGTTCTTGAGATTGTCAACAGCAGGGCCAATTCTTGTGTCCCAGCATCCAGAATCACTGGTGAGTTACTGTGTACAGAAATGTAGCTTTTATGCAGGGGTCAGCAACCATGATGCATGGGTGAAATCTAGTTCACTGTATGTTTTTGTAAATAAAGTTTTATTGGGACACACCCATTCATTTACTTAGTATCTACGCTTATACACAGCAATGGCGGAGTTGAACAGCTGTGGCAGAGACCTTGTAACAGGCGATGACAGTTGCATAATGTGAGTGGAGAAAACTGTTGCAAGGTCAGTGCATGAAATCCTATCATTAGATTTAGATCTAGTCTATAAATATGTAAAGTGTCCCTATAAGTATTATACAGGGCACCATCAGCCAAAACTGTTGTCTTCTTGGGAATGAACTTATGTAAAAATGGGCTATTTTGGAAGGCCACAGCAAGAGCCCAAGAAGATGGGGTCAGCCTAGTAAAAGTTGGTTGGGAAAGGAAAGAGAAAAAACAGGTTTGGAATAGGACTGGCAAATACATATGCTGCAACTTAACTTCTCATGCAAAAGACAGACATCACCAGCAATCCTGATGTTCTTATTCTCAGAGCCCTAACTGGGCCTTATGACTGTTCTCTATACAGCTCTCTAGGCAGCCCCTATGGATCTTTTGGAGTTGGTGCTTTAGGGGAACTTATTAGCTATCCTATTCCTGGATTAAAGAATAAGATTGTCAAGGGCTGCCATGCAGTGGCTCTCTGGAACCCATGTGGGAAATTTCTGGGGAACATGGGAGGGTGTTCAGGAAGGAGAGATCTCCTATGAGGAATATTAATGAGAAAAGAGGAGGTAGGAGGGAAAGAAAAGCAAATTCTTTCACTTCAGGCACTTCTATATATGCTGTTTCAATAATCCTCTTTATGCTCCCACAAATTAGATAACACCCTTTTTTAGGGTAACCATAGCTCTTAAGTAACTTGCTGGAGGTAACACAGCCAGAAAGTGACATGATGAGGCACATCTGGTGTGACACAAAAGCCCATATTTCTCCACTACAACTTCTACCACTATACTGGTTTGCCTAAGTCTGCACTATTCCTTAATTTCACATTTGAAAGTGAACTTGACAGTATGGTATATCAAAATGAAGGACACACAGAGAGAGAGACAGAGAGACAGACATTAAGAGGCAGACAGAGAGAAAGGTAAAGAGACTGGCTGGGGACATAATTCAGAAAGTATATGGATATTTCTTCTAAAAGGAGAAAGTAAACAACAACAAAAGACTGTAACATCAACCATTCATAAGTAAGCAAAATGGAAAAAGTCTAAAATAACCATACCCCTTACACATAGCACGAGAAAACATCTGCTGCCTCATGTGACCCAGGAGGCAAGACAAATATTCATGTAGAAATTCTTCATTCTCTGGAGAGCATACTAACGGTGTGATGGCTGATGATAGACAGGAGGAATTAAAAAAATAAACTCTTCCCAAAACTGTGGAGAGACAAGATCAGAGCTGGATTTATGGATAGGTGAAGTAGGTGATTGCTTTGAGAACTGTCAGGAAGGCCCAGCTACTCTAAACTAGTACCCATCATAGGTACCAGTTTTCCTAAAACAGCATCTTTTGAAAATTATTCCTTTGATCTAAGCATTGCCCTGTTCTGGATTGCCTTTTTAAGGTAAGTACATTTGGAAGTGATAACATGTTCAGACAAAATTCACCAGTGATCGAACAACAAAGGGTGAGCAATAATGTCTTGCCACATAATTTTAAGTTTTTCAATGTTATAGACAATGCAAAATGCCTGAAGCATCCTTCCTTGCCTTTACAATTGTGCTAAATTTTGTCTTATAAATACCATAACACTATGCCAGTGTTAATCAGATGTGTTTCCCAGAATACTCATTCTGCATAATTCTCCTTGATTAAAGGGTATAATGGTAAAAAAAAAAAAAAAAAAAGTGTAGAAAATGTTGTCTATTTTATTCCCTTCATGATATACCACAATCAGTAACAAGTCATAGATGGCTCTGAGAAGCCCTACAGTAATGGGATTTAACCAATGTTTGCCCAAACGTCTTTGTCCAAGAGAATCTTCACTCCCACTCCCCACTATTAGCACTCATTAGAAGACAGTTCTGGAAGTTGGACTGTCATAATACAATCCCTAACACTTCTTTCCACTCACAGATTTTTTTCTTAGTCACATTTGAAGCTTTGATGGCTAAAGGCACTCCTATGACTTTATTGCCCATAAGAATTACGTAGAAGACTTTTAAAAAGTTTTGTTGACATTGTTCTGGATCAGTTATTCTAAGGACTGGTGAGGAATCTGGACTTTTATATCTTATAGTCTGACAATTAACTTATATAAGACTCGTTTCTAAGATTATATTTTGAGCTATAAAGGGAATAAAAAGGTATCTGCCTTAAGAAGCCCAAGTTTTGATCATAAAATGATCTTATCTTGGTGGATTTGATAAAATCCGAGAACAGAACATCACAGGTATTAGATTCTTTGGGACCCACCTATCTTCGTCCCTCCTCCATTTACCTGGCTAAAACCTCTTTCCACCCTCTGATTCCTGGCCCCATCATACTATTCTGGATCTAGCTTGATGTCACCTTCTTGATTTTATTGTATAACTTCTCTTTGACAGAAATGCAACTGTTACCCATCCATGTCCCTGGGGTCCACAACTACATCTCCTTCCTTCCAAGCAGTCTCCGGGTACCAGATTCTGTTCTCAGGGTGGATGCATGGGGCCCCCATAAGCATGAGTAGGCTCAGGCTTCTTTTGTGCTTCTTCTAGAGGGATAGAAGGGATAAAATGACTTTACTTCATCTGAGATGCTGGATCAGAGAAGGACTGCCAGGTGTCAAAGAATCCCTTGGTTTATCTGCCCTTCACCCACTCATTCACATCCCTCCTGGTCTCTGTGCTTGCCTTGACATCATCTAATAGAGGGACTGGAGAAGTCTGGAGAGAGAGAGACCCTTATGCAAACTGATATTCCTTTAAATGAGAAGAGGCTCCTAGGATATGTAGGGCAAGTCTCATAGAGGCTTTATCTTACTCTATGATACTATGAGGTACAACAAATAGAATTATTGTTCCAGTGTCTATTTATCTTCTATCCATCAGGATGGATAGAAGATAAAGAGAGAATTCAGAGGTGACTCCAAATTTTGGACTTGTACAACCAGATGGGGAGGATTGCCATTAACCAAGAAGGGAAAGAGTGGAGGAGGAGCAAACTGGGGGGGTGAAGATCAGGAGATCAATTTCTATATCTTTTGTGTTAGGCAAATACATGCATACTTACTAATTTAGACAATGGTGCATAATTGATCACTTCTTAACACACAAATAACAGCATGATCTCTAAGGTTTTCCATAGTCTAAAATTGTGATTTAATTTCATGCTAGAACTAGAAAAAAATACTAAAGCCTCAAGACCCCTAAGTACTTGGTAATTGCCCTATAATCCTAAACTATGATTTACTTCTTTATCTTCTGCCTTGTACTGGTCACCTCAGAGGCTTTCATAGCTTCCAGTCTCAGATAGCCAAGCTTGTAATTAGTTGCTCCTTAGAATGGGTTCATTAACCCTTTAAAAATTTTCTCTGCTATTTGCTTTGGACTCTAAATGTTTCTACTTGGCTTGTCTTCGGGTCAAATCATTTCTTCTGCTGTCCAAAGCTCAAAACCTTTGTGTGAAACTGAATGGCTGAAGGGCTTTTCCAATGAGCTGCTCCTAGGTTAACTCATAGTTAATTTTTACTTAATCACTCAGAGCTTCTCCTTCTGTATGAGTGAACATTACATTTGACTACCTGTTTCTTTCATTGTTCAGATAATTCCTTCTAATAACAAATAACATATGGCATGGCTTTTAAAAAGAGAAATTGTTTCCTTCTCTCAGGTGCAGCATATCCTGATTGTTAACATCAGATTTATAAACAGCCTCTATATGTTAATGGCCATGCTCTCTTACCACCAGCTCCTAAAGTAGAAGTACGGCAATGGCAGGGGTGATGGGGCCAGAGGCAAGAGATTTGAGACTACTTTCTTGTAATTTTGTCTGGGAAAAAGCTCTGTTTTAGGAAAGGAAAATTTACTATTATCTTCTCCTCTATAACCCAAAATTGGGATAAGTGATTTTTTTTTTTCCTACCACTTTTGGATATAAGAGGCATCCAGAAAGATGATAGGAATTTCCTAGACATTCTTATGGTTTCTAAGGATAATGTCTGGAAGAGGCAGACAAGCCAAGGAAAATGCAGCAATGGTCACCATATCCATAGCATATGATTCTCTATTCCTAGAATCAAGAAATAATGTCAAAGAGGCCTTTCAGGCTGGAATGGAGTCACCATCATTTATGTGTGCTTACCATGACCAAATATGTTCCAAGCTCAAAACAAAGGACTTTCAAAATGATTTTTGGAACAATCGATCCTTAGTTTTGGGAAGAGGAAATAGGAAAAGAAAAAAAAAGAAAATGGGTCTGAAGATTTGTATCAATTAAAGAGGGAATCATGGCAAAGATTAGAGGCTTTGTCTTAGAAAGTTCACATTCTGAGGCCAATTTTTGTGTTAGGTACAGGCTGTCCTGCAGGTTCAGAACACATTTCCTGAGGTGACTCTTATTTACCTTCCCAAGCCACACCAAAGTGAAAGATAACCAAAGCACTAATCATGTTTCTAATATTAATTAGGAGTGAAAGAAGCAAGATTTAAAAGATGATTAAATAATTTTTAATGCTTCAACGAGGGCCTGATATTCCATGGAGAACAGAAAGCTGTTGTCATCAAGGAAGCCACTCTGGTTGTGTGGTGTGTGTGTGTGTGCACAAGTGTGTGTGTATGCACTCTCACATGGTGTGTGTAAAAGGGGTGGTTGGTAGTCATGAGGGAAAAAGAAAGTGAACAGGTGAGGAAAAGAAAATAAGTGGAACAGTATTTTCTATTGCTAAGAACAGGACTACTTAGAGAGGGTGTAGTGAACTAAACCCTCTTAATCTACCGTCCATGGACTCCCTAAGCAGTGTCTCAGATTGTACTATTACAAAGTTTTCAAACCTTTAACAGATGCAGAAATTCTGATTCAGCATGGGCAAGGAAACCATGTTTTCAGTCGTCTCCCCAAGTCCACAATGATTCTGATGCCAGGTCATCTTGCGCATACCTTCAGAATTTCTGAGCTGATCTGTCTATAAATGGGGTTGATAAACACCCCAAACTGTAAAATTCAGGATGTCCCTGCATTTTACTTGGGAGGAAATCCATAGCTTATAAGAGTCTCATGGGGCTCCATAATCTCCCTAATATGCTAAAAACAAAAACAACAAAAAAAGAACTGAGTCAAAGGAAATCAAAGTTGCTGGTATTTGCAGTTTTTCTATTTATTAGATCTGCAGGTACAAGAGAAGCTATTCATCAGAAGGAGTTGGGGAAGGGCAAACCAAACAAGGCCAAATTAACTGATAATATATACTTGTGCTGAAGAAATATCTAAATAAAAATAGAATGATATTAAAGAATTATGAGAACTTAATAACTAATGTACCAAACAGATGTCTGCTCTTGCTATTTTGCACTGCATTGACCGAATGATCCGCAGTTGCATAAGTAGAGAAACTGAATTATCTTGCTCTTTGCCAGCCAGGTGCCAATTAGCATTTGAAGGCAGCCTGTCTTAAGCATCAAAGCAGCTGCTCAGTCTTGATTTCTTAACTTGTTTAAAATAAATGTCCCATCCCCAATCACAGCTCCCTGAACAGAGGTTAAGAGAAAGCATGGGAAAGGTCCACGGCTAAACTTGCTGTAGGCATGCAAGGCTGGGCTGACTGCCAAGGAGACATCTATGTGTAAAAATAGATAAAGGAATAAAATAACTCCTGGTCATATTGGTGAAGGAAGGAGGTATTTTACAATCAAGTGTGCAGACTTTCATTTTTTCATAAATGTTTGACTATTTATAGGAAAGCTATATAAACCTACACCATTATATATAGTTCATAAAGGTAATGTACTGATCTATTGGTAAACTAGAATTCCTTAAATCTACTGCTAAGTGACCTAATCCTATGCTTGTTACCTATGATTTCATTCCCCAACCAACAACTTACAAAATCAAATATCATTTTTTGTCTAGGCAAGAAAAATATAATTGATCATCATCAGTTTATTTATCTAGCCATTCCTTCCATCTTTTTCTCCTTCCTCCCACCTCTCCTTCCTTCCCTGCCTCTCTCCCTCTATTTCTTCCTTTTTTCTTTCCTTCTCCCCCGTAAATATTTAATAAGCATCTATTATGTACATGCTCAATGTCAGAAACATAATATGAGCTCAGGAAAACTATATGGGATGAATAAATGTCACCAATAACTTATATGATGAATCCAATGGTAACATCTATATCTTCATCTTCCTTGACCTCTCAACAGGATCTAAAGATTTAACCACTCCCTCTTTCATGAAACAGTATCTTCTCCTGACTCATAAAATTACAATGACCTGACTTTCCTCTGACTCACTGGCAACTTTCCAATAAATTTTCTGGGTCTTCATCCCCTGCTTGATCACTAAATATTGCCCAAGTGCATGTCCTAGGGTACCTTCTCTTTTCTATCTAGTTATTTCCTCTAGTCCTTGGGCTTTATAAATCATCTATATGCTAATAACTCCCAATTTTTCACATCCATCCTTGGCCTCTCCACTGAGCACTAGATTTGTTTATCTGACTGCCTACTTGATATCTAAATAAGTATATCTAAACGGAATCTGAGATTTAATATGATCAAACCTAAACTCCTATTGCCTCTTCCTCATTCTTCCCCATCATAATAAATAGCACCACCATTTTCCCATTGTTCAAGTCTAAAATGTAAAAGCTAGCTCTCAAATGTATGTATGTGTATTATATATATGTGTATATGAATACTCATATACACATGTTACACAGATGTGTATATATATATATATATACATAATAAATATACATATATAGAGAGAGCTAATATTTTAGTGGTTTTTCATATTTGTCAAGTATATAAAATAGGAACCCAGCAAATGTACATTGAAATAATTACTTAATTAGTAAGTCTTTGGCTGAAATAATTGCTTAATTAGTAAGTCTTTAGCATAAGTAACCTTCTTCAGAATAAATTCCAAATCAGTGGAACCTTGTCTTCCTAGATATTTGGCTACATGACCACTGGCTTATCAGTGATCATGGTTCCTGTCTATTTTCTTGTAGCCTCCTGCCCACCCTGCCCTTTTTTTTTTTTTTGTCTCTGATTATGGTATGCTATAATTCTCTGTCCTGGCTCGTGGTGACATGTCTCTTCTTCATATAGATGAGAATCCAAAGTCAATCTGTTTCTACATACTTTTAAATGTTATCACTGCAAGAAACTGTGGGTCAAAAAATTTTAAAACACTAAATGTTTATGCATACTGATGGTTTTATTTCTGATCAATCAGTTTATAAGAATGGCCAAACTGGGTTCTCTTTTGACACAGTGCATACAAAAACAATATTTGATATGTGCTTTTGGTTGCATAGTTTTGAAAATATAATTTTCTGTGATAAAACTCTGTCTTTGAAGCTGCTGCTTCCTTCCCATGTGGTATAAGAAAAAATAACAGTACCCACTGAGTCACATACTAAAGACATTAAGGGCAAGAGATAATTGGGAGACAGAGAAGAATCTAACTAGTATGTCATAATATACACTGCTGAAATGTTCACATTTGATGATTACTGACTTAGTAGAAATTTAATTTATTCCTAGAGGAATCAAGATGGGAAGATAGATTACCCTGATACTCTCAAAAATTTATGCTGGGAGTTCAAATGGTTTGTGAAATTTTTTTATGCTACGACTAATGATATTATAAATATGGTTTCGATCCCCTTGCTTTGTCTCAGAATAGTCCCATTCATTTTTAGATATAACAGCTAGATTTACATTTATCAAGGCTATCTTCCATTTACCATGCTATTTTAATGCAAAATATGATTAATTAGGAATTTCTGCTGCAAACTCACATGTGTTGCTCTTCGATTTTCTTAACTAAATGACTTGAAATGTATGAAAAATGAATTAATGTCTCCTATGATTTCTTAAATATTAAAAAGTATATATGTAGATAAAAGATAAATTTATTTGTATGACAGATACTCAAAATGCACCTTAAGTAGACAATGCTGTATCATTAATATTGACTGCAATCAGCAGAAATGTTTTTTTGAAAACTACTTAAGAGATTTCTACTTTTCAACTATTTTCAGCAGTGAGGTAGTGTATTAATGAGACATGTACACAGTGAACAGGTTGCTAAAGAGATATGATTTAGCTAGAAAAGACAGTTTCACACCCTATAAGCACACCTTACAAAGTGGTATAGTAGGGTTAAGAGATATTTAAGGAAATATCAAACAAGAAAAATTCAAAGAGTTTGAAAGTTATAAACGTAAGCACTAAGTAAAAATATATACTACAATTGGACAGTGAAGGAAGGGAGAAAGTGGAAATATATTAATCACATCAAGATTCATAAAGGGCCAATAGATACTGTCTCAGGAAATATAAGATTAAAAGTATTATATAAAATTATTGCTATAAGTATAACCACTAGAACCAAAATACAAACCATTTGTTCCAGTTAGCTATTGCTGAATAACAAATCATTTAGAAACTCATTGGCTTACAACAGTGACAATCATTTTATCATCTCTGTTCTGTGGGTGGGGCATTTGGAAATGACTCACCAGCAGTTCTGGTTCAGAGTCCCTTATGTTATTCCAATAATGTGGTTGCTGGAGCTGGAAGAACCTCAGGGCTAGAGCAAATAGGAATTGTCCAGGCATCCTGTTCTATCTGGTTTGTATAGGCTAGTTTGGTCTTCATTACATCATGGTAGTCTCAGTGCAATCAGACTTTATATGGCAGCTGCCTTTTTCCAGAGTGAACAGCCCAAGAGAGTGGAGTGGAAGTGCATGGAATTTTTATGACTTTGCTTTGGAAATTGTACAGCACCTCTTTTACATTAATTTATTGGTCAAGGTAGACAAAGCCCACTCCAGGTTTACAGGGAGGAGCCATAGACTCCATCTTTCCGAAATAGGATTGTCAAAGTCCAACTGCAAGAAGACCACATGGAATGAGAGACACTGCTGTGGCCATTGTTAGAAAAGACAATCTGCCACACTTTCCATTTTATCAGAAGAAATACATAATAAAAGAGATGGAATACAGACTGTAAAATTTGACTTAAAGTAAAATAATAGTAGCAAACACTATGTGCCAAGCACTTTTTAAAATTCTTTACAAATACTAACCTAAATAATCCTCACAATAATTCTAAGGAAGATACCAGTAGTATCCCCATTTTATAGATGAGGAAATTGAGGCAAGAGAGATAAAATAAACTGCCAAAGTCTCTACAGCTAATTGTTGAACTGTTTTTCTTTTAATTGGAGTATAATTATTTAAAATGTTGTGTTATTTTCTGCTGTACAATGAAGTGAATCAGCTATATGTATACATAAATCCCCTCCCTCTTGGACCTCCTCCCATGCCCCCCACCTAGCTCATCACAGAGCTCTGAGCTGAGCTTCCTGTGCTATAGAGCAAGTTCCCACCAAGCTACCTATTTTACACATGGTAGTGTATTTATGTCAAACCTAATCTCCCAATTCATCCCACCCTCCCCTTCCCCCACTGTGTCCACACGTCGATTCTCTACCTCTGCGTTTCTATTCCTGCCCTGCAAATAGGTTCATCTGTACCATTTTTCTAGATTCCACATATATGTGTTAATATACGATATTTGTTTTTACCTTTCTGACTTACTTCACACTGTATGACAGACTCTAGGTCCATCCACATCTCTACAAATGACCCAATTTCATTCCTTTTTATGGCTGAATAATATTCCATTATATATATGTATCACATCTTCTTTATCCATTCATCTGTCGATGGACATTTAGGTTGTTTCCATGTCCTGGCTACTGTAAATAGCGCTGCAGTGAACACTGGGGTGTTCACTGGGGTACGTGTGACTTTCTTTCTTTCATTTTTTTTTTTAATGTGTGACTTTTTGAATTATGGTTTTCTCAGGGTATATGTCCAGTAGTGGGATTGCTGGGTCATATGGTAATTCTATTTTTAGTTTTTTAAGGAACCTCCATACTGTTCTCCACAGTGGCTGTATCAATTTACATTCCCACCAACAGTGCAGGAGGGTTCCCTTTTCTCCACACCCTCTCCAGCATTTATGGTTTGTAGATTTTTTGATGATGGCCATTCTGACCGGTGTGAGGTGATACCTCATTATAGTTTTGATTTGCATTTCTCTAATAATTCGTGATGTTGAGTAGCTATTCATGTGCCTCTTGGCCATCTGTATGTCTTCTTTGGTGAAATGTCTATTTAGGTCTTCTGCCCATTTTTGGATTGGGTTGTTTGCTTTTTTGATATTGAGCTGCATGAGCTGTCTGTATATTTTGGAGATTAATCCTTTGTCCACTGCTTCGTTTGCAAATATTTTCTCCTGTTCTGAGGGTTGTCTTTTCATCTCATTTATAGTTTCTTCTTCTGCGTAAAAGCTTTTAAGTTTAATTAGGTCCCATTTGCTTATTTTTGTTTTTATTTTCATTACTCTAGGAGGTGGAGCATGAAAGATCTTGCTGTGATTTTTGTCAAAGTATGTTTTTCCTATGTTTTCCTCTAAGAGTTTTATAGTGTCCAGTCTTACATGTAGGTATTTAATCCATTTTGAGTTTATGTTTGTGTATCGTGTTAGGTAGTATTCTAATTTCATTCTTTTACATGTAGCTGTCCAGTTATCCCAGCACCACTTACTGAAGAAGCTGTCTTTTCTCCATTGTATATTCTTGCCTCCTTTATCATAGATTAGGTAATCATAGGTGTGTGGGTTTATCTCTGGGTTTTCTATCCTGTACCATTGATCTATATATCTGTTTTTGTGCCAGTACCATACTGTCTTGATTACTGTAGTTTTGTAGTATAGTCTGAAGTCAGGGAGCCTGATTCCTACAGCTCCGTTTTTCTTTCTCAAGATTGCTTAGGCTACTTGGGATCTTTGTGTTTCCATACAAATTGTAAAATTTTTTGTTCTAATTCGGTGAAGAATGTTCTTGGTAATTTGATAGGGATTTCATTGAACCTGTAGATTGCTTTGGGTAGTATAGTCATTTTCACAATATTGATTCTTCCAATCCAGGAACATGGTATATCTCTCCATCTGTTTGTGTTTTCTTTGATTTCTTTCATCAGTGTCTTATAGTTTTCTGAGTGCAGGTCTTTTGCCTCCTTAGGTAGGTTTATTGCTAAGTATTTTATTCTTTTTGTTGCAATCGTAAATGGGGTTGTCTCCTTAATTTCTCTTTCTGATCTTTCATTGTTAGTGTATAGGAATGCAAGAGATTTCTGTGCATTAATTTTGTATCCTGCAACATTATCAAATTCATTGATTAGTTCTAGTAGTTTTCTGGTGGCATCTTTGGGATTTTCTATGCATAGTATCATGCCATCTGCAAACAGTGACAGTTTTACTTCTTCTTTTCCAACTTGTATCCCTTTTACTTCTCTTTCTTCTCTGATTGCCATGGCTAGGACTTCCAAAGCTATGTTGAATAATAGTGGAGAGAGTGGACATCCTTGTCTTGTTCCTGATCTTAGAGGAAATGCTTTCAGTTTTTCACCATTGAGAATGATGTTTGCTGTGGGTTTGTTGTATATGGCCTTTATTATGTTGAGGTAGGTTCCTGCTATGCCCACTTTCTGGAGAGTTTTTATCATAAATGGGTGTTGAATTTTGTCAAAAGCTTTTTCTGAATCTACTGAGATGATCATATAGTTTTTATTCTTTAATTTGTTAATGTGGTGTATCACATTGGTTGATTTGCATATATTGAAGAATCCTTGCATCCTTGGCATAAATCGCACTTGATCATTGTGTATGACCCTTTTAAGGTGTTGTTGGATTCTGTTTCCTAGTATTTTATTGAGGATTTTTGCATGTAGGTTCATCAGTGATATTAGTCTGTAATTTTCTTTTTTCATGATATCTTTGTCTGGTTTTTTGGTATCAGGGTGACGGTGGCCTAGTAGAATGATTTTGGGAGTGTTCCTCTCTCTGCAAGTTTTTGGAAGAGTCTGAGAAGGACAGGTGTTAGCTCTTCTCTAATGTTTGATAGAATTCGCCTGTGAGGCCATATGGTCCTGGACTTTTGTTTGTCAGGAGATTTCTATTTACAGTTTCAGTTTCATTACCTGTGATAGGTCTGACTCTATTTTCTAATTCTTCCTGGTCCAGTCTTGGAAAGTTGTACCTTTCCAAGAATTTGCCCATTTCTTCCAGGTTGTCCATTTTCTTGGTTAGAGTTGCTTGTAGCAGTCTCTTATGATCCTTTGTATTTCTGCAGTGTTAGTTGTAATTTCTCCTTTTTCGTTTCTAATTTTATTGATTTGAGTCCTCTCCCTTTTTTTCTTCATGAGTCTGGCTAAAGGTTTATCAATTTTGTTTATCTTCTCAAAGAACCAACTTTTAGTTTTATTGATCTTTGCTATTATTTTCTTTGTTACATATTTCTCTCTTAAGGACAATGAAGACCTAATCTATCTATCCTAACAAAAAGTGGCTAAATTCACTAGTTAGAAGGAAAAGCTATCAAATTCATAAAAAAGAAAACTCCAACGAAATGTTATCTGAGGAATGTATGTAAAACAAAGTGACACAAAAATTAAAGAATGACAAGAAAGGGTAAAACATACCTGCGAATGCAAACAATTATAATACAATGCACTTTTAACAAGGTTTAATTCAAGGCAGAAAGTTCAAACAAAGGACCATACCATGATGAAAGTATAATCCACAGAGATCTAACAATTACTCATATCTATGCACCAAATAAAATAACATTTATGTTCATAAAGCAAAACTACAGAAATAAATGGAGTAATCAACTGAAACACATTAACAGTAGAATTACTATTCATCCTTGAAATAGTAATTCTACTGTTACTATTCATTCCTCTTTTCATCATTGGTAGAGCAAACGGAGTAAAATAAACAAAAAAACAAAGTAGGGATTGTTAATACTACTAGGGAAAAGTAAACAAAACCACAAATACTTGCATGCAGAAAGTAAAGAGAAAAAAACATATTCTTTTAAATAACTTTTGATCCAAAATGTAACTCAAACCTAGAATGACAGAATATTTTAAAAATATTTCTGAAAACACTACATATCAAATGTATGGGAGCCAGCTAACACAAAGCTGACAGAAAAATACATGAAATTTGATAGTTATCAATTACACCCACTTTAAAAAATAATGTTGATTAGGTCCCCTCTATCCTTGTTTATTTTTGTCCATCTTAATATATTATGAAACTAGTAAACAAATTCAAGAAATAAACCTTTGGATAACAATATTGTCAGCAACAAAATAGGTAAATCATTAACTAATCTAATGTAGAAAAGTAGAAAAAAGTGTAATTATATGAGAAATAAGAAATGATAATAGAAAAATAGCAATAAAAACAGGATTTTGAAAGACACTGAAAAGATTACTTTTATCAACTCTATACAAATAAGTCTGAGAGTTTGGATAAAATAATTATCTTGAAAAATAATCTTACCAGAATATATGAATTATTGTAGACAGAACTGATCTCAAAACTTGTACCAATATCTCCCCTCTCCAAAAAATAAATGAATAAATTTATTGTTTATAAATAAATAGTTTATAGCAAAGATGATTTTATAGGAGGAATTCTACCATTTTCAGTAGCAGCAATGTCCAGTTGTATTTAAATTGATGCAGAGAAAAGAAAGATTCCATATCTCTCTTTATTTTGGGGGAGGATAATTTTGTGGCAAAAATGTTCACATACACTAAACTGAACACCATGCTCACTTATATGTATCAGTGCTAAACTCCTAAATAAACTATCTACACACCAAATCCAGCAGTACAAAAAGTAATAATAATCAATGAAAAACTATGGCTTATTCCATGAATACAAGAATACTTCAACATAAATAAATATATTTATACAATTGATTATATTAATAAATCATATAAGATCACTTGATTACTTGCATTGGGACAGATAGGTATGTCATAAATATATAAATACTTCAACATTCCTTTTAAAAAAAATTTCTTGATAAAATGGAAATACACGGATACTTTCTCAAGATAATGAAGTGCACACAAATGTAACTTATATCCTTACACTTAAAAATAAAACATTCACATCAAATTGAAGATTAAGGCAAGGATGTCCTTTAGTATCACAAATATTTAATATTGCTCCAATGGTACTAGCCTAAGCAATTAGACAAGAAAAAAATTGAGTTATACAACTTTGGAAAAAAATGACATAATTATCAGGATTTCTAGATTTACATTTGTATACCTGGAAGAGCCCAGAGGATCCATTAAAACTATAAAAATAGATAAGAGAACTGTGTAAGGTAGTCACTCAAAATTAGGGTACTGGAATAAAATGCCTACATATATATATATGTATATATATATATGTATATATATATGTGTGTGTGTGTGTATATATATATATATATATATATATATATACACACACACACACACACATATATATATATACATACAGTTGATCCTTGAACAATGTGGGGGTTAGGGGGTGCTGGCCATCTGCACAGTTAAAAATCCACATAAAACTTTACAGTCAGCCCTCCATATATGTGGTTCCACATCCATGAATTCATCTAAACACAAATGGTGCAGAACTGTAGTATGTATTTAGAGAAAAAAATTGTGTATAAGTGAACCCATGCGGTTCAAACCCATGTTATTCAAGGCTCAACTCTACAAATGATAGCCATTTACAAGGAAAATTAGAGTAAAATATTTCATTTACAATGGAAAGAAAAAGGTATAACATCTATAAAAGACTGATAAAAATATGAATAATTTAAATGGCTTAAATTCTTAATTTTGACTAAGAAACAAAAAGAAGATTTAAACAAATAGAAAAGTGTGCCATTTTCTTAGATAGAAAGATTCAACATTATAGGGATATCAATTCTCCAAATTTAATCTAAAAAACTGATGGTATTTTAATAAAATACCCATAGGTTTCTTTATTTAAAGAAATCTAGACAAGTTAAATCTAAAATATACATGGAAAAGTATAAGCAAGGATTTCTGGGAAAATTCTGAACAAAAAGAACAATAATTAAAAGAAGCTAGTCTACGTAATATTAAAACACGTTATAAAGATAAAATAACTAAAATAGTGTACATATTTTTAGAATAGACTAAAAGACCAGAAATTAAATTTAGTGTACAATAAGGTAAATATAACAAAGATACAATTTCAAACCAGTAAGCATAGCATGGGTTATTCAGTAAAATGCTATTTAGTCAATAGTAATTTGGAAAAATAATAAAGTTGTGTTTCTACCTCATACTTTTTATCAATATAAATTACAGATGAATCAAAGATTTTAACATGAATAAAAGCACTAAAAACTGTAAGAAAACCTTGGTGAATAATTTTTAAGAATCTCAGAGTTGTGAAGGTTTTTCTAAGTATTATACAACACTTTTGAAACTATTAAAAGGAAAAAAAATGTATAAATTCATTGCATAAATATTCAAGGGAATTTTCATGGCATAAAAATTATGAAGTCAAAAGATAAATGGTAAGCCAGATAAAACATATTTGGAATTCAGATCACAAAGTGCTAATTACCTTAAAGACCTCTCCCAAACCATCCAGAAACAGATAATTTGCATGAAAGAAAACACAAAAGGCTACTGATCATCATCATTCATTATAAGAGAAATGCAAAGGAAACTTACAGTGAGATACCATTTTTTGCTTAATATATTGGGGAAAATGGGAAAAGTTTAATAATATACGATGATGATAAAAGTGTTGGTAGAAGTGTAAATGGGAGGGAAATTTGATCAAAATTTTGGGATGGCGATTTGGCATATCTATCAAAATTACATGTACATAGCCCTTGACTCAAGCATTTTACTTCTAAAGAGTATATCCCACAGATATATATTTGAGGAACGACAGAGAAATACTGGAAAAAATCTAACTATCCATCAATAGGGTTATCTCAAAGTAAATTAGTATGTTTTGTTAAAAATAATGTGTGAGTTCTATATGTACAAATGTAAAAAGATGTCTGAAAGTATGTTACAGAATAATGTGTGTGTAAATGTGCATATATCTACTTATACCACATGCTTAGATATGCATAAAGTATAATATTTTTGGATAATATACAAGAAATTGATAACAGAGGTTGCTTCTAGGGAACAGAGATAACGGAGATAGAAGTGAATTTACTTTTCACCAACCATACATTTTTGCTCTTCAAACTTTTTACTATGTAAATGAGTACCTATGTAAAAATAGAGAAAATATTTCCATTTTCAACTCATTTTGTCATTTCTTCCTTTTCTTTTTTAATATGTCAAGTGTGTTTTTTAAATGAAAATGTCTTGAGAAACTTCCAGCTGCTAAGAGGTCTCAACTACCAATAAAAATCATTATTTTTTTTCCATTATACTCTTGGAAGGAGACACTTTATACTCTTGGAAGATAGGAGCTAAGAAAAATGATGACCCTATTGTTTGGTGCATTTCCAAAGTCCAGCTCAGTAAAGTTTAGGACAAGTTTGTCATCATGTCTGTATATGGTCTCATGGTTTCATAGGATCTCAGAGACAAAATGGACCTTAAATGTCACGTCTTTTGCTTTGTCTTTAATGATTTCCTGACAAATGCTATGGCTCAGCTTCTGCCAAAAGATGTGAAAGTTTTGCAATTGTCTTTGTTGTAATTAAAGTAAAATCCTTATTGAAAGATTTTCTCAGAATATTATGAAGATATCCTGGATAATTTCTTTTCCATGTACAGTTTGAAAAAAAGTCACCGTATACAATCCTGCTTCTCTGTGAAGCCCATTTTTCTTAGAACACTACCCCTGTGTGTACACATACCATATCTCATATTACACAACACTGCAAACTCCTACTTATTTATCCAACATCGCTCCAAGATTGTTATGTATCTTTATTCCCACTGCCTACTTAGCATTTTGCCTGGAACATAATAGGTAATTAATAAATGCTTCATGATGAAGGCATGCATGTCATTAAATCTGAGGGCTATTTTTTTCCAATATGCTCAGTAGTTTGGAAGATGATGGGCTAACTTTCTTCCTTTTGAGGTAATTCAGCTTAATTCTCACAATTCATCACAATTCAAATCAAAGTCTCTCTCCCCATCAATATCTATTTCTGCTAATCGGAATTAACAAATGCCGAATAAATTTCCTATTCTCAAACTGACATTACACCAATAATAGTAATAGTTATGTAGTTATGACTTCCAAAAGTACAGACATAAAGATAACCAAGTAAAGACCTTCACAGTTATTTTATGTGAGCTGAAATTCAATTTTAAGTATCAGGTAAACTGAATTTAGGGAAAAAGAGAGACCTCCTGTGTAAAATGAAATCTAATTAGAAAACAAATGAGCAAACAACAACAAAACACACCCTCCAAAAGAAAAATGCTCTACTTTCACAAGTAACACAGAGCTATTATGGGATATATGATGCAATAAGTATTTAAGCTATTGTAGTTCCTGCCAATAAAGGTTTTAAACTACAAAACAGTGACTAAGATAGGTAACCTTTCCTCTAGAGTTATTTTAAGCAAAAAGATAATGCCTGTGTCTAGGTTTGAGTTGGACTCACTGACTTCTCAAACTTCCTTTCAGTTTTATAATTTTATTGCTTTTTGAAGGAAAAAAAAGGTCTCCAAATTTAGGAGAAGAAATGAGACTCTATGTTTCTGAGAGGAAACATAGTGGCTTTATCTGTAGTAGCACCCTCCTTGAATAAAAGAGAACTAGGTCATGGAGGTTACAGCAATGACTACCAAAGCAGAGACAGTTTTCTTAGGGAAAAATCAAACATTTACATATGGCTTCAAAAATACAATTACTTCTAAAAATTCAGGATTTAGTCAGAATATACTGTCTACAAAGGTATTACTCACATTGTCCAAGATGTTCTTGATAAAAATCTGCATGTGAGTTTAGTTGTTCTGTGAAGTTGAATTTAATTGCAATAGGTCTATTTAATATAGAAAGGATAGAAGTGATACAAAAATAAATAAGTATCCTCCAAGCATCTATTTTGTACTACAAATTTCTGCATGCAGAATAATATAAGCATTTTAAAATGTCCATGATAAAACATCAGAAAATAAAGTGAAAGTCACTCAAAGTGACTTTGGTTAAAGACAATGGATTGATTCCTATGTATTTAAATAATAAGGTAATTCTACAGAGATGATTTTTTAAATAAATAAATTACCGTGCAAGAACTCTGCCCTGGTTACCAGCTTTAGCTACTGGGCTGGAAGATTCAGGTTTTGAGTTTTTTCCCTATTATCTCCTTAATTCCAAATCATACTGCTATCTTTGAGATTCTAAAGTCTCAGTTGTCTTTTTTTTTTCTTTCCTTAAGAGGAAATCGTTCCACAAGAGCCAGATTGCCCTCTGATGTTGTGCCCTTTCTCCCCTCACAACCCTCTACTCTTCTCCCTCTCCCCTAGTCTCCTCCTGCTCCTCTTCTTTCTCCTCTCTCAAAATTCTCCCACTACATTAGAGAAAGCCATAAAACAAGCCCCGGCAGTCACTGCGACACCTATGGTCCACCTCTCTATCTCATGAGTTGATGCTAGTTCATTGATTCTCAGACTTGAGTGTTCACCAGAATCATCTGGGATACTTCCTTTTAAATGCAGCTTCCCCCATATTTCAGTGTGCTAGGGCTGCTGTAGCAAAGTACCTTGAAGTGAATGGCTTAAAACACAGAAATTTATTGTCTCACAATTTTGGAGTCTGGAAGTCTGAAATCAAGGTGTTGGCAGGGTTGGCTCCTTCTGAAGTCTGTGAGAGAGAATCTGTTACCCATCTCCCTCCTAGCTTCTACTGCTTTGCACGTTCCTTGGCTTGTGGACAACTGCCTTCATTTTCACGTGGTGTTCTTCCTGTGTGTGTGTCACATTTCCCCTTTTTATTAGGACACCATTCATATTGGATTAATGGCCCACTCTGTTCCAATATGACTTCATCTTAGCTTGACTAATTACACCTGCAATGATCCCATTTCTGAGATGGACATATTGTGAGGTACAGAGGACTAGAATTTCAACATATGAATTTGGGAGAGGGGACACAATTCAATCCATAATACCCCTTTTGAAAGTTTGATTCAATTGGTCTGAGGTAACAACCAGCAAACTATATTTTTAACAAATATATCTGGAAATTTTGATGCCAATGGTTATCAGCTAATCACTTTTTGAAAACCACTGAAAAGACGGGGAAGCAAAAGCTCACTTATTAGTTTTTAGAGTGGTGATTCTCTCCTGGAGATTGCAATATTTCTTCTGACTTTTTCCACTAGAAAAGCTTTGCACTATCATTTCCTTTAGAGTCATATATATTGTTTAGAAGCAAAACAAAAGAGGGACTTTCAATGCAGAAATCCCTGGCTCGGATTCTGTTCCTGTGACTTCCTCATTCATTAGTGTATAATCTTGGGCAAGTAACCTAATTTTTGTGAGCCTCTATTTTCACAATTGTATAATAGGGATAATCTCAGTTGGGAGAAACAGGAAAAGTGCCTGGCACAAAGCAAATGTTCAAAAATGGTAGCTATTGCTCTCTACCCTAAGCTTAGGTCATGGCACAAAATAATATTCTTGTAATATCTACAGGAATAGACACTCCTCAGACAAATAGTCTCTATCTAAACATCAAGTAAACAAACAGAGGGTGGGAAAACTCATTTAAAATAATTCTTAGTTATTTTTTATTGCACAAATAGTGCATGTTTGTTGTGTATTAGAATGTAAACTCTGTAAGTTGGGAGCTTTGTTTAGACCACTGCTATCACCTTAGTATATATTGCAGTACTACCAAGTAGTGGCTCAATAAATAATTAAATACATTTACAGATAATTAGAGAAACAAAAAAGCAGGAAGTAATTCCATTCTTCAAATTCCAAAAAAAGTATACCCTTCCATATATAATGATTGAGGCTATATTTTATATAATATTGGGTTGGCCAAAAAGGTTATTCGGGCTTTTTCTGTAACATCTTACGGAAAAACCCGAACGATCTTTTAGGCCAACCCAATATCGGGCAGTGAAAAAATTATGTGACATTAAGCATTCTTATAAAGGCAGTTTTAAATGACAGCATAGTATTTCATTGTGTTCAGGTATCATTATTTAACCATTTTGGGGGAAATTTTGGTTTCTTTCTAATATTCATTCTTTTAAGCAATGCTTTGATATTGTTGGTAAATATTATTTTCTTGTGATAAACCCCCTGGAGAAAATTTATTGAGTTAAGGAAGGAAGCACCTACTTGGTTTGGGCAGCATATAGATGGACTCCAGCCACTGAAGTATGACAGTACTAGCAGTGCCCCCTCTTATGGACTGTTACAAAGAGGGGTATCCCTTCTGGCTTAAGCTCTGAAGAGGGGAAACAGGAGCAGAAGGTAGTGAGTCATGTAAAGAGTGAGGAACCTGGAATGATACATGGAAGGATTTGGAAAATCAAAAAGTCAAGGGCTGAACTGTGATAAGCATTGCTCAATTAATTAAGGTTTCCATAAAGAATGTGAACTGACTCTCAGGAAATATATACTGTAAAATAAGACAACAACAAAATAATAAATAGAATTAGGAAAAATGCCATATCATACAAAGTATTAGCATTAATGGAATACATCAAATAGATACATCTGCATCACAAAATGTTATAAATTAGAACACTTGTTATGAACTTCCTGAAAGCAAACAGCACTAAGCTTCTGAATCCCAGAGTATTCAGTGCAACACTATTTCATGGGGATATAATGGGTGTAAAAAGAAGCAAACATAGGAAAAGGGATTATGTGACCAATGCATTTGGGAAATAATGGGCTAAAAAAATCCACTAATTTTTTTCCTGTGGTTCATCAGAGCCTGTACTATTCTGGTGTGCACTCCAAGTCTCCAAAAAGGGTCACAGAGTGTATATAACCCTTTCAAAACTTCTTTGACACCAAACATTTTTATTCACTGAATGTCACCAGGGACTACTGTTCCATGGAACACCTTTTAATATTGGCTTCCAGGATATTCAAAGCCAGGTTACAATGTCACTGTAGCAACTATTGTTCACTTAGTTGTATTTTTCCTAGACTTCACTCACATCTCTATCTATACATGTATCTATATTTATATCTTTGTGTGTGTGTGTATATATATATATATATATATATATATCATGACTTCATCATTTTATCTTATTTTATCGTATTTATTCTTTATTCTTATTTTATTGTATTTATTTTATCATCTTATTTTATTGTATTTATTTCCTGTGAGTCATTTTGAATCTTTTATGGAATTCTTTGTGGAAAGAATTCATTATTAGTTATCTAAATAAATAATGCTTATTATTTTTATATTTGTGCTATAACAAAAAGACCTGCCCAGGCAAACTGTGGAACAGTAATGCTCTTTCTCCAACTGGATCGGCATGTATACTTTTCCTCTGTTTTTGTATCATCTTTTCCACTATAGTTCCATGGTCACTTATTCCCAGCATGCTCTCAAGTTAATTGTTAGTTATATTTCTCCTTACACAGTCATGTGTCACAGCTGCCATACTGCAAGTGGCCAGTATATGGGAGTAACACTAAATGACCATCCCTCAGTTCCAAAACCTGGATTGACATTTTCTTCATCAAAGTATTATTTAGGTTAATTGCATTACTTAAAATGAAACTGTTCCCAGGAGAATTTGTGTATTTAATGTTTAATCACAGAATCTGATTTAAGTCCTATGCCTTACATATTTGCTATTATTTGTGACTTTCTTTTTAATATTTGAATTTTATTTTATTTATTTTTTTATACAGCAGGTTCTTATTAGTTTTCCATTTTATACATATTAGTGTATTTATGTCAATCCCAATCTCCCAATTCATCCCACCACCCCCTTCCCCCCCCCACCCTGCCCCTTTCGCCTCTTGGTGTCCATACGTTTGTTTTCTGCATCTGTGTCTCAATTTCTGCCCTGCAAACCGGTTCATCTGTACCATTTTTCTAGATTCCACATATATGCATTAATATACGATATTTGTTTTTCTCTTTCTGCCTTACTTCACTCTGTATGACAGTCTCTAGATCCATCCACATCTCTACAAATGACCCAGTTTCGCTGCTTTTTATGGCTGAGTAATATTCCATTGTATATATGTACCACATCTTCTTTATCCATTTGTCTGTCAATGGGCATTTAGGTTGCTTCCATGACCTGGCTATTGTAAATAGTGCTGCAGTGAACATTGGGGTGCACGTGTCTTTTTGTTATTCATGACATTTTCATGACAAATTTTCACTCTACCTAAATGCAGTTCTTTTTAATATGATCATCTATAAATTAATACTATTCAAAAAAGGTCTTTAAGGTTAGCACTGAAGTTCATGTCAAATGCAATTTCCACTGTAAACATAGTCAGTTGGAATAATCACAGCCTGTTAACAAGATTAAGACTATTTAATACTTTTTAGGATTCTTAAAATACCAATTTCATAATTTTTAGTTACTTTACATAAATTGTAAAGGATTTATAAGGATTTCAGACAAGTTGATTAATGCCTTAAAAATCTTTCCTCAAATTTTACTCCTTTCTTAAGGACCCGCTTGATTTCTTGTAATGAGGAGGCATTTGTCTTCAATATACCTGACCAATAAATTCCTCATTAGGAGAATAAACTCTCTCCTCTCACTTCCAATATCTAAAAACACAAAAGGTCTCCTCCATTCTAAACCATCTTTCTCTTTCTCAGTCCTCATCCTGATTCATTAAAACCTAAAGGAGGTTCTCATATCTGTAGTTTATATATGTATCTCAGCTCTGGAGTATGAGCTATAGGGACCCAAGAGAAAAGTCCAGAAACCAATTTTGGAAACTGCTGAATCTGAAAACAAAAGCTTTTGGTGACATGCCTAAAAATAATTAGCTACGTTTAATTCCAAAAATAGACTTTCAGTGTCTGCCAATATTTTAAGAACTGAAGGAGAAACTTCAGGTTTATTTTTTAAACCTTTTTTAAAAAAACCCTTCAGAGAGTTTTTTTTTTAATGAAACTTGGCTTTTCCTTATGTTCACATGGGGCCCAAGTAAGTAGGTTGGAAATGTGAGGTCTGCTTTTTGGCTTAAGTGAATGTTACCAATTGGATCTAGTTTTCAAGCCCATCTCAGAATGTAGCTCCTTTTATACCAAATATTGGACTAGTGTCCATTATTTTGTTGCTGGCTTACTTTTTGTTAAAACTAATGTAAGAATCTTACAGTTGTTCCTAAGAATGTTTAGAGTTTATAAATATATGATTGCCAATTTATATCCCAAATACAATTAAAAGAGACTTTTATGTTTAGATTTTTCAATTTGACTTTAAAAATCACCATAACCTTAAAGCCAAAAATAACAGTCCTCTACTACAGCAGCTCCTCGGGGGGGATCAAATGCAACTCAATATTTTGATGGAGATAACATTTTGTTAAGTTCATTTAAAGTATTTTATGATGATATATCTTGCGGCAGTGGATCTTCTTTATTCATTGCACCCATTTCTCCACAGAAAGAATGAGAAAAGAGGAGACTGGAATTATGAATCTTTTATTGCAGAATTCTGGTGGTGGGTAGCTAGGGGAAAAGAATCATGTGTAATTTGGGGGAGATTCACAGTTAATTCTCATTTCCTGTGTACAGAATTGTCCCTACCCTTCCATTTATTGTATCTGGTTTTTTGGAGAGCTTTCCTAATTTAATTTCTATAGAGAATAAAGCTCCTGTCTGTTTTAGATGAGTGAAGAGATCTGGGCTTCTAAATGCTTTCTGTACAGAATTTCAAACGACACACCAGTTTTCAGACTCATTCCATTCACAGGCACACAATATCTATAACTCCTGAGCGTTTGGGTAGCCTTGAATCAGCTCACTTCACACCTGTGTCACCTTCTGCAGGTATTTAGGCTTTCTGTTCCTCTGCTCTGCTAAGTCCTTAGCACTTGGTCGTCGACTTTCCATTTCCCACCATTTTATTGACATCACTTCTCTGCTGCTATCTTCTCTTTCATTTTCTTTGTCCTTTCTGGGTTTGCCCCTGTATAGCTAAATTAATGAAGTTTTAGGAAGGAGTAGAGATAAATGGATGTGTTCCATATGCCATATTTCTTCCTAATCCATTTATCATAGTGCAAAAATTTCTGTAATAAGCTTATGTAAACTTGAAAGCCGTTATGAAATTGTGCTGCCAATCCCCACGCTCTATACTGATTTTTTTAAATAAATTTATTTATTTTATTTATTTATTTTTGGCTGTGTTGGGTCTTCGTTGCTGTGCGCGGGCTTTCTCTAGTTGCGGTGAGCGGGGGCTACTCTTTGTTGCAGCGCGTGGGCTTCTCATCAGGGTGGCTTCTCTTGTTGTGGAGCACGGGCTCTAGGCGTGCGGGCTTCAGTAGTTGTGGCACGTGGGCTCAGTAGTTACGGCTCAAGGGCTCTAGAGCACAGGCTCAGTAGTTGTGGCGCATGGGCTTAGTTACTCCGCGGCAGGTGGGATCTTACTGGATCAGGGATCGAACCCGTGTCCCCTGTATTGGCAGGCAGATTCTCAACCACTGCGGCACCAGGGAAGCCCTATACTGATTTTTTTTAAAGCGTCCTCTCATTGATCTTATTTATCCACCTTCTAAACATTTTATGAGAATACTGACTTTACTTTTAATACATTAGATATTTTCATATATCAAACATATACTGAATGCCCGATATATGTGATACATGTGTTGGTGCTGGAAATATTCTGTTAGACTCATTGTACATATTATTCTTTCTGTCTCACTCTGTTGGTTGGAGTCATCTGTCCTGAGCACATAAATCTTAAGAACTCTTTCCAGTAGTTCCTAGCTTCAGTTTCCTTTGGGAATTTCTGTTCATACTGCAATTGGTCTCATGACCCTATTGGTACTTTCTGGTTGTAGTGGCCATATTTTCTGAACTAAAAGTCAGGGTCTATTGTCTGATGGTCTTACAAAGAATTTTTGTGTCCTGACTTGTGGATTTATTTTAAAGTATAAAAATCAAATCACTGTTAGTAATAGTTCAGTTTAATAAAACTTTTGAATTCTGGGTCAACATTAAGCTAAGATGAAAAAATAAAGATATCTCTGTCTTAGAGGAACTTAAAGTATAAGTTCATAGTTAATAAGTTGCCCATTTTGAAAGAGTACATTTACAGGAAATTAGAACTGTCCTAGAACATTTCAGGAGTATGGTGAAATGATGTAATGGTATGGTTTGGTTAATGAGTAACTGGAAAAATTTCAGTAAATGAACATCTTTCTTGGTGTAATTTATATTTTACTTCAACTGATAAGAAAACAGATTCACCCTCCCAGGCTTATAATCATGGGAAGACAAGCTGTGACACTACTCACACAAAAATAAAAAATTCCACCAACTTATCTTCTTAGCTTTAGGGCTATAAGCATAAATAATTCAAAAGAACTTCCAGTGAGCTTACTCTAAAGCTATTCTAATCAAACAAAACGAAATCCTAAATGAATTTTCTTCATCCTATAATGACAGAAAAAATCCATGTTCTTCATGCCACAAGTAAATCACATTGACTTTTTTATATTAAACTCAAGCCCCAGTTATTTCAGTGTTTTCCCAGTTTCTAATAGCTTTGGGTTCTTGGTGGTGTCTACATCTCCAGCCATGTTTCTCAATGACTTAAGGCATTGAATCAGTAGATTTTAAATAAACAAATAAAGCTCAAGACAAACATTTGAACAATTTCCCTATACTTTAGTAGTCCCTGGACCACAGATTTGTAAAGTAGAACCCAATAGAGTAATTGGGAATTGTATTATTCTCTATCCTTGAATTCCTTCAGTTTAATGGGATAATGTTAATTCATGGAAACTTTAGCTGAAAGAATAAAAATATTGGTTTTCTTTACAATAGATGCTATTCATAGGAGCTAATAAGCTGAGAGAGCTACAGTAAATAATGTTTTTGTGATATTATAATTAACTGCAAGTTTTGTATAACTCTTCTAAAAAAAAGAGCCACATTACTTTAAATGGAAGGACTGTATATGTGTGCTTAATAAAACTGAATTCAAGCTTCCACACCTGTGCAAAATTTGAGTAGAGAAGAGAATCAAACATTAAATGGAAGGACTGTATATGTGTGCTTAATAAAACTGAATTCTATCTTCCACACCTGTGTAAAATTTGAGTAGAGAAGAGAATCAAAGCTATAAAATTGGTAGAGTTCTACGAATGTTGTACTCATCTCTGTGTTCTGGATACTGATTGTTTCTGTGGATATTTTGTGGTGTTAGGACAAATGTTATGTTTCTTAAATTAATTTCTTCATGAGACTCCTATCCAGTTAGAAAGGATGTCCAAATGTAAGAGGAAGTATCATATAACCAAGAAAGGAGCGTCATCCCCAGAAAGCCTCCAGAAGGCCATAGTAGAGCCAGGAACTGAGCTCCAGCCTAGAATTCTATTATTCATGCCAGACTTTGAATGATGAGGATTCTCCCATGATGCCATTGCTTGTATTTATCACTTGGTGATGGAGAAAATGCATAATTTCATAAGTACTCTGAATTTCCTGTTTAAAATCAATCTCTATCTTCTTAATTAAACCACATCTGTAAACTTTTAAAAAACTGTGACAAATATACGCAGATTATATAATATTGATTTATTTAGTCTACCAATCATGGACTACACAAATATAGATTACTCAATGAGCTCTTGCAATTAATTACTGTAGTCCATCAGGGCTCAGTTACTTACCAGCTAGTAATCATGACCTAGATTACTTGAATTTACCAAGAAAGTGTCAATTCCACCTCTGTTTTTTGTTTTGTTGTTGTTGTTTGTTTTGGGTTTTTTGGGTTATTTTTTTTAGTTTAAGGGCAACTGTATTTCCTGCCACTGAGTTATAACATAAATCACTCTCATCTCTAGGAAACACCTATCAAAGGGTTTACCACTCAGGTAGTGGAATAATTTTGAAGGTGTATTTCCAAGGTCTTTCTGCCATGGTTAAACATAGGTGAAGGGACTTGTTGTTCCCTCTTGCAGTCAGGCTTTTGTCTCCCTACCCCTACTCCAAGAAAGAAAAAGTTGCTGATTTGACTAGTCTAAGCCTGACATAATGATGGCAATGAACAGATGTGGGCAGAATTATGTTTTTTGAAAGGTGGGAACCCATATTCTATAACTGTTTTCTTGCATTTAGTGTTTGAAATAGGTAGGCAGAGCCAGGCAGGGCTTGAACCCTAAGGACAAGTCACTCATATTTGTGTGATTCATATTCTCTCTTTCTCTCTGCCATCCGCCCCCCCATTCCTTCTTTCAGAAAGTAGCAAATGTATATTCCTCAAATATAGATTCAGGGAGAATTACTCCCCCTTCTTTCTTGCTTGCTTGCTTTACTCTTTTCTTCCTTTCTTGCTTTCTTTCTTATACTATTTTAAAGGTCAAGGTTAAGATCCTGCTTAGTATTCTCATGCTTAAATGTGACTTCAATCACCTTCTGGATGACATACTTGTAGTTCAGAATGAATAGTTTAGACTTTTAACTTGAGGTCTAATTGGTTACTACAAAAAGAGGTAAATTGGTAGAAAGAAAAGAACAGGACTTTAGAATTAGAGTTATAATTTAAATTTTGGATTAGTTAAGTGACCTTAAATGACTTTGAGCTTCAGTTTTCCCCTCTGGGGAGTATAGATAGTATTTTTAATAGAAGTGATATGAGGATTAAATGAGTCTGAATGTATGAAGATAACACCATCATGAACAGGATCGTCATCACCATCATTACTTCTCTGTGTTGAGTGATAAGCTCGGTATAGACATGATTTCATTATTATCAGCCCCAATTATAACTTAGAAAATGGAGACTCAAAGAAATTTAAATATTTTCTCTAAGATAAGATGGCAAATGGGGGTGAGAGACAGGATTTGAACTCAAGTTTGTCATATTCTAAAGTGTATACTCTGAACTACTATCTAATATGACCTCCTGCATGTTCCCTTTATCAATATAACCAGTTTCATTCTGTTAATGCACAATGTGTGCATGAACCGGATTTAGGGAAAGAATTGTGCATCCTCTTTTAGCTCTGGATCTCTGAAGGTACTTGGCTACATGTATACTCTGAACAAAATAATGATTTAATCATGTCAAGTTGAATTCATGTATCAGCTAGATCTGTGTTGTCCAATGCAAGAGCCACTTTTACAAGTGGCTATTTAAATATAACTTAATTAAAATGAAATAAAATTTAAAAAATTCAGATCCTCAGTCACTAGCCACATGCCATGTGCAAAAGCCATATGTAGCTAGTGGCTATTGCACTGAACAGCACAAATACAGAATATTTCTATCACTGCAGAAAGGTCTATTGGACAGCGCTCAACTAAATGAATTTCAATGGGAATGTGAAGAAATTTGTTTATCGAGGAGTTGTTTATCACAAATCACAGAAGACACTTAATTAGATAGGTCTTGTGTCACCTCTTAACATACACACGTACACACACATAGGCTCACAATTATGTAAACCAAATATAGAGACTTAAAATTCATTCTGTAATATTTTTCTTTATAGTCAACCTGAATCTGATGCTGCATGCAAAGCTTTGTCCTGTGCAACAATATTTTTAAGCAAAGCATAGCAGATACATTTCTGTTATTACTTACCCACTTCAACAGGTTCTGATCTTGTATACTCCAAAATACATAGGCCTGTGAAACTGCATAAACATTAGTCATCCTCATTATTTGAAAGTTCCTAGAGAGTTCAATTTGTTGGAGAAGCTTCAATAAAGGAGGAAGAGAAGTTATTTAAGAATCCTTGGGGGCTTCCCTGGTGGCGCAGTGGTTAAGAATCTGCCTGCTAATGCAGGGGACACGGGTTCGAGCCCTGGTCTGGGAAGATCCCACATGCCGCGGAGTAACTAGGCCCGTGAGCCACAACTACTGAGCCTGCACGTCTGGAGACTGTGCTCCGAAATGAGAGGCCGCGATAGTGAGAGGCCCGCACATCGCAATGAAGAGTGGCCCCTGCTTGTTGCAACTAGAGCAAACCCTCGCACAGAAACGAAGACCCAACACAGCCATAAATAAATAATAAATAAATGTTTAAAAAAAAAAAAAAAAAAAAAGAATCCTTGGGGTTTCCCTGGTGGTGCAGTGGTTGAGAATCTGCCTGCCAATGCAGGGGACGCGGGTTCGAGCCCTGGTCTGGGAAGATCCCACATGCCGGGGAGCAACTCGGTCCGTGAGCCACAATTACTGAGCCTGCGCGTCTGGAGCCTGTGCTCGGCAACGAGAGGCCGAGATAGTTAGAGGCCCGCGCACCGCGATGAAGAGTGGCCCCCGCACCGCGATGAAGAGTGGCCCCCACTTGCCGCAACTAGAGAAAGCCCTCGCACAGAAACGAAGACCCAACAAAGCCATGCATACATACATACATACATACATAAAAAGAATGTAAGCAGACAAGAATAGCATTAAAAAAAAAATTAAAAAAAAAAAAAGAATCCTTGTGTTTTTCTGGAGGAAATTTTTTTTTGGGGGGGGGGGAGGATTCCTTCTCTCTTTTGCCCTTGAGTTTTGCCTCAAGAGTTGCCTTTTCTTTGTGGTGATTTCGCCATGACTATAAGGTGAAATCTCTTGATTTCACATATTTGCAAGTTTTAAGAAAAACAATCTACTGTGAGGACAGTGAGACCAAATCAGGGGGTGCAAAAACACATCTTTTAACTTTTCATAAAATATTCTTCATCTTTTTTTTCATTCTGCTCAACACAGGATCTAGCTAATTAATACTTGAGTTACATTTATTGGACATTCAACTCAACATAAATAAACATTGCTCTGAAGAGTAATAATATTGGAGTGGTATTTTATCATGATGGCGAATATTTCTTCTTCTTTTTTTTTAATCAGTCATCAATTTTGTACACATCACTGTATACATGTCAATCCCAATCACCCAATTCTCCAATTCAGCACACCACCATCCCCACCCCACCGCAGTTTTCCCCACTTGGTGTCCATACGTTTGTTCTCTACATCTGTGTCTCAACTTCTGCCCTGCAACCCGGTTCATCTGTACCATTTTTCTAGGTTCCACATACATGCGTTAATATATGATATTTGTTTTTCTCTTTCTGACTTACTTCACTCTGTATGATAGTCTCTAGATCCATCCACGTCTCAACAAATGACTCAATTTCGTTCCTTTTTATGGCTGAGTAATATTCCATTGTATATATGTACCACAACTTCTTTATCCATTTGTCTGTCGATGGGCATTTAGGTTGCTTCCATGACCTGGCTATTGTAAATAGTGCTGCAATGAACATTGGGGTGCATGTGTCTTTTTGAATTATGGTTTTCTCTGGGTATATGCCCAGTAGTGGGATTGCTGGGTCACATGGTAATTCTATTTTTAGTTTTTCAAGGAACCTCTGGAGGAAATTTAACAAGGCAGGAGAGATGGCATTCTGATATATCGAGCCAATCTTCAGAAATAGTCCATACAGCCATAAATATATGGAAAATGAAAAGCCAGAGTGATCAAACAATTCCAAGAAAATAAACAGATAAGCACAAAAAACGAAATGAATCAGCATGCCTTTCTTCTGCCTGGTTTCCTGAGGATCTATATAGCAACTAGTGATATAAAAGTGACTTATTAAGAAACACATCCATTCTTTGTTCTTGGGTCCTGCTTTTTGTTGTTGTTGTTGTTTTGCTTTTCTTTTCTGTATAAAGGCAGCAGAGGCTATTTGTGTTACAAATATTCATCATTCTCTTTTTTCCTGTTTGTCGATAAAGGCAAAATTGTTACCTCAGTTTAGAAGCAGCCACTTATCAGTTACTTAATAAAAAGAAATATCTCTAGGAATTACCAAATATAAGTATCTTCTAGAGTTAAACATGTATTTTAAGCATTGTATGCTTGTATTTATTATCTGTGTAGTATTGGATTCATTTACCTCTGGAAAATGGCTTTTAAAAATCTTACTACCAACACAGTAAGGTGAATGTGTTTAATGGAAAAGATGGATATCTTCTAGCTTGCATTTTGTAATTATCAATTACATTCTAAGTATGCAATATTACCTAATTCAACCTTCAATGTCTATATTTAAAAAGGAAGGACAGAGTTTTACTATTAGGTATACACTTAAAATGTGCTTATGAGAGATAGAAAGATTATGTTTGACATTTACATTCAGAAGAGAAAACTAAAATGAACAAAAATAAAAAAGAAATGTTTTTCCTAACCTCAACAGAATTTTGAGATATTAGATAGGAGAATACAATTTTAATGTTAGGTTAGAGAGAGCAAGAGCTAAAGACAGAAGTTTAAAAAAAATGTTGGTATTCTTAGTAGTAAATAAAATAAACTCTTCTTGATTAAGGATTCCCTTATATTTGCATGCATAAAATCAAAATGGATTAAAAATTGCTGATGGACTGTGACATTCCCTTTGTTTGGATATCTACTCTTGTGACAGCTGACAGTTGTTGAAATCTTGCAGATATTAACAGGAGTCATGCCCAATCACTTGGAAACACTTTTATCCAAGAATGTTGCATCAATCTGTAGAAAGTCTCGTCTACACTTGAAAATACACTAAAGGATTCTGCCACCTTCCCAAAGAAAATTTGTTTTACTTCAACTACTGAATTCCATTTTTTCCAGAAAAAAATGTTATAGTGTGTTTCAAAAATGTCCCTCTGGGGACTTTCCCAACTCTGCCTGAAGGTGATATGAAGATGATACTACAAGTCTGTCTGGCCCATTTTTTCATTTTCTATCCCATTAGCCCATACTGGGAGTACACAGAAATGTAGCCCTAGAGCAGAATCTCTGGGGAACACTAAGGAAATGATGGCAGGAACTAGTATAGCTATTGAATACATAAAATAATCAGAAAAGCTATAGGTCATAATTGTCTACATATAAGTGAAAATACATTCTCTGAGAGCAGGGCCAATGGTGTGCATATTTCCACACTGTTTTGGCAATCTGGTGCTACACTAAAAAAGACAACCTCAAAATAGAGACAAATCAGCTCATTCCCCTGACTTGTCTGTAAAACGTACTTATAACCACACAGCAAGGGCACATTCCAAGACTCTAAAAACCAGAGGTTAAATGTGAACACCAGAGGGATCCAGTGTGCATCCCTACCATGCTTTTAATAATATGGAGAATTTTAAAAGCAGAAATTCTCTTGCTTCTACAGGAAATGCCAAGTTCTCCTCATTGTTGTTTGGCTGTAAGAAAGTCAGGGACACACTAAGTGTGGCCACTATTGCTGCTCTTCCACTACCAGGGCTGGGATGTTAGCTGGTAGAGATACTCCCAAAACCCAGAAGACAATTTCAGCGGTGGGTTGTCTGGCTCTGGTATCCAGTCTTAAGGTCCTTCTTTAGAATTCATACAGACATTTTATACAGGAAAACAAGACACAGAGAGGTCATCACCCCACTTCATTCCACACCTGCAAGACTTCAAAGTTTGTGTTTGAGGGATTGGGACATGGTAGAAGGGCAAAGTGCTGGAAGAAGCTCACCTAATGAATTACTGTAGGAAAATATGGGCAGTCAAGGATGGCCATGAAGGTTTCAAGAATCAACAATGATTAGAAGTCAAGAGGGAAAAATGTTATGCAAATATCCATCATAAATTGAAATGTATGCTCACTTGCACATATGAATTAGCACTTTATAATTAAAGCAAAAAAACATTCACTGTGGCGCCTGAATCACATTTTTGACCTGGAAGAACAAGTGCATCTCTTCTTTTTATGTATTGAATGATTCAGCCTAATCAAACAACTGGCAGGCCAAAGAGCTAAACAATAAATTCTGTGTAAAAGAAATGTTACCAAGCATTGTGCTTGTGTCTGTGTGTGTGTGTGTGTGTGTGTGTGTATGTGTGTGTGTGGTGTGGACTGAATTGATGGAAATGTCTCATCCATTACATCAACATGGTTATGGCATGGCAGCATATAAAATACACAGGACCAGAACTCATCATGGAAACACTCTTCAAAGTCACGGTATTGATTTCAATTATGATATCTTTCTTGCTAATGCATTCTGCGTACCTGTCGGTAGGCAAAGGGAGCAGGATTAAATCAAACTGAAAGCCATACCTAGAGCAAAAAAGGCTTCGTGGAGCCCAAAGAAAGAGGAAAGAAACAAACGCTGTGAGCTAGGAGAGCCATTCAGAGAAATGTGCTCAATGGCATGGGGTTTAAAATCGCCCATAAAAATGAATACATTATCCATCTTTTTCTCTCTTGGCACTTCTGCAGTTGACATTACCACTGTCTGCTGTGTTAAGATTGGGAGAACTAAGCTGGAAAATGTGATAGCAAATCCTTAACTCAAGCAGCAGTATACGAAGCAGGCTGTTAAACTGCCATGTTAGCAGAATGAATAAATGTCAACATTATTTTAGAATGATTTATTACATCTATAACAGTTAAAATAAATAATGTGGCCCCATAGTCCACAACCCATGGATGGCTTTTCTAATTCAGGATTCTGCAGATGGCATTTTCTATCAGGATGACATTTCAGACCTTTAAAAACAAAATTTGGAATTTTGCTGGGGATTTCGAACGTTCTCGGCATATTATTTCAATTATTCTGGAAGGAAGGGCTGTGGTAGAAAAGTGCTATCAAGTAGTTAAATAAAGGAAGGGAAGAAAAAAGAATGTGTGACCTAATTTGCTTAGATATCTATCACTGCAGAAATGGCAATTGCAAAGGTGATTGCTTTGTAAAATGTCTTTCTTCAATCTGATTGCTGCGTTGACAACTTAAACATTCCTACAGATGAACTTCTACTGAGCAGAAATTGCAGAGGAAGAATAACTATGTGGGTTCAGAATGCAAAATAAAAAATTATACCTGCATATATATTTAAACATTCTTTTTTAGCATTTATGGAATACAGCATATTATCTATTGGGATTTTTAAATTAAAATATAATAAAGGATTTCACTGGCAGCAACATTTTTTTAGAACTCAAATGGCTTATTTATGATCATTATGAAAGTTGCTGCATTTCATAGTTTGCCACCTTTAAAATAGGACACCATTCATTCTAATAGGTGGATCAATAAATGAGAAATTTTCCATACTATGAAAGAGAAAAAGATATTTGGAAGTATTCAGATGATTTGTTTTGCATTTTATAGACAGAAAATGGTATTAAAAATGCAATACACTTGTTTTAGGTAAATGAGAAGGGCCAAATAAATAGATATTAATATAGTTACACAAATCATTGGTGTTGATGTCATTAAATTTATTATAATACATATAGTACATATAATACATATCTACTATATATAGTACATAATATAAATGAATTGAGTGATGTATTGTTTTTATACAATTATTTTTAAGACCACAGTACCCGATTTTGGGTGAACTTCTGAAATAAGAAATCCCAGTAAAATTAATTAGGTAATTTAGCCTTTAAGTTAACAAACACCACACATAAGTGAAATAGTTCCTCTGCCTTTCTGGAGTATATACTATTATATATGTACTATATATTTTCTGGAGTGTATACTATTAAGGAATTTTAAAAGAAGTTTTGAAGTTGATAAAAAAAAAAGGCACATGAAATGAAAGGTGAAAAGAAAAAGAAAGGTTTGATAAGTTTGTGCATATTTTCCAAACATAGCAGTTCGGTTCATACACTTTTGCTCAGAATACTTTTTACATTTTTCCTCTGTATGAGCGAACATCACCACAGAAAAGTTGGTATTTTAAAACAGAGTCCTGGAAACGATTTTTCTTGAAATATTTTCTTTATATTTTTCTTCTTCTAGTGCCCTTATTTTCTCAAACTACAGTTTATATTGTCTCCTTTACTGCCCTGATGTCCAAAATAGGCTTCACATTTTGAGTCTTATAAAAGATACTTGGTGATTTACAATGGATCTTGGTCCAAAAGACCCCCCTCTAACATTTCAACTCTCAGATATTGAGAAAATCCATGACTACATGAAATAGGAACTTTTCAATGTATGAGATTAACAAGGAAAAAAAGAATATGTGACCACAAAAAGATGGGGTATTTTATTTTGTGGTACTCTTTTTGTTACTTTTTGTATAAGGTACGAGGGTGGGAAAAAAAAAAACAGGATAATTACCTATTATGAGATTGAGGTGAGGAGTAAACTACATATCCTAATGAAGTAACTTGGAAAAAGAGGAAGGAGATCTATTCTTGTTTTTTTTAAGATATTAATTGGACCCATATTTTTTTAGTATTTAAAAAAAAATTTTACTGGAGTATAGTTGCTTTACAATGCTGTGTTTGTTTCTACTGCACAGTAAAGCGAATCAGCTATACATATACATATATCCCCTCTTTTTTGGATTTCCTTCCCATTTAGGTCACCGCAGAGCACTGAGTAGAGTTCCCTGTGCTATACAGTTGGTTCTCATTAGTTAACTATTTTATACACAGTATCAATAATGTAAATATGTCAATCCCAATCTCCCAGTTCACCCCAACACCCCCAACCCTTTCCCCCTTGGTATCCATACATTTGTTCTCTATGCCTGTGTCTCTAATTCTGCTTTGTAAATAAGATCGTCTATGCCAATTTTCTCAGATTCCACATATATGCATTAATATATGATATTTGTTTTTCTCTTTCTGACTTATTTCACTCTGCATGACAGTCTCTAGGTCCATCCACGTCTCTACAAATGACCCAATTTCGTTCCTTTTTTATGGCTGAGTAATATTCCATTGTATATATGTACCACATCTTTATCCATTCCTCTGTTGATGGACTTTTAGGTTGTTTCCATGTCCTGGCTATTGTAAATAGTGCTGCAGTGAACACTGGGGTGCATGTGTCTTTTTAAATTATGGTTTTCTCAGGGTATATGCCCAGTAGTGAGATTGCTGGACCATACGGTAGTTCTATTTTTAATTTTTTAAGGAACCTCCATACTGTTCTCCATAGTGGCTGTATCAATTTACATTCCCACCAACAGTGCAAGAGGTTTTCCTTTTCTCCACATCCTCTCCAGCATTTACTGTTTGTAGATTTTGTGATGATGGCCATTCTGACCAGTGTGAGGTGACAGCTCATTATAGTTTTGATTTGCATTTCTTTAATAATTAGTGATGCTGAGCATTTTTTCATGTGTGTGTTGGCCATCTGTATGTCTTCTTTGGAGACATGTCTATTTAGGTCTTCTGCCCATTAGGAGATCTGTTCTTAAAGCAGTCTAAAATATAGACTAAACATAAAAGCTAATTTGGAAAAGGACAGAGGTGAAGGTGGAGTTACAGATATGCATATCTAGATCTGAAGACTAGAGTCTGGGTTCTGCCTCTGATATATGATATCTAACCCTGTGTGAAGTTAATAATTTAATCTTTAATTTTCAATCAGTTTCTTCCGTTATATAAATGCGAGTAGAGTTGATTCAAAGAAAAATGAAGTATCTAAGCTGATTAAGTATGCACTTACAATGCAGACCACATTTTCCAGTAACTGAATGTAACGATTAGGGCTAATCTGCTTCCCAGCTGGAAAATCAGTTCTACCCAGGTCACCCAACCAAGCTTGATCTGAGGTGCAAGAGTCACAAGTTCTCCACCTTGAAGACCAGAGATGACTAAGCATGGCCTCTGGTTCTTCTGTGTCATTTCACACCCTGATATCCCTTTGCCACAACCCTACCTCCTATAACTGGATTTCTGTCCTGGACCTTGGGTGAGGAACATGAGATCCTGACATGCTCATGTTCATTATTCTTCTCTTGGAGACTGAAGTCCTTCCTTGAGCCTCCATTCTTTCACAGGTAGATCATTTGTCATTACAGACACAAGGATAAGGCTTCTACTTCTGAGTGTTACGTATTTCAAATTTCCTTTGACTACCCTTTGCACATTGGCTTGAACAACCTGAAACTTTTCTTCACTGGTGACCATTTACCAGAGTCCTCATCACTTACCTCTTTGAATGTCATCTGAGCCAGGCAGGCAGACGCTCAGAGCTCCTAGTGGCCTCTGCAGCTGGATTGGCTTTTGTAGAGTTAAGATGACTTGACCCAATGTCTACTGGTGAGTCAGTGGCCCCATCCTGTTAACTATCCCTGGACCTTTAAATTCCACTGAAGTAGTAAAGAAATATTTTGGATGCCTTTATGCACCAGGTACCCTTGTAGGCCCTGGGCATATAGAAGGGAACTATGAAAAAATAATCTGTGCTTTCAAGAGGCTTAATACTCAGAAGCACTAGCTGTTTTCCCCATACTTGCTCTTTCTTTAGTCTGTATAAAGAATGGATGTTTAACTTGTGGCTCATTATTTAGTTACATTCCTTTATATTTCAAAATAATAGATATGCTTGTCTTATCCCTTATTTTAGAGTTTCTTTTTTTAAGGTCTCATAAATAGGAAAAATAGTGCCAAGTAAGATTTCATATTATTGCTGTCAAATTGTCAATATATTTATTTTTTTTGTTGGAGGCAATGTGAATACATATTCCTTAAATTATGATTTTCCTACAAAATGTCTGTCACATAGATCTTTTATCAAGATTATATTAAGGTTTAGTTTTGGCAAATCAGTTTGTCACATAGATCTTTTATCAAAATTATATTAAGGTTCTGTTTTGGCAAATCAGTTTAACATCCTTCAAAAAGGTATCATGAAACATAATCTAGATATGTGGCTTTTCTGGTGGTGAATTTTGTATTTATACCATTTATAGTTACTTACGCATATTACAGATAACCATTCTGCAAAGTGTGTTCTACAGAACACTGGAGCTGCTACGTAGTGTGTGCAAAGAAGTTTTCACAGGCTAATAAGATTGTGAAATGCTACACACCATATTTTCCTCTTAGAGGTTCTCAATGAAGATTAAAGTATTAAAATTCTAAGTACTCTTGTAAGAAAAAAAATACCTGCTTGAACTTTAGCACAACATTTTCCAGACTTATTTAACTATGGAATTCTTTTGTAAAAATTTAATACTGCTTTTCAGAACAGGTTAACCATGCGAAATCATCTTGCTGTTTGTCTCCTGTCACGCAAAATTAAATTCCCTGAGAAAGGGACTCCTGGCACCAGTAGTATAAACTAAGCACTCATCTCAATAGGCACAAATGAGTGAATACAATACTACTATGAATATTTTTTAAAATAATGTTATTTGGAGTTATATTCAGAAATTTTTTTAAACATCTTTATTGGAGTATAATTGCTTTACAATGGTGTGTTCATTTCTGCTTTATAACAAAGTGAATCAGTTATACATATACATATGTTCCCATATCTCTTCCCTCTTGTATCTCCCTCCCTCCCACCCTCCCTATCCCACCCCTCTAGGTGGTCACAAAGCACAGAGCTGATCTCCCTATGCTATGCGGTTGCTTCCCACTAGCTATCTATTTTACGTTTGGTAGTGTATATATGTCCATGCCACTCTCTCACTTTGTCACAGCTTACCCTTCCCCCTCCCCATATCCTCAAGTCCATTCTCTAGTATGTCTGTGTCTTTATTCCCATCTTGCCACTGCGTTCTTCATAACCTTTTTTTCTTTCTTTCTTAGATTCCATATATATGTGTTAGTATACTGTATTAATCATTAGAGAAATGCAAATCAAAACTACAATGAGATATCATCTCACACCGGTCAGAATGGCCATCATCAAAAAATCTAGAAACAAACAAACAAACAAAAAATCTAGCAACAATAAATGCTGGAGAGGGTGTGGAGAAAAGGGAACACTCTTGCACTGTTGGTGGGAATGTAAATTGATACAGCCACTATGGAGAACAGTATGGAGGTTCCTTAAAAAACTAAAAATAGAACTACCATACGACCCAGCAATCCCACTACTGGGCATATACCCTGAGAAAACCATAATTCAAAAAGAGTCATGTACCAAAATGTTCATTGCAGCTCTATTTACAATAGCCAGGACATGGAAGCAACCTAAGTGTCCATCATCGGATGAATGGATAAAGAAGATGTGGCACATATATACAATGGAATATTACTCAGCCATAAAAAGAAACGAAACTGAGTTATTTGTAGTGAGGTGGATGGAGTTAGAGTCTGTCATACAGAGTGAAGTAAGTCATAAAGAGAAAAACAGAAATGGTTTTGACCAGAAGCTCTGAATATGGCTTAAAAAGAGTTGAAGTTTTTACTTTTCAAATCAACTTGATCTCTTTATTGTTTGTTCACCCATCTGGTGAACCTGGTTTGTTCAGTTCCCATGTGGGTTGGTTTAGATTGTTCCATTCTACAAGGTACCTAAATCCTAGATTTCTGACCTATAAGATCACCATCAGACACCTCATAAACACCCACAACTGATCTCCAGGAAAAGAGAGGTGAATGCTACTGCTTTCTGTTGCCAAATCTGTACCTCTATTGCAAAACAAATAAGCAAGACAAACAAGTACACTGCCACTTCAAAGGAAAAAGACTTCCCAGAAACAAACTAAAGGTATGCATTATGATACATTTGCTACTCCTACTTGCGGGTGGGTAGAAATGGGGTCAGAATCACCTTCCACAAAGAAGGCACATTATTTTGTGGTTTGTAATTATGTGAGAAGTACTCAGGGAATTTAAAAAATTACCAGTAATAAAAGGGGATATTAAAATTCTCAATTATTGGTCTGAATTTAAAAATACAGGCAGTGTGAATTGCAGCTCTTTCTGGACAAAGGGTGAAACTAAGATATTCAGTGCTTCTTCTTACAACATAAGAAGGATGAAGAAATGCTGCAAATAAATCCCTGATCATTCTTACAGAGTCAGGAGGTGCTTTGATTATCTCAACTTTATTTCACATTCATGAATATACCCAGTTATCCACTATTTTAAGATGTGTGATTGCTTCTTTCCTACAGAATACACTAAGGCCTTGTTTGGGTTTCCATCAAAGTAAATAAATATATTAAGTAAGGCACTTCCACCTCTGAATATTCTAGTCAAAATCCATTTTGGAAAAATACCCTTCACATTCATCAGAAAATTTTATCTATATTACCTTTTGTAAAATGTGTATGGGTTTAGGTTTGAGATATGCTATGAATCCCACTTCAAAAGGGAAAATCCAGGGACATGAATATATTCATTTTAAAAATAAAAATGAAATTCACAGAACAAAGGAAGACAAAAATATATACCAGAACAGGTTTCTTGTTTGACTAGTTATTCAACAGTAACATTTTTGTGGCAGAAATGTTTCCCATTCAGTAATTTTGAATCCAATTCTACTCTGATAAAAAATGTGGTAAATGTAAGGAAGCATTGAATATTACTTTTTAAATATTGCTGTAACTTGGTATAAGTGTAATTTAAATACTGCATGAAAATAAATGGCATTTTCAGGTATTATATAACATTGTTCCTATAAAATTCCAGTCTAAGTCATAAATCACAGCTTTTGAAGCAAACACCTAGGTGCAATGATGCATTTCTAACAAATAACTCATTTTAACTATAAAAAACCCATTGACATGCCGGATTTTGTAATCAGAGGTTCTCAGCTGCTCACCTTGAAATTAAAACTTGAGTTAGGTAAGGGAAAAGTGAAGAAATCAGCATTACCTCAGGTTTTATTTTAACCAGGGCACCTTCTGAATCTAATCAAAATTAGACATTTGTTTCTTAGTCTGAACCACCGGCAGTTCCTGTGATAATTGGGTCTATTTAATTTGTTTTAAAAAATATTTAGAGAAATCTAAATGTGCACAAAACACTGAGTAGAATGAAAGATGAGTAAGATCAGTCTCTGCAGTTAAGGAGCTGAAAAATCTAGAAATGGAGAAAAGTCAAGTACATGAACAGCATAATATTCCAGTCTTACCATGGTAAGTTTCCAAAATTAAGATATGAGGTGAGGGAGATATCATACGGTTTTAAAGACGGTAGGATTGACTAGGTAGAGGTGAGTAAGAAGGTACTCAGGGGAGTAGCTGGAGTATGACCAAATCTAACAGACGAATGAAATTATCAGATATTTCTAGGGAACAGAATAGTCCAGATGCAGGATAATGCAATGGCCTGAAGACCAGAATCACCTGGAAAGGAGAATGAAAAGGAAATTGGAGTAAGAGGGTCTTGCTTTCTAAGTTGAGGAACTTGTAATCAGTTAGGCAAGTAGCCACTGTGGACCATCACATGGTCCTGAATACAGGACAGACTGAAATGATGTTGTGCCATGGAAAGATTAACAAGATGGTTATCAGACTGGATGGGATGGGAGGAAAGAAGATGGAAACAAGAAGACAGGTTTAAAGATCGAAGGAATAATCCAGACAAGAGTTAAGGAGAGCACAAACTCTGGTAGTGGTTATGACAGTGGAGACAAGGGGATGGATGCTGGAAACTTTATAGAACTTAAAGCTTAAAGACCTGGCTGTAGATTGCATATAGAAAGAGAGAGAAAGAGAGAAAGAAAAAGCTGGCTCTAATATTTTGAAACTGGATATATATTGTAATACTATTACCAAAACATGGAAGTCAAATGTATGAATTTATCCTCAGAAATAAGATAATGAGTTTGGTTCTGGATATTTTGAGTTTGAGAGTGCTAATGGTATCTAGTAGAGAAGGCCAGAGGAAATTATAGGCATAGAGTGGGTTAATGTGTAAATGTGGAAGTCACCTACAGGTGGTAGTTGTAATCATTGGGATGGATGAGACAGCACAGTTAAGGTATAGGAAACCTAAAGATAAAAGTGTTTGAATATCCGTATTTGATGGGGTAGGGAGAAGATCAAGAAAAGGAGTCAGTAAACAAGAAAGAAACTAGCAAGGAAAAAGAAAATACCTATAAATTGATTTAAGAAGGAATGTGTTAGATTTAAAATTTTATTACTGAAGGATATAAAATATTATTGGGAAATATTTTTTAAAAAATGTGAATACAGGGACATATGCTCCTAGGTGATGAAACCGAATATTTAAAGAGTAACCACAGATGTCAAATTTCCTCAAACTACAGTATATGTTAAATGTGACGCAGATCAAAATACCAACAGGACTTTTCTAGCAATTTGATAAAATTATGAGGATAGCCTAACTTTCTAACACCAGAGAGTCTAAACGATAATATTGACAGTTTAGTGCAGTGAAAATGAAAATTTCTTAATAAGAAAAAACAAAACAGGTAGCCACAGAAAGTGGAATGATGGAGGAGATTAAACCAAAGGCCCAAGATTAAATCAAGCGACCCAGGAACAGTATGGTTAGTTAGCTTATTGGTGGTTTTCACCAGAAACAGGGAATTTACTGTGCAATTGACATTAGTAAGTCCAAGGCCAATTTCTCATAAAATTTTAGACCTAGATATGGTTTTTAAGATTCATATTGTTTTCAGGTGTATAGATTTGCTCTTTGGCAGGCAGAGGTTCTAATGGTAGTATCAGTTGGGTCAGATCTCTAACCCATTGGGTTGTTGTGAAGATTAAATGAAATAATCCATGTAAAGTGCTTAGAACAGTGCGTGGCACATAGTAAGTGCTCAGTATATCAATGGGTATTGTTATTACATGGACTATCCCCTCCAATTTCAGATGAGGAATTTGAAGCTATGGTAATGGACATAAATCCAATAGGAGCTAGCAGAACAAGAACTAAAATCCAGAAATCCCCTGAGGTCACCAAGCAATTTTAAACATTAATAAGCTTTTGGCCCTCCTTTACTAATACCATGGATTATGACTGCCCTATTGTGTAGGGCAGGGGTCCCCAACTCCCGGGCTATGGACTGGTGCTGGTCCGCAGCCTGTTAGGCTGGCCGGCGAGCCAGTGAAGCTTCATCTGCCGCTCTCCATCGCTCACATTACTGCCTGAACCATCCCCCTACCTCCCCCCCATCCGTGGAAAAACTGTCTTCCAGGAAACAGGTCCCTGGTGCCAAAAAAGTTTGGGGACCGCTGGTGTAGGAGATATAGAACAGGGGCACAAGTAGTGGAAAAACAGAAGTTCAACTTCTCTTTCCTATTTTCCTCTAAGTTCTTTTTGCCATCTGGCCCAGCTATAATTTATGTCATATTTAAAAGCGAGAATGGTGCATTACACATTTAGTGACAGTTTTCTAAAATGGGAATTCAGAATCTATATTGTTTGTTCTATTCTTCCCCTCTATGTGGTCGGTATGTGTTCTTTAACAATAAAAGTGGTGTTCTTTTTTGTTATGTTAAACATTAAATATTTAGACGACACACCCAAGTAACATTTGAAACTCAGCGATTTAAAAAAAAAGCGTAAAATGGCTCCTAGAAGAACTATTTAGAATCCCTCTAGTTAACAGTCACGTACGATGTAATAGAGTTACAAACAGATCTTCCACCAGAGGGCTTCTGCTTTGGTTACAACCCTTTTGGGGATTCCAGTGTGAGCAGTAAGGATGCTTAGCTTACCATCTGTCTGGCATACGAAGGAGGGTTCGCTTGGGAAAGATGGCAGCCAAGAAGCCACAGCATCTACTGAATACCTGAAATGTAAGCTTCTCCTTTCCATCTTGCAGCAAAAACCTGTGACACTCTGACGGACAGTAACTAGGGCTTTATTTTTTTCTCAAAAATAAGTAAATAAATAAATGCTCGGTTTATATAAAGTCTCATCTTACTGGTTCCATCTAGTTACAATTTACTAAGCAACATATTAGCCTTGAAAAAGGGGATGAATCCTCTATTTCTGAGCCAGGTACCCACCTAAAGGAAAGTTCCTTACTCTTAAAATAATCTAGTATGAACTCCCTCTGCACAGTATCTTGAGAAGCAGTCACAAAGTCACTGGAAGAATACTTGTACTACATTTTATGAATTTGTAAGGCAGCTCTGCCTCTATCTTTAGAATGGTCTCAGTGTTAAAGAGATCAACTTTTTATTCATCCAACTTTTTATATAGCTTCTGCCTTTGATCTTGGTTTTGCCCTGTGGAATTACACAGACTAACTCTGATCCCTTCAGCACACAACAATATCATGACTTCACCCCTCATGTACATTCCTTCTTTTGGTTTAAATATCTCTTACTACTCAGGGGGAAATGTTGGGATTCAAAACTTTATACCTAGAACGTTATTGTTTCTATTAACAAGCAATATAGCGATATTCATAGATAAAGCAAAACTTCAGAAAATATTAAATCTATGTGCCATTCTTTAAAATACTATCTGAATCTATATTTAAGTAGCTTGATATTTTAATTTAAATTAAAGAATGGGGAGATATAAACTGCTTCATGATAAACATCAAAACTACTCAGTAATAAAGTTAAATCTAAAAATACCTGAAAATGTGTTGACAGCACTAAATGTGTGAAAAATTATTCTTAAAATAGAGTAAGATTTAGACTAGAATACAATTTTAAAATATTTTGGAATTCTAAATATACATATTTAAAAAGAAAAGAATGGGGAAAATAAAAGTATGCAAAATTCCTCCTCTTACTTATAGTGAAAGTTAAAACATATGGTTTTGTACTTATTTCATTAAAAAGGTGAGTTAAAAAAAAGTTAAGTAGAGAAGTTCAAACAGTGTATATACACCTTCCAAAATGTTGAAAATAAAGCAAATAATCTTGGATTATGGCAATTAATATGTGGTAAATTTCCAAATAAAAATCTCTGATACCTTTAGAAGGAAAAAGAAAAGAAAATTCTAATATATATGGTTTACAAGAAAATCACTTAAAAGTAGAAACAAATATTAGAGTAGCAAAGAAGAATAATAACAAAAGCTCTAGGAATGACGGTACTAATTTTAGACAGAAAATCAGGAAAGTAGTACACACACACAAAATGTGTATCTGAGTAAATATAAAATACCCAGTGACATAGTCACAAAACTTGTGAACTGAATAACTTAACATCAAAGTGTATACAACAAAACTTTAAAAAAGACAATGATGATCAAACAGAAATACATTATTAGTAGGAAAATTCAACGCATTCTTTCTCAGTTTTTTTTTAATTTTTAAACTTAATTTTATTTATTCTTTCTCAGTTTTTTAATAGACGAAGTAAAAAAACAAAAATCAGGTCATAGGAATTTAAATAAGATTAATAAAGTAAACATTGAACCATGTACCATCCTAATAGATAATGCACCTCTTTTCATGCATCCATAGTTCATTAATAAAAACTGATAATAGAGTCTACTGCAAAATAAAAATAATTTAGTTCCATAAAAGAACATCTTGTACAGACCAGTGATCAATAAAAGGCAATCAAAGAAAAATAACAAAAATTCCAACAAACAGACAAAAATTCCTTCTCAATTCTCTTCGGTTTAAAAACAAAGTCAAAACTGCAGTTGCACAGCTGCAGGTTGTATTAGAAGAGAAAACAATTAAAATACTTTTTAGAAAAACTTATGAGATATTAACCAAATATCCCCTCAACTTCACATTTATAGCTTTAAAATCTTTTTACATAGACAGCATAATAAAAGGAATAAAGGAAATTAAGCTTTATAGTAGAGATTTAGGAGAAAAATTCAACAGATTCAATGAAAGAAGATGAAAAATTTATTTATATTTACATACACACAGAAATCAATTAAAATGTGAAAAAGCATTGAATTGATAAATGAACTAAAAAATTGGTTCTTTGAAAAAATAAAAATAAAAGAGGTAATCTCCACTAGGAAAGCTACTCAAAAATTAAAAGTGTAGCCAGATTTCTAACACTAGAATGGAAAAGGGAATAGATGTCATCTTTATTATATAAGAAATTATTCTATCAGTTCTGTTTCTGAGGCCCAATATCTTCTATAACCTAATATCTTATGTTTCAATTACTGTGGCTTTATAATGTGATTTGATATTTGATAGAGCCAATCCCCATCTTACTAACTTAAAATATATTGAATATGACCACCCAGTTTTTACCATTAATACATTTTAATTTTAAATTGTTGAAAACCTCAATATTTATTGATATTTTAACTGTGCAATAAGTACATAAAATAATTCACATTTGTAAAATTTCATCTTCCCATATAGGAAATGGATTTGTGTACCCATTTATTTCCATCTTCCTGTATGTCTAACAAAAAATGCTTTGTTTTTTCTCTGTAACATTCACATATTTCTTATTACAGTTAAGTATGCTTTATACATTTTGACATCAAAATTTTCCCCATCACATTTTCTTGCTTGTCTTTAATGGTATGTAGAATTAGACTAACAAATCAAAAAGATGACAAAGCAACTTAACTAGTGAAACAAATCATGCTTGTTTTTTTGTTTTTTTTTTTGTTTTTGGCAAGTAATCAGAATTTCAAGTATGGCCATTATTTATTCATCACATTTCTTGAATTCCTATCATATAAGACAGTGAAAACACATAACATGGAGATCTCAATATATCATTGGAAAAGCAGATCAGGGTTAAACAGTGGAAAGTTTGAGGATAGAGAATAATGAGATCAAGAGGTTAGCCTTGGAGAGAAAGATGCCATCTCTATGATTAGAGAAAAATGGTAAAGATACACCAGGATGTCATTGAATTAGAGGGTGAAGGGGGCCTGCAAGTTGATGGACTTTAGAATATGTGCTTAAAGTGGTACATGCAGGAGAGAAAATTTTTCCCTTTATAGAAGTCATTCACTGATAATCCATTTCCAAGTAAACTTGAACTTTTAGAAGAGTGATGTGGGGAAATTAGTTTTTCTACTGGAATTAAAAAGTTATAGATATGAAAATTTTCTGAAATATTAAAGGAATTTTAGATATTTCCATGAAAAGGAAGAAATCTAGAATTTAGTAATTATTCTAACTTCTAATATTAAAGAGAAAATAAGATTAATATCTCCAGCAATCTCACACATCTGGAAACCAGCATAAGATATCCTGAGTTCTAAGACGTCTAATACTCTCTTCCTTAATGTGTTTAAAAGGACATCTTCCCACATAGGTATAGTAAAACTTTATACTTATGTAATGGTTTTGAGAGGCTCATTGAAAAGTCCTATTACCCTCACCATATTCTGGGAGATAAGTAAGGAAAAGGGGCCATTAATTCCATTTTACAGATGAGACCATCAAGACACTCAGTTCCAATGATTAGTAGAAGACACTTAGCATGCTTACGATGAAAAGACCAAACATATTCTGAATTCTAGGCATCTTATCAAGAGGATACTTCTCTTGCTTTACTTATATGTCTAGCCCTACCCTTCATACTAAAATTTTCTCTAATATTTTCAGTGTTAGTATTTAAGGTTTATATTTCACGAAAAAAATAAATTTAGTACACAATCATCCTTACATTCTCAAATTCAAACCCCATGCTAATAATGACTCTATAGAACTATTTCTCTTCCATATGACATCTTTTTCATGGAACTCAACATGGAAAAAAGCTGAAAGGTAATGTTATTTGGAAAGAAGGCTGTGTCAATTGCATTGCTGTGAATATTAATAACAAGCCACCAATTCCAATGGGAAATACCCTAGGATCATCCAAATCTGGAATGATCTCTTTAGTCTTTTATGATTCCATAACCAAGAAAACAAATTAAGGGCTTATAATTCTCATAAGAGAGATAGTATGACATTTAAAGTATATATGTTTCATATCTCCATTAATATAAACATACATACTACCCTAATATCTTTGTCCTCCGCCCCATCCCTTGTAAAAAAATGATAGATGACCTAATTAACTGAACAAACTTGAGCTACAGTGAGTTTGGGCAGCTAAACATATTCTACTTCCTATTTGAAAATTTTTTGATATTACAAAGGCCTTTAGAGTTTTAAGTCAAATTATCAGAAGTTTAGGTATATCTGGAGCAGAGGAAAGGCACTCCCAAACACCCAAAATAAAATATGATGGAAGTCACGTAATCTACACATATATAAAAGCCTGACTTGTTTAAGAGGGGAAAGTAAAATGATATGTATCATTTTAGAATAGTGGAGTGAGTGTAAGTTTGACCTGCAGGGTCACTTCCATTTAATGTTTATTAAAATTTCCTGTGTTGATTCAACAAGTGAAGGTAGGTTTCTTATTTAACCATGCTAGAGTTGAGAAATAGCAATTTTTATGAACAAATTAGAACTAGAGATCAGGCCTCAATCAACTTTTGGAATCCCAAGCTGAGAGATAGTTATTATTAATCTAAGTCATCTGTGAAAGGAAAAGCCAAATAGTAAGCTTTGTAGAGCTACTACAGACACAGCTATATATATTAACTTACATGATTTGTGGGAAGACTTTTTTTAGGAAAAATAAGATGCAGAGTATATTTTACTTTAGAAAATACCTTTTCAAAATTCTATCTATCTACCTATCTATCTATCTATCTATCTATCTATCTATCTATCTATCTTCCTAAACTCAATTTGGTTCATGTGGCTATTTAATCATAGGAAAATCTTTTAAGTTCTACCAGAAAGTTTTATCCCAAACCATCTAGAGTAATTAAACCTAGAAATGTATACTTATTCTGGTGAAAATATACTTTTAATGCTAAAAAGGAAGTTTCAAATATTTGATATACTCAGGCCAGTGACTGAGTTTGGATCAGGATATTAATCAAGTTTCTAGAATAACTGTGGCTAGAAATGTGTTTAATAAGCTTATGGCAAGTGAATTGCAATAAGAATTATTTAAAACTAAGAATAAAAGTAGAAGGAAGGAAAGCGATAGGATAGTCTTTCTTTCTTTCTTTCTTTTTTTCTTTTTACAATCATGTTCTTTACAAAGAAGATTTCTTAAATTAATGGGCCATAAGAGAATTTTCTGGATTGAAGTAGGTTGATTAAATAATCAAATTCCACAGCCTAATGGAAATAATAAACCTCCTAAAGTCCAACCTTACACACAAAAAACCAAAAACCCACTTGAGTTTTATTGGAGAGAATTTTATATCAATGCTAAATGAGAGGGCGAGCACACATGAATAATTATTTTTACTTACTGTTCTCATTAAAGCAAAAAATGAGTTATCATTCTTTTAGTCAGAAGTAAAAATTCTTTCCCTATCATTACCATTAACTTGACTTGTTTTATAATTTAAAGAAGAAATCCTTTTAAATTCTTCCCTGAAATAAAAGAAGGAATAGGCAATTTTAATCAAATAAAAGGGGGCCACTTTTTCTTTGATCTAACAATTATCTTAAGTTTTTAACAAAAGTGCTACAAATATTCTGATGGGAAGGGCAACATTTGGGTGCCATGACTATTATCCTTCACTTTAACATTCACTCTCAGACATGAAAAACCTGACTATAAAGACAAGAAAATGTTCTGTTTTCTCACTGCAGGAAGGACTGAAAGTTGACTAAAAGTAATACTCAAAGTCCCTGTCCTCATGGACCTTACAAATTAGTGGTTAGGAAAGTAAAGGGTTTGGGTTGTTAGTAACATCTTTTTGAGTTCTCATAACACAGTAACTTCCATGCCATTATTTACAAAATATGCAAAGAGACTTCTGCTTCTGGGAAGATGGAATGGATGTACTTTCCCCTATTTCTCCCACTAAGTGCAACTAAAAATCCTGTAGAGTATATACAAAGCAAACATAAGAAGAGCCTGAAAGGTGGAGAGGTGGGTTTTCTTTTTCCCTCATATATGCAGATTTAGAGCTGCAGAAACCGGTAACACAGAAACACGAACAGGTGCTGACCAAAAAAGCACCAACAAAAGTCTGCCCTCTAGTGAAAGGACCAGGAAAGGGGCAGTTTCTCAAGACAGGAAACTTGCAGAAAATAATGGCTCTACTCCAGCCAAACACTACAGAAAAATCTCTGGCTTCACCTTCACTCATGCCAGAAAAGGCTGAATGGGAGGCCAGGTGTCCACTCTGGAGAGGCTGTAACAAAGCATCCCAACACAATCCCCAGGGTGGTGTCAGGCAGGGAGCTGAGATTTTCATCTCTGCCAGTCGGTAAGGAGAGGCCAGTGGAGACTCCCCCTTCCCTTTGAGGGGTTGACAGAAGACGAACTTTCACCATTACCCAGTTGTAGCAAGGCTATCCCCACCGTGGTGTCAGTGGAGACCAAGTGGGGAGCAGGAACTCCCACCTTTATCCAGCAGTAGAAGAGCCTCCCCATCAGGTACCATTATAGGCCAAGTGGGTAACCTAGATTTCACCTCCACCTGGAAGTAAGAAGGTGACTTCTCCCTTTCTCTAAGGGTAAATACAGATTTTAAAAAGAAAAAAAAAAAAAAAAGAATTTTCCGTGGTGCAAAAATGGAGACTTTTCCATCCCCCTCTGTTTTCTTAGAGAATTTACTTAAGAAAACTTGTACTTGTGATTTCTTTTCCTGCTCCTTTGAGAGATCCCTTGCTAGTTTTGAAACCCAGAAATCTTTTTTTCACAAGGACCTGGGTGCCATCTCTTCGAAACTTAATTATCAAAGAAGATAGCACCCCTATCCCCAGTTTCCATGGAAGGACACGAGCCTGAATTTCTCAGGATAGTTGCAAAGCTACCTCCTGTCCTAAAGATATGAGAAGTTTAATTCTCATTTGGATAAAGGTAATTAGTAAACACAAATTGTCACCCTAGTTACCAGGTTGATTTAGGATGAACTATGTGTGACAGATGTTAAGTCCTCTCGCTTGAGGATTAGTTATCATTTATCCTGAAAACATGCATGCTATGGATTGTATCCGCCTGGTTATATAAAAGGGTGAGATTTCTTTCTGTCTTTGCCATCTCAGAAGATTGCCTGTGATACACATCACATTCTGCTTTAATGCTTATTCAGTGATAAAACTGTTCTCTCATCTACCTTTGTGGAGAAGTTTTCTGCGTTGGCAGGAAATTTTATTTTTGATCATATTTTCCCAAGAATTAAAAATAAGGAAAAATGGTTATATTAATATACTGATATTGAAGGGGCTCAGAACAAGCCTCCCCCCAAAGTGTCACTGTGGCATATGAGTTACTTTGACCTGAAGTTACTTAAGGACCAAAAGACTCAGAAAGAGGGTTTTTGTTTTGCTGTGTTTTGTTTTGTTTTTACCTTCCCCTTAACGGGCTAAAATAATTTGGATAGCTGGCCTGGTAAGGAAGAGAACTATCACCAGAGATAACTGCAAAGTGTATGGGCCAGGTGTGGTAGGCTGGCGGGGAACCCAGCAGGGCCTATTTGGTCAAAGTGCTCTCTGTGTCCACTGTCTCTGCATGGCAGGACAAACATTTGCTTACCAAACATCTGCACTTCCCATCTTCTTGTGAATTGTCTTCCTTTTCTTTGATGCCTCACACCCCTACCTCCTTTTTCTTAGCTCAGAAGGGCATATGACCCTCAACTACCTGCCTGTCAGGGAACCTCTCATTGTCTTTGTGGGTTTCCCGTACATATATAATTAAATGTGTTTTTCTCTTGTTATTCTGTCTTATGACAATTTAATTAATAGACCAGCCAAAGGAACCTAGAAGGGTAGAGGGAAATTTTTATAAATTAATTTATAAATTAATATATTGTCTAATTTGTATCTAATATATAATATAAAGTAATATAACATATAACACTAATATATATTAATAACAGGTAAAATAAACTTCAGAATTTAAAAACAAATCAGACACAGAGGACAATATATAATGATAAAAGTGTCAGTTCTTCAAGAAGGCATAGCAATCCTAAAAGTACCTATACCAAACAACGGAGCTGCAGAATATGCATAGAGATTATGGGTGAGACTGTATCTCTGGAGTTGTTCTCATTGGGGAAGTAATTTTAGAGCAGAGTGGAAGAGCGGAAGAGAAGAAAGGAATATTAGAGCGAGAGGAGATCTTGATTCATATATAAATTCTGTCACTAAATAGCTATGTGACCTTGGACAGTCCACTTAATCTCCTTGAGTCTCAGTTTCTCCATTTTCTGAAAAATCTGCAGTTAGATGACCCACAAGTTTCTTTCCACTCTAAAATTTTAGATCTCTCCGAGATCATATAACTTTGCATGTTCTGGAGATAGATAATTTTGAGAACAAGCACAAATATTTATAATGAGATTTTTTTATGGTAGATTTTATTTTTTATGTTCCTAAAGAATATTCAGAATGGTTTATACAGAGATAACTATATAGATGGAAAGGAGGTTAAGAAACCATAGTCAACAAACTTTAAAACAAACCACATTGTAAACAGCTTACTCTGAAAACAGCATACCACTTTTAAAATGTCCTTAGAATATACTAAATTGCACCCCTAAGTGTAATGCCCAAATTCACAAATGGATATGCAAATTATTTTAAAATGGGAACTCTGGTTGAGAGACTTCAGTAGACCATATTTTCACTCTAGGCCAACATTATTCTGACCTTGACTCATGAGTCATATTTCAAGATAAAACTCAGTCAAATGAGACCAGTCAGTGAAAATACATATGTACTATATTTATTATACATAGTAATATATATGGTATATATGTACTCTCAGATATATACTATATTATAATATAAATACTATAGTATATATATTACACAATATAATAGTATCAGAAAATATTACTCTATTAAAAACCTTAGAAATAATCTCCAACTCCTACTTTACACCAGTGAGGAGGATAATAACAGAGTTACATAGGGAGTAGTAATAGTGCAAGATGAGGGCTTCCTGGTATTTCATTATGTCTATATGGAGTCTACCATGAACATGGTCAGGTCAAGACATAGATTGGGCATTAATTTAGAGTAACTTAAATAAACAGCCCTACATTTCCCATATTCAAAATAATGAAACAAAAGAAGCTAGCATTTAAAAATAAAAGTTCTATAAGGTATGTATTGAAATGAAAGGTAAGTAACAAGTAAGCATTTTCAGAGGAACTATCAAACTTAATTTCCTCATGTTTCAACTTGCTAAAAAAATACACAGTTATTATTTTCCTCTATAAACAGGTGGGAAAAGTAAAGCAGAAAAAAATAAATGGATATTTTCAAGTCATTATACTACATATATTGATTTTCGTGGGATATTAGAACAGATGCACATTTCTTTTTACAAGAGTACAGTTTCATTAAATCTTAAAAGTACACTGTAGGATATTGACAGGTGCCCAGTGAGAAATTCTGTCAACAAACATTTTTTGATCACTTAACTCTCCAGGGCACTGTACTAAACACAATGAGACGTCACAAAAGAAATGGAAGGCATGACCCTTGGCGTTATGGAAATTAAAAACAAAGACTGGTGCATACCAATTACTTTAGAATTTATGATAATCTGTTGTAGTAGGTGAGCAAGGAAACATTCTTATTTCCTTCACTCAGTCAAGAGGTAAATATATTCCTAGGTATTCTCAGCAGTAAGCTAAACGATTACTCTTACTTGCATTATATTTTTGTAACCATGTTTTAGTAGTTCCTCCTGGAAATTAAATAAATGTTAAATGAAGAAAACCTTTTCTCAAATCCAAATAACAGAATTGATTAAGATGGTAGGAGTTAAAATCCCAGGGTTTGGAAGCAGTCCAACCTGAGGCCAAATGCCATTTCCATCACTTTAACAATGTGGCCTGGGGAATCCAACACCCCCTCCTGGTCTCAGGTCTCTTTCTCCTCATTTGTTAAATAAGGATCATAAAAGGCCAAACTAAGAGCATAGTTGTATAAATTAAATTATATATATAATTATATATTAAAGTGTTTAGCATGCTACCTAGTACGTAATAGTTGCTTAGTAAATTTTAGCTATTATTAACATTAATATTAATAATACTATTATTATTTCTAAAATTTGTCAGAATATATTAAGGAACATTTATATTGGGTTGGCCAAAAAGTTCATTTGGGTTTTTCTGTAAGATTACAGAACTTTTTGGTCAACCCATAGTAGGTATGGTTTCCACTGTATTATTGGAATATGACAATAAAATGGGATTTTAAAAAACTAAAATGTGCAGAAAGCTTTCCCCTAACTATTCTCTCAACTCTTTCTTAATATACTATAACCAGTTTTTCAGAATAAAGAGACTACTTTCAGGGCACTTGATTTATCTTCCTAGATGAATGATAGACACATATGTATTTATTTCACATCTAGTGCAAAGAATATATCATCATGACACTCAATGAAGAAAAATCTTATAGTTTGTGCAATTGATGGCTTTTAGCAGCACTTTAAATCCCATGAGAGGTATCACTTTCATCATATCCATCTTTTAACTTATTTATAAAGGTTCTAGGAAATCTGTCCTTTTTTACTGAAAGACAATTTTACTTTTGGCTAGAACGTAAAGTTCCCTGAAGGCTGTCACTCAAACAACCATTTTACAAACAACCAATAGGAACACCAAGTATAATACATGTAGAACCTAAATGTACTACAGTTCATCATTTACCACCGTCTCTCCATTACTTGTCTTGGAAAATGATACTTCTTCTTCTCAATTTTATGTGAAAATAGATTTATGTATAGCCCAGGGAAATTAATGGATTTTTTTGGTCTTGTTTGGGAGGCACTCAAGATTACTCAGCTATTTCTAGATTTAAAGTAACATCTGTACAGGTGTTACAGTATGCCCTCATTGGGAATGTCCTTCCCCCTCTTCTTTAGTGATTCGGACCTTACCCTCCTGGAGAGTAGCACTCTACAATGGCAAAGAAAGACTGAGCCAGATTTCTTAGGGTTGAAACCCTGCTCTACCACTAATTAGCTGACTATCCTGGGCAAGTTACTCAACCTCTCTAATTCTCATGTTTTTAAATAAATTAGGATTATTGTGAGGATTTTGAAAATATGATGTATTGTAAAGCACTTAGCTAGTAGCTGAATGCACTTGATAAACACTAGCTATTACTTTATGGTAATTCTTCAACATATAACTCAGCCACCATCTCTCCCATGAGATGTTTATTGACCTGTTTCAGTGAGACAAATACTCATCTCTGACTTAGCTTTACATGAAATTCTATGCTTTCTCTCCAATTTGGAAAATTCCTTTACTTTGCAACTCCATATTATTATCTTGAGATAATGATGAACTAAATGTGATCTTATATGCAATATGCTCTCTCTGTGAGAGGCTAATTACTCTTTTCTTAGACATAATGTCAAATCCTTGGGAAAGATTTTTAACTCAATGGATCTCAAACTTTATCATTTATGTTTCCCAGATAGGCCAGAACAGAAGCTTTTATTTTGTAACCCACACACCCTTTGAGTCGACTGTGAATCTATAGAAACTGTGAGAAAAACTTCATGGACATGACCAGATGTACATGAGCGTTTTTCTGACAGAATGTTTCAGATGTCTTATTGGATCTTCAAAGTTCATAATCCAATACAAAAAGATATGGACCACAGATTTAGAGACAGATTTGTGACCCAACTCCAGCATGTGAATAGGACTTGTTGGCATTCATTTTATAAGCTATCTTCACCCCGTGCTTCATTTTACTATTTTAAGTTACTTAGTGCTCTTATTCTCCCTTAAGAGTAAAATGCATTTCACCCTACCAATTGCTAAAACATAGTAGGTTCATGTGAGTTCCTGTCTTCTCAATATACCTGAAGTTTTGATTTAATTATTAAGAGAACTTCTTTTTACTTAACAGATATGAATCTGGTGCCTTCTTTATGCAAGGTAGGGTTCTAGGACATGGGAACTTAAAATTAAACAAGAGAGGCAAGTTTTCTGCTGCATTTATAGATTTCTTTTCTAATGTAATAGACTGAAACTAAACAAATAAATAGATTAAATAATAGGTTAACAATACAATTTCAGGTAGCATCATGAAGAAAATGAAGCTAGATAATGGGATAAGAATGATGGAATGATGGGGGGGGGGGTGGTACATTCCAGAGGGTACTTTTGGAAAGTTTCACTGAGAAAATGACGTTTGAGCATAGGCATAAAATGATATAAAGCAGCCAGCCACAAGAATAGGAAAAGAACATTCCAGACAGAAGCAACAGCAAGCACCAAAGAACAAGCTTGATACACTTGAGAAACTAAAACAATTCATTAAAATGATGCTAACAAAGTAAAAATCTTAATTGTTTTAGGTTAACTAAGACAACAATATATTCTTATTGTAGAAAATTTGAAATGTACAGAAAAATATAAAAATAAAATAAACATTTTACATAAAGCCTTTTAAAAGTTTTGTTATTTTGGTATATATCTTTCCAGAATGTTTAGATACTTATATAAAAAAGGGAAAGGCATAAAATACCCTACTGTGTAAAGTTTTTGTTCTACTTTTTTTCCCTACTTTATTAGGAGGAGCATCTTCCTGGGTCATTAAAATTATTCACAAACATAATTGCTAGTGGCTGCATATGATTCCGTTATACAGATGTAGTGTCTTTTATGTAACTAATTTCCATGTTGGACCTTTAGGTTGTTTTAATTTTATTTTTCTATTTATTTATTTGCTCTGAAATAAATTCTGCAATCAATATTTTTATGAAAATATCTTTGTCACTATTTTTATATAGTTCCTTGGATTGGAAGTCTGGAAGTAGGATTCATTTTGATCTTAAACATCAAAATAGCAAAGAGCCTGTCTTAGACTTATTAGACTCGATGCACATTTAATATAAAACAAAATCTTTAAGGAGCCTTTTTAAAGCTACCATTTTGTCTATCTGTCATGTTTATACATTTATATGCCCACTAGTCTTTTGAAAGAATTCATCAACAGAGAAGACCATTCTAGTCTGCAGGAGAGTGGTCGTTAAAGAAGAAAGGACTCTGTGATTTAAAACATGTTGCTAGTGAAAATGACCTCCCAGAGACTCATTAAAATTATGACTACCAGAAGTCTCTGATTCAAGAATTAGGGAGAAAAAAACTTGGTTTCTTTACAATTCAGTAACAGAAAATAATTTCAAAGGTAAGATAACATTTTGGCAATGATGGATCTATTGAAATTTCTACTTACAGCTTTACTTTGAGCTGCCTTGATCTCCACATGTGTTTCAGCAACTGTTTCTGATTCACATGCTTATTTATTGTCTTTCTATCTTATCCTAGAGATAGTTCTGCCCAGTGGAGGAGCAACATCAATAAACTACAAGAGTCTATTAGGTTTAGCCAACAAATGTTGATCTCTCCTGTTGGGTTTAATTTGTTGGTCTATTATCATGGTGGTTCTAATACATCATTTAGTGACCTTTCCTTCTCTATATTCTAGAGCCCATGTAACATTAATCCTTTTATGTACTTACATTGGAGAAGGAATTATTGATGTGCAATTGTCATTCCTGATAATTATGGTGGTGTTGATTAATGTGTAAAAACAGACACATAGCTAAGCAACCAAGGCAGTACACTAGAAGCTACAAAATAACAAGTTTTATTCCTTTGTCTTCCATTGACTTGGAAGACCAACTTGAATAGGCAACTTAACCTCCTTGCTAATAAATACAACCTTATGATGATGCATCTATGTTACCTGTCAAGTGGAAATCATGTCTTGTATCGATTTTTTCCCTAGATGATGGAGTATGTGTCTAATCAAGCTCATTTTAAAGCACTTTGCAAATACAAAGGCTATAAAAATCCTTAATAAGGCTGCTATGTTCACTGGAGTAAAAATGCTTCCTGAAAAATATAATTCCAACTAAGGGTTATAAGATAAAAACACTTCACTTCCATCCTAGGAGAGAACCACCTCTATGACTCTTTCCTTATTTTTTCCAAGAGTGAGAACTGAGGAAGAAATGTAGAACTACTGGGATAAATACAAGATATCTAAAGTTGAATTAGACACCTTCTTTTCATATAAATATATTGAAAGACCATTATAGAAAACTGTGTGGGCCTAAAAATCACTGAAAACACACACACCCCAAGACCATTAGAACTGTGCAGCTCTTCTTTAATATTCTGTTCAACTTAGTCTTCTTATGTATGCTTCATTAAAAATATCTTCTAGGAATTTCTTCCCAGTCTGTTGAGACTAACAACTATCTCACCAGAGAGCTTTTTCAGGGAGGTTTAGGAGTAAATCTGAATGCCACAGCCCAATGGAAGCTCTGAACTGCGCCATGAACATCTTTGACAGACACTGGGGTATTTCTTTTTCCCCTTCTCATCTGTACGTTCACTGACTTGCCAACCATACCAAAGCTTAGACCATGTGTATAACTCATACCCAAGAGGAATTACTTTTTTCTTCTTAAGCCTGGAAGCCTAGGCATGCATGGCTTTAACTTTAAATGGGCAGTGAATATTTCATAAGATAAGAAATTTAAGTTTTAAGGCAAGAAAATTACAGGAGGATTGGTCCCAGATCACCTTTATTTGTCTTTTGGGTATATATGTATGGGTTTTGTTTTTATTTTATTATTTAAAATGCTTACCCTTTCTAGAATGTCTGTATGCATGTGCAAAGCACAGCATGCCCTGATGAGAAAAGGCTTTGTTCAGGTGCTATCCTGTGAGAAGTGATGCTTTTCTGATCCCCCTAATCTTGGTACCAGAATCTTGATAGAATCTGCCAGTGAGAATACACACAATTTCTCTTTTATAATACCCACAGAGGTTCCTAAATATGTGACAATCAGAATAAAATGAGAGTTAGCTGAGATTAATTTAAACCAAAATATATGATTGTGGTAGGGTATACATATACATTCAGATTCATAATTCAAAGCCTAATTATTTTCTTTTTCTTCTTTTTCTATATGGTATTGGAAGGAAGGTACTGGAAGAAGAAATATTTTTCTGGAAAGGTTTGGGGATTAATTTCTCCCAGCCCTACAAAAGAAGGAATGATAGTTTTGCTTGCTAATACTTTGGAATCTGGATTGGTAGGCCATATAAGGTCTACTGGGGAAACAGAAGAAGGTTTGTGAGAGAGAAGGAAGAGATAGAGGGAGGGAGAGAGAAGAGGAGAAAAAAAGGGAGAGAGGGAGAGAGAGAGAGAGGAAGAGGAGAGAAGAGGAGGGGAGAAGGGATAGAGAGACTGATTCACTGAAGGAAACAAAGAGAAAAGGTTTTTCCTCAGATTAAAAGGAAACCAGTTGCAGTAGATGGGGTAGGAGAGGATATAACCTGGTCCTGAAGATCCCAGAGGAATTATTTAAGAAGAGAAAGACTAATGAGTGAAACTCAAAACGAACATTGAAAGAGGTATTATCTGAAGCTCCAGAAACCAAACAGTAGCTTCGTCAATATGTATTAAACACCAGCCATGATTAGAGCAAGACTCTTCCTTTCCTGATTCTAAAGCCTTGGACAGTTGACCCCCGACTCTGCACCAGTAACTAACATCTCGCAAATCGACCAACCTAGCAAAAATGATGACTCTCTTTGCCACAGAGTTTAGCAGTATGTCAGCAATATTGTCCCCTGTGGGCACCCCATTTTTAAGATGCCTCAGACACCTATAAGAGTAAGAATGAGCAGTGAGCACTCACACTTAATACTAAATGTGATGGACCAGACCTGAAAAAACTTCAGACTCCATAAACTCAGAGCAGAAGATGATAACCCCAACAAATAATGAGTATGTGAATTGTCCTAAAGAGTGAATGTATGTATAATCATACATACAAAGACTACATATACTATTCAGAGTGGGCCAGATGGTAACTTAAAAAAAAATTGTTCCCACTTGGAAACTGGTGAAACACTTAGGCTGAACTGCCTAAGGGAACTAACTCAGTTCTTGAAACTTCTCTGTATCATCTGCTAAAGCTTTTCTCTATTCCATGTTGCTCCAAACCCTATCCTGATCTGTGTCAGAACGGTGACTGAATTAGAACTTTTAATACTAACTTCAGACATTTCTTAGACTTTCTAAGACACTCAGATCCACTTTAAGAACAGAGTCTTATCACAGCTGAACAGGAACATTCAGTCTTGTGAGACAGACTCTTTGAAGGCCACGATGCTTTGCTATCATAAGTAGTTATGTGCTCTCATACCAGGATGTGGACCTGAGAGAGGCACACAGGTTTAGATCCTGGTGGTAGCAACATATATTCAAACAAATCTGCACCAGAGGGTCCTTTCTCTCTAGCTGCCTCTATACTCAAAAGCCCTGGCACAGATGGATTTATTTCTTGAGTTTCTCTCCTCTAATGAATCCTCTGAAAGTAACTGATGCCTTATCTTAGGTCAGCTTCTCTCTTAGTCTTGCATTCTGCTTTCTCTGCAATGCAGTCGATGGCTGGGGTTTTATAAACCTACTGGGACTTCAGTGGTATGAAAATGAATTCCACACTGAATGCTGCCTGAACAGAATTTAGTAACACCCCTTGTGGCACCATCAAAAATCCTATGTCGTCTGTTTAAGGATTTAATGCACACAGTCTGAGTATCATACATGTAAATATGCAACAAGATACCGTAGAACAGACTGCTTTATCAGTGGCACTCTACTTAATGCTCCATTAGGTATAACTCTGCAACTATATGGGAGTAGATTCTTCTCTAAAAACAGTAACAATTTCATAGAGTTCAATCCTCATATAACATAGTAATTTAGAAAATGTGAATTATACTTGTTCACAATGGTAAACGTAATAAGGGGAGTCTCCTATATTACTTAAAAACAAAAATTAACAATTAAAATGAATCTAAACTGGAAGGCACTTTTAAAGTCTTCCAGGCGAAGATAAATTCCATTTTACTCTTTTTCTAGCCATGCTTAAATCCTACCAAGCACAGTGACATCACAAGTCAATAAGAAAGCTCATGGCATTTCCATTGTATTTACAATAACATTTGAATCATTACCTCTATCCTTGGATTTGAATGCAACAGGACTTTACTATATAGGAGATTTGTGTTCACAAAATCTCACTATAGCCAAATCTGGAGAATAAATCTGGACAATCCTTTCCATTTTCCCAATAAGACTCCTTTAGATTTCAAATTTTTCAGGCAGACTAAAGAATTGCCTTCCATTTTTTACCAGGTGAAAAACACCGCTAGAGAAAAAATAACCTGCTTTAAAATTGGATGACACCATGTTACTGAAGCAAAGAACCAGGCCATTGCCCAGTGATGGTGATTATAGACTGCAATATAGAAAATTAATATTTGCTAAGCAATGGAAAATTTGACAAGCTGTCGTAACAGTGGGTTTTATTATGAGAAGATGTTGTAGTTTAATGGACAAACTTTGGACTTGATGTTAAAAGGTCATAAATTAATTCTCTAATTTGGCAACCATCTTGCTGGTGATCATGGACAAGGCACTTAATTACTTTGCTCCATCATCTGTTGAAATATGAACACTCAGAGTTTTAAAGGACAATTTGAATTATATATAGAACAAATCCATTTATGTGAAGATACCAAGCAAAAATTAGAAAACAAAATATCCACCTGCACATCATCTGGGTAGGATCTTACTTTTAGGACTATTTCATCTTCCTGTACCTGTTCTTTTTTCTTAAAATGGATACAGTAATAGTACTTACCTCTTTGAGTTGTTAAGAGGAATAACTAGACGATGCTTATAAATCACTTAGCAAAGCATTTGACACCTAAAAATGCTTAGTGAATATTACTTTTATGATTATTATTTATTACTTAAAATGCCCTACAAAGGATGAAACTTTTTCTAATGTTGAGGATAATTGTCAAGAAAAACCATGGGATTTGATTCCAATTTTACTGAGAAGTAAAAAAAAAAAAAACAAAAAACTGAGCCATGAAATTATCCTTGGAGGGTGGGAGGGAGGCTCAAGAGGGAGGGGACATGGGGATATATGTATGCATATGGCTGATTCACTTTGTTGTACAACAGAAACTAACACAGCATTGTGAAGCAATTATACTCCAATAAAGATGTATTAAAAGAGTATAAGGAAACAAATGGCTTATTTCAATATATAAAGTTATATTTACATAAAAGTCCTTTACAATTGCTTTCCAACTACACAGTTTTTCTCTAAAGTCTCATATTTTTCTCTGAGACCTCCTAACAGATCTGCCAAATAGTAGCACTAGTTTGAAATGGTGTTTTGAAAACTAGAAATAATGTAGGCTCTAGGGGAAAAAAAAAGGGTACAATTTACCTGTCTGTTCTGATTAGAGGTACTAATTGAATGTGAAGGTATATGTGCATAAAAATGTTATGCTCCAGTAAGAGGGAATAAAACCCAAAATACATTTTCAAATACTTATTATAGATTCATAAATGTCAATGAAATTTTAAAAGCCATCTAGTACAGGCTTTTATTTAAGGTTTGAATCATTTCTGGAACATTTTTGCTAGCTGGTCATTTAGATTATATTTGCATATCATCAGTGACTAGAAATTTATCACTTCCCAAATCATCCTATGCTGAATTTGGGCAAGAGAAGTACCATGGAAGTAGCACAGGTTTTGGAGTGGGACACACTGGGTGTATATTCTGGCTCACTCATGCATACTGAGTGTCCTCCATAAATACAGTAGTGCTAAGTCTTAGACTCCTTGCATGTAAAATGTGGGTGATGATCTCTACCCCTGAGAGTTTTCTGTGTTAACTTGGCTAAACCAGTCATTTAATTAAACACTAATCTAGTTGTTGCTATGAAAGTACTTTGCAGGTGTGGCTAGCATCTACAGTCAGTTGTCTTTAAGTAGATTACCTTAAAAAACGTGTGTGGGTCTCATCCAAGCAACTGGAAGGACATCAGAACAAAAACTGAAGTTTCCTAGGGAAGAAGTTCTGTTTCAAGACTATAGCATCAGCTCCTGCTGAGTGTCAAGACTACTGGCCTTGGAGAACAGTATGGAGGTTCCTTAAAAAACTAAAAATAGAACTACCATACGACCCAGCAATCCCACTACTGGGCATATACCCTGAGAAAACCATAATTCAAAAAGAGTCATGTACCACAATGTTCATTGCAGCTCTATTTACAATAGTCAGGACATGGAAGCAACCTAAGTGTCCATCATCGGATGAATGGATAAAGAAGATGTGGCACATATATACAATGGAATAGTACTCAGCCATAAAAAGAAACGAAATGGAGGTATTTGTATTGAGGTGGATGGAGTTAGAGTCTGTCATACAGAGTGAAGTAAGTCAGAAAGAGAAAAACAAATACAGTATGCTAACACATATATATGGAATCTAAGGGGAAAAAAAAAAAAGGTTATGAAGAACCTAGTGGCAAGACAGGAATAAAGACACAGACCTACTAGAGAATGGACTTGAGGATATGGGGAGGGGGAGGGGTAAGATGTGACAGGGTGAGAGAGTGGCATGGACATATATACACTACCAAATGTAAAATAGATAGCTAGTGGGAAGCAGCCGCATAGCACAGGGAGATCAGCTCTGTGCTTTGTGACTACCTAGAGGGGTGGGATAGGGAGGGTGGGAGGGAGGGAGACGCAAGAGGGAAGAGATATGGGAACATATGTATATGTATAACTGATTCACTTTGTTATAAAGCAGAAACTAACACACCATTGTAAAGCAATTATACTCCAATAAAGATGTTTAAAAAAAAAAAAAAAAGACTACCGGCCTATTCTACAGATTTTAGGCTCAAGACTACAGCGTAGTCCTGGCAAAGTGTCCAGCCAGCTGGCCTGCTTTACTGGTTTTGAACTTGCCTTCTCCCACCCCCTATCCTTCCATCTATCTTGTTTATTTGTATATGTGTATATATATGTACACATATATACACATGCATATATATACACACACACACATACCCATATGTATACATTTATATAAAGGGATTTTGAAATCTTCTAGGCAAAAATAAATTCTATCTTATTCTTTTGTCAATCATGCTTAAATTCCATCAGGAATACTAACATGGCAAGTTTCTAAGAAAGCTCATGACATTTTCATTGTGCTCATAACAATATTGGAATTGTTACCATTATCTATCTATCTATCTATCATCTATCTATTTATCTATCATCCTAAGGGATAATATATCCTATTGGCATTGTTTCTCTGGAGAATCCTGGCTGACAGACCATCTCACAGTGATAGCTCTTCTGAGGATACAAAGGTACTCAACTCATCGGACTCCCCCATGGCCCCTTTCCAAACATTATCTGAAAATTATCTCCCTGTAGTCTCCCCTGTTAGTCAAAGTTCTAATACAATAAATGCAATATCTGATCCTAGATTGGATCTGGTACTCTAAGCAGTATGGTTAAGTCAATTGACAAATTTGATGTGGACTATAGATTAGGTAAAAGTAGGTAAAAGTATCACCCTTAATAAATACACTGCATTTATGTAAGTGAATATTCTTATTTTTAGGAAATACACACTGAAGTAATTAAAGGGTAGAGGGGCATGGCGTATGCAACCTACTCTCAAATAGTTCTGGAAAATATGTGATACACAGAGAATCGTAAAGCAAATGTGGAAAATGTTAACAATTGTTGATTCTGGGTAAAGAGAATAGAGAAACTCTTTGCACTATTCTTGTAACTTTTCTGTATGTTTAAGATTATTTTAAAATAAAAAGTTTAAAAAAAGCAAAAGTAAAAAGCAAGGAAAATGGCATAGATGGACCCAAACCAAAGCCTTGGCCTTATCAGCACCCCTCTCAGAGCACCTGAACTAACCGGTAGGTGACAATACACTTTGGCTAAGCTTAAAGGCTTTAGCCTGTCAGGCTCGCTGACAATCCTGTTCCTCACACACTGACTGAGCCAGAGTCACATTCAAAGTGGAAAAAGGGGGTCAGCCTACAAGACGATCAGAATGGAGGGTGAAGATGCAGAAGCATGTGGTCATTCTTCCGTCACCAGCGTATATTCTCATATGTGAATGATTTAATATTAGTTTTAAGACTGGATGTAGTTTAAGAACACAAACTCAGTCTGGTTTTTTCCTTAACATACATTTCAAGATGTTTCTTAAGTTCTAGATTGTTAAAACTTTCTCTTGAGTGAAATGAGGCACCAAGATAACCGAAAAGGCCCCAAAAAGGTTACAACTTTCAGATGAGCTGCCCTGCCCTTTTCTCTGATGCAACTAATTGGGACCCACCTAATGGAAAGACAAGGCCATACAGATCCCACTGTTTTCAGAGCTAACCTGGAATCTCCCAGATCTCTCAAAACTTAGCTTCCTAGGAAACTTACATTTGATTAGACACCCTACAATTTCAAGTCCAATGAACAAAACTGACAGGGATTTGCCTTTTCTCTTGTCTACCTCAGAATTCTGTCTGGATGTCCATCACATGGGTTCTTTATTCTCTCTTCTTGATATCTGATGTGTGTCCTCATGAGGCACAGGTGGTCCAACCAGAAAGCTGAAACCCAAATTAGGTTCAGACCATGCTTTATGCCTCTTCAGAAACTACAGGGACTTGGGTAAGAATGTCTGTTACAGGCTGAAAACCTCCCCCTGCTCAGTCATTCCCGGTCCCTGTGCCCTGAGTAAGCTATGACCATTATTAATGCCCACCTCAAAGTAGCACATACATCATTATTCCACACCCCAGGACAGCCACGATCATCTGAAAATGATGTACTAACTGTGCCCCACTGTACATCTATCTTGGAAAAACCTGTCACCAAAGTACAGGAAAAGTTAAAGAAAAGGAAAAGTTAAAGAACTGTGTTACTCATGGCTTCAGAGTACAGGAAGGAACTAAAGAATGGATTCTTCTTCCAGATTTCCAGATGGTGCAAAAAGCCCTGTTGTGAAGGGAGGGTGACATTACCTTCATAACCGTACCTTTTCTGCTGTAGCAAAGCTCCAGATTGTCTCAGTTTCAACTTCACAGTTAAGATGTTTCACAAGTCTCTGTTCTTGTTTAATTTTGTTTTTGTTGTTCTTGCTGAAGGATTTAAATCCTTTAGAAGGCCAACCTTTTTCTCCTTTCAAATCTTTCTCATTCTCCATCTAATCAATCCTACACATAGCTGCCTAATTCATCATCCTTCATTTTACTTCTTTGCTTGAAAAATAACTAAAGACAAAATAAAACCACAAACCTTCACATACAGAACACATTTCAAACTCTTTTATCTGGGCTTTAAGGTTCTCTAGAAATTGCTATAACTTCCCTTCTAATAACTTTCCTTCTGCCCTTTTACACCGACTCCCCACTCCACTCCTGACACACTGCTTCACGTGTTGTCTTCCAAACACACCGTGTGCTCTTCTACCTTGGTGCCATTGCTGATGGCAATCTCGAGTCTGCAGTCATCTAAACCTCCACCTGAGAAAAGCCCACCAATCCCTAGGCTCAGTTTCAATGTCTCTTCTTTTATGAACGCTTCATAATCACCCCAGACATTAACTCTCCTCCTGTTCTGTATTTCTGAAGTAGTTTCCACATGGCTACATGAACTCTCTTCCCATCATGGGCTCTAGGGAGCCCTAGTTTCCTCCTAGGGACTTGACTCTTCCATTTCCTGGTTCATGATCTGAGCAAGTTACTTAATCTCTGTGAGCCTCAGTTTTCTCATCTATAAAACAGGTATTTTAAAAGGTACCCACCTTATAGAAAAAGACTAAATGTGTAAATATTATAAAAAGCACTTGGACTAATGCCTTACAACACAGTAACTGTCATGTGAGTATTTGCCAATATGAGTATTATTCGTGTATACCCCTCCGCACATGCAAACGCATAGTGTTTTGCCTATAGGCACTCTAAAAATATAGGTCAGACAAATATAAAACGAATCCAGGCAGCTTTTGAAGATGTGTTCTTGATTTTCTACAGTAATTCTTCTAATGAACTGACAAATTTGGGTAAGCTGATTTTTAAGTGGATGATGTCTAGTTAATGATTTTTTTGGCTAAAGATAAATAAAATTTTAAACTAAACTGAAAAAAGATCAATCTGTGAAGTTATCTGAGGTAAGGAATCTTATAAGACAGATATTCAAAGTCACGCAGGAGAACTTGGTGATACACAACCCTCAAATAGAGTTTGCATGACGTAGCAAAGAAGATAAAATGCCACCTTCCAGCTTTGAAGGCTATTGCATTTATTGAGCTTGGTGGTCTTATATGAAAGTCAATGTGTCAGAATCCAGGGATCCTAGATTGTATCGCTGACCTTATCAACGAGTCCATTTTGAGTGTAAAAAGATTCTCTTTGTTGCCTAAAATAAAACCATGGTGATTTTTTTTCCAGAATGTTTTTCTGGTTTGTAAAATAATATATATCAAACTGACACAAGGGTATAAAGTTAAATCACATTATTTTGTTTTTAATCAATTGCCTTTATGAAAAGTACATGAGGTCAGGACTACATAACCACTGAACACACGTTTTTTTCCAGCTGCTAAAGTAGAACTATGGTGCACTCTTCAGGCATTCCACCTCAGTATTTGGAGAAGCAATTAGCACAGATTACTATATTCTTTAGTTATGCATAATTGACGTGGAAGAATAAATTTTGAATCCAGAGTTTGGTGTTCAAGTCCTGCTGAATTTCTCACTGTCTTTCTGATCTCAACCACTCACTTCCCTCATCCACACCACAATGTACTGGCCACACAGAAGTACCTGCACTCCTCAGAAGGCACCTGCTCTTCCCCACCCCTCTATCTCTGCACAGGTACAACATCTGTTTCCCTCCTGTCATGTCAACTCCCACATACCCTTCAAGTTCCAGTTCAGATATCATGCGCTCTCCTTTCTAGATTTTTTTGAGCGGGGTTAGCGATGACCATCTCTTGATAGTGCCATGATCCTATCTCTGTTTTCCTCTTACTACAAAGACTTATTTACATGTTCTTTTCTTGATTTAACTGTGAAGCCCCAGAGGACTGAGACATGGATCAATTCATCCCTCAGTCCATCGTCTTCAGTACAAAGTAGGTCTTTAATAAATACTATTTAGCGAGTTCATGGATAAACTTCTATCATTTTTTCTCAATGGAACTTTAAGCTCCCTGTGTATGTAAATCTCTTACAGATTCAATATATCTTACCTTTACATAAACCAAATCTGTTTTAATGTTCACTTAGAATGCCATGTCTGTTACAAATGTCCATTTATACTTTTGAGGATGCTTTCTTTTTTCATTCTAAATTCTCCCCAAAATTACTTGGGGGTTTTATGGACAAAGTAGCTGCTCAGAAACTTAACATTATGACCTGAAGTTTGACAACAAAGCAAGTTTTCTGAACTTCAGAACTGTCTTTTTAATCAATAATTCCTCCTGCCAAATAGCCATCTGATAATTAAAGCATATTCCCATATGTACCACCAACCACAGTACTGAAGTATTTTTTTCCTCATTCATGAACCCATTCACCAATCCATCTATCCATGGAGTCAACAATTGCTATGTAAACCCTCAGAGTCTACCAGGCACTGAGCTCAGGGCTGGAGATCCAAAGATTAAAAAGGCAGAGGACTTGCCCTCACACAGCACAGACAGGCTGGCCCATAACAAGTACCACAGCAAAAGATGACACAATGAGTTAAGTGCTCCTAGAGAAACATGCCAAGTACAATGGGTGAAACGCAGGAAAGCGGGGACTGGGAGAGTTTGTAAAGAAAGATTTGAAAGTACTTCATACGCCATACCTCTAAGGGTCTGAAGAAACCCTGGTGTCACCCCAGATCATCCTTTCCACTGACTTCAGCCAAGGAAAGGAACAGCATCCTAACTTTTCCACAGTCTCTCTCTCAGTTGTTCTCAATGATCGCTGGGAAGCACTTTATTTGAAAACCAGAGAGCACTTTCCCCTTCAGCCAGCCTGTGGGGTGATGGGAACATGGGAGCTGAGCCTATCGGTGCTTCTATCAAGCAGCTGAAAAAGTTGTAGCCCATGAGTCATGGCTCTTTTCATGTGTTTCCAAGTCTGTGGGAGGAAAGGCCTTTGGCCGGCAGCACTGGCAATCTAGCACCTATGCTGATCACTTGGGGAAAGAAAGACGCTAGAACCACCAAGAGAGCTATATCATCCTCCCACCTCCCTCAAGTGTGCATCTCCCCAATGCCATCACCAGGCCATGCCTCAAAATAGCGTGAGAGCCAAAACCCACATTTTCAAAAAAAAACAAAGGGACAAATAAATTAAGCTTCTGCCACCCACCTCCCTTCTGTGCGGCTAAGGAAAATCAAACGAAATAAAGAAGCAAATTAGCAGCTGGTACGTGAGCTTCAGATCACGAATATGTTTTGAAGGCTCTGCCAACCAGTTCTTCCTGAACTGGGTTTGTTCTTGTTGGGAAAATAATAATCAGTAATCATACTACTAATATTAATGCTTAACATCTATTGAAAGCTTACTGTGTACCAGACACTCTGCTTACAATTTACATGCATGCCTATTTAATTGATATAAACATGAAGTACTACTATGATCCAGACTTTGCATCTGAGGCGTCTGAGGCTCAGAAGGGCCGAACCAATTTGCCAAAGTTCACAGGTGTAATAGATTGCTGAGCAGCCCCTATGCCCACTAATATCATAAACCTGTTGCTCTGAAGCAATATACTTTCCTTAAAATGAAGGAAAATATTAAGGTAGGATTGTTAGAAACATAGACATTGTTCCCTATCATAAAGTACTAAGCGACCTATACATTCATGTGATGTTTTTGCAATTCAACAACATAGTCCCCTTGACCTACAGTCATTCTCCCATGCTTTGTATTTGTAGGAGAGAACAACAAATACTTAGGACTTCTAAGATAATTAAGCACGGAGGGAAAACATTTTCCCTGTTGTTCCTAGTTTGCTTAGGCAATGTTTTACTCAAATTACTACCTCTACATACACGCACTTACAAATGCCCTTTATTTCCAAGAAATTAGTTTTAAATTATTTAGCAAAATTTAGAATTTCCCATAGTTTTTTATAAATTTACTTATTTTATTTTATTTATTTATTGTTTCTGACTGCGTTGGGTCTTTGTTGCTGTGCGCGGGCTTTTCTCTGGTTGCGGCGAGTGGGGGCTACTCTTCGTAGTTGTGCGCGGGCTTCTCATTGTCGTGGCTTCTCTTGTTGTGGAGCACGGGCTCTAGGCACGTGGGCTTCAGTAGTTGTGGCACATGGGCTTAGTAGTTGTGGCTTGTGGGCTCTAGAGTGCAGGCTCAGTAGTTGTGGCTTAGTTGCTTGTGGCATGCGGGATCTTCCCAGACCAGGGATCAAACCCGTGTCCCCTACACTGGCAAGCATATTCTCAACCACTGCACCTCCAGGGAAGCCCTAAAATTTCCCATATTTAAAGAGGAACAAATACTTTCAATGTCTGTAGTCTGCAGTCCAAAAGGCTCCCAAGTGAAGAAAAACATAGCTCTGTTAAGTATAAATAAGAAGTAAGAAATGGGTATTTTTCTTTTAACAATTATTACTCTTCCTCATAGACAACATAGACAACATAGAATAGTGTATTATAGAATAACCTCAAAATATTAACGACACCTGGAGGGAAAGTGATTTAAATAGCTTCTACCATTTTTATATTTGAATTGGAAATCTACCAAGAACCAGCCCTCTAAGGAGATAGCATGGGCGTCAGGTGGGCTAATAGATAGACCAAGGAAAAGCCTTCCCTTGGTCCTCTGAATGGCAAAGAAGAAAGAAAGTAAAATAGGGGTGCACTCATTCTGATGCCTTAAGTACTGGGGGGATTTGGAGAAGAGAGAAGTGTCTCCAAGGAAGCCCCTGAAGCCTTCCTACTAAGGGTGCTCAAGCATCATCAGCGTAACCTGGGAGTTCGTTAGGCAAGAGAATAACAGGTCCTATATCTCTGGCCTTTTGAATTAGAATCTGAATTTTAACCTAATGCCCAAATGATTTCTCAGCACGCTGATGTTTGAGAACCAGCATTGCAAACACCCCATCAGAGCCTGCTCTAAACACCTGCCAAGGGCAGCAAGGGCTAGTGTCAGCTCAAAACAATTACAATCAAGTATGAAATTCCCTGCATCCTTACTTCTCCTTCCCACCTCCCCCATGTCACCAAATGCTAAAGCATGTCCTACGAACTCTCTAGCTTACCTGTGTCTCCCATATCACCCTGTTCTTTCTTCTCTTCAAACATGCTTAGCTTATTCCTGCTTTCCAGCATCTGTAGTTGCCGAATCTTCCATATTTTTAATGGCTTTCTCCTTCTCAGCAGTCAGGTTTCAACTTGAATGTCTTCTCCTAGGAGATGTCTCCCTGACAACTCTCTTCCACACTTTCCTGAATTTACTTTCTTGATTCAATTTACAGACACTGAAGACATTTTATTTATTTGTATACTTTCTGTACAAGAACAAGGACAGCCTTTGACAACTGCCTCTCTTCCTTTTTATTCTCTTTCTCCTTTTTATTCCTATGTCCCCTGCTGCTGAACCTTGGCTAACCAACAAATGGCAAAGTTTATAAAAACAGGTTTCAAAAGAAATGTTCTGACAGTTTTTTGGGTGATATTACAACAGTGACCCTGAGCAAGAGGCCCAAGGACCAAAACAACATCCAACCATTCCAACAACAAGAGTTACAGCAACTGAAGATGAAAAGTGATACCTGAGTCAGACCATAAGGACAGGTACCCTGTCCTCTTCTCATCCCGTAAAACCCCAACCCTGCTTCAACTAGGAGAGTTACCTGGTCTTCAGGTGCTGCCTGAGCACATCAGTTGAATAAAGCCTTTAACCTCTCTTTGAGTCGCTTAAATTAGTTCTTTTGACATTTTATTATATGCCTTCTCCCATTAGAATTATGGCCCTTCTCATTAGGATTGATCTTCCCAGTTCTCTACCATCACTAGAACTTCGGATAATGCCTCTCACGTGGTAGTGGCTCAATACATATTTGTGGGCTGACTTTTATTTTAGAAGGGAAACCAACTTGTTCTGAACTCCCAATATAATTGGTTTTTGCCTGTCACGTGACCTGATCATGTGTCCTCTTGCTCTTTGACCTCCTTCCTTGGAAAAGACCATTTATTTCATACCCACTAGTTATCTTGCTCTTGAATGAAGCCCTAGTAAGTGAGGTTCTTCATGATCCTATTTGCACTGGTTTTTATGGCCTTAATTACCACCTAATCCTGCCAGTGGAAAAAGAAGAGTGGTCCTTTTGTATAGACAAATGGAACTGGGATAAAATTTACCACATTTGAAAAAGAGAAGCCACAAAAACTCTCTGGAATCTTTCATGCAAGAAAAAAGATCACTTAGTATACTGGTAACTAAACTCCTAATAGTGAGCACTATTCCACAAGCTCCCAAATACCTCAGAACCCAGGGAATTCAGTGAAGCACTACACAAAAATTTCCAAGCTACCCATAAAAAGGAGGACCTCAGCTTGAATTCTGCCATATTGTGCCCATTTTGCTTTGCTCTCTACTATTTCATCTAATTAACTCCTTCTCTATAAGAGGAGGTCGGGGCTGTTATTATGACTTTGGGTAACCTAGGGCCCCGTTAGGTCCAGGGAGGGGAGGAAATACACATACCAACACTAGGACTTAATCCCTTAGCAGAAGCTGCACCTAAGTGAGTGGTTCCTGGCATCCCTATTTAAGGAGTAAGCCTGACAGAAAACTGCTCTTCTGACACGATAATATTTAGACTTATAAACCCGGACACCAGGGCTAGAACTAATTTCCTTAGCAAATGTACAGGCATAGCTATCATCCCCCTACATAGAGAGCAATGGGCGAAAGAGGAACTCCACTTTCCTCCAGATACTAAGCCCCATATGATGGCAAACAGACTGAGCAGGGGCCAGATCTGAGGTATGGAGAACAGTTAAGAGTCCATTACATCAATCCAGGAGCAGAGAAGATGGGGAGAACTGGATATATCTGAGAGCTAAAATGGAATTACAATTAATATTTACTGCAAATGATGGAATACATGAACATATTTGTAGAATTCATGTTACAATATTACCTCAGTGACACAAGTATAAAAAATTAGTTCTAACCATAAATATTAAAATAATGTTTCCTGGGGACATTTATTTTTAATCATTCCTCTATTCCATCACTGTATCTTATCAAACTTCTATTGTGTTATTTCAAAGCCCATTTCTGAAAGGACATTTAAAAGAGTAACTAAGGTTCCATTTATGAGGATTTTTTTTTTTTTTCTTCTGGAAATCTGAAAATGCATGACTAATGTTTGGGTTAAACTGACATCAAGGAGTACATGATAGAACATTCTAGTTTTTTTCACTGAGCTCATAAATAATTTGGACAATTTCCCCAATTTTCAATTAGGAGAAAGCCACATCATGCATAATGCTATCTGAACTGTGTAACTTGAAGATTTTTCTTTCATTTCTCTTTTAAAGTTGGATTTATCTACCAATTATTTCAACCCTCCAAAACAAATTCACACACATTTTTTTTTAAAACATCTTTATGGAGTATAATTGCTTTACAATGGTGTGTTAGTTTCTGCTTTATAACAAAGTGAATCAGCTATACATATACATATATCCCCATATCTCCTCCTTCTTGCATCTCCCTCCCACCCTCCCTATCCCACCCCTCTAGGTGGTCACAAAGCACCTAGCTGATATCCCTGTGCTATGCGGCGGCTTCCCACTAACCATCTATTTTACATTTGGTAGTGTATATATGTCCATGCCACTCTCTCACTTCGTCCCAGCTTACCCTTCCCCCTCCCCGTGTCCTCAAGTCCATTCTCTACATCTGCGTCTTTATTCCTGTCCTGCCCCTAGGTTCATCAGAACCATTTTTTTTTTTTTTTTAGATTCCATATATATGTAAATTCACACACACTTTTATTCGAATGTGATTTCTTTGTGGGCGATTCTTGCTAAGTCAAACTGATTCGGTAAGATGAAGCGTCGTTAAATACGCTTTACATAAAGCAGCCAGAAGGGGCAGCAAAGAAGCTTGCTTCTTCATAGGCGCCCCTTTAACAACGTCCAACACGGGAGAGTGCTTCCGTCTGCCAACCAAGCTCAGGAACAAGATTTCCCAGTTACTACTCTTACCTTTCCTTAGTAGCTTACGCCCTTGACACTTCTCCACTGTCTTCACAGCAACTTTAACAGGGTCCTTGAAACGAATTAAGTTAGGTGCTCACAGGTATTTAGACTAGATAGAAGGTTCCTCCTCTTCAGTAGTAGTGAAAGCCTTTATTGATTTCCTGTCAGGTGGGTGTCTTCATCTCTAAGCCCCAAGCCACATCTATTCCCAGTCCAGAAGCCTGGTCTTATCTCTTCTGAAGTCCATTTTCTAAGTAAACCAAGTCAAGCCTAATCACTTCACCCTCGTGGTGGAGGCTTTAATTCCAGTCTCATCTATCATCAACACTTCCTTTGCCTGCCTCATTCTCCTTTATAAAACCCATTTCCTTTCTCCCTTCTTATCTCCTTTAACGCTTAAAGTCCTAGGTCACTGAAGGCACAAGAATGTGTCTTTTGTTAAAGTACCAGGCACATCATCTCCCATAGCATTAACACACCAAGGTGAACCACTCAAGTATACATGATGTAGGCAGATTCATCAAAAGGCACCAAAATAAGAAAAAAATGGAAAATTCCAGGCTGGGGTCTTCAAAAAATATACAGGTAAACTGAACATCATTAAAAAGAACTGATTTCAAGAAGTGAGAGATCACCATTAATGTTTTTTCTATCTTTATGTAATACACAATCACCATTATTTTATCCAAGGAAATAGAACAGAGTGGGGAAAATGCAAGGCCAACCTAACCCCATTGAGATTAGGTTGTTGAGTAAAGCAAAATTGGAAAAGGTGATGTGTAGTGGTTTGTGAACCACACACATCTGTTCTCAAATCCCCGCTCAGTTGTTACTGTGTCGTATTGGGCAAGTTACTTAAACTCTCTGAGCCCCAATTTTGATTTAAAGAAAATAAACACAATAATACTTTTTCATAGAGCTTTTTAAAATTTAAAATAAAATATCCAAAGTGCTTACTGCATGGCTATCGGTCATGGGAATATTCCTATCTGAAAAATTCTGAAATCTTTACATCAGGAGCTTGCTCTTTTTAGATTTTTGAGATGATACAACTCCAGGTTTCCTGAATTTTGGCCCCAATATCCAGTTCTAACTCAGTTGCTCACTATCCTCTCTCATGTACACAGAGCTACAGTCAGTCACAGTGCTATGTTCGTGGTCTCCCATGAACCAGAGATCACAGATATTTCTTCTTTAATCTTTGCTCACCTTCATCTTTCAGTACTGCCTCTCCCCATTACCTTCCTCTCTCTTTATAGATCTAGATCCAGTTCTTCCTGCTGCATGAAGATTTCCTAGATTGCACTGCAGTTCAGTTAACTCACCTTCCTGTAAATATCTGGTATGCATGTAACCTGTCACTTGCTAATACCCGATGTTGAGTCTTGCTTCAGGTATTCTGAGGTTATCACCAAAGGGAGTCAACATGGATTCAAAACTATGTCTAGCCACTATTATACTTTTCTGTTCCTCCTTCCCTCTTTGCTGATAACACTGAGAGTTCAGTTAACCATGGCTACCTCCACTGGGTACTGATGCCCCTTCATGACACCTGTGATGCTTCCAGATACTCCTTGTCTGGGTATCATATTATCCAGTGATTAACTGCACCTCCAGTTCCCACACTGGGCAATATTCCCAAGGCAGAATTGAAGACAAGGCCTCCATCCTTTTTTCTTATCCTCTATTAAAGGCTAAAAGCTTTTGCCCAATATCTTATAAGACTGATATCTCATGAATATTAATATCTTACACAGTCATTTCAGTTCTATGTCACAGTTCTTTGTTTCTCCCAAAAATTCTCATATGAGTCAGTGGTGAAAGGAAATGCTATGCTTAGAGATTCATTCAAGCCACTCATCACGTCACTCCTCCCCTCTGATGACTAAGACTTACTTATCGGGTTAGATTTTTCTACTGATTCTCTTGGTTTAGACTGTATCCTCCCAGGGGGCCCCTCAATCCTTCAAGCCAACCAACTCTGGCTGCAGCCCCCAAAGAACCTCATATTTTCCCAGATATGAATCTCCTGAATGGACCTAACTTAGCATAATCTTAAAACACACTATATTCATATCATTTATGGTATTCATTTTACTTTTAATCGTTACCCCTTCATTTTGTAATTTAATATTTTATGTGGTTTTGTCTTGTCTCTGCATCTAGACTGTAAGTTTTCTCAGGACAGTGAAGGCAGTATAACAAGCCCTTAGAAGCAAAGCACTGTGTCATGACATAATAAATATTAACATGTATCTTCTTTGTGATTTTTTTGAGGGAATATTAAATGGAGTGATGAACAGAGTTTCAAAGCTATTTCAAGATGTGGATGAAAGTCAAAGAACAGACATCTGAAGGTGATGCAGGAAGCTCTCATTAATTAATTCAGCATTTACTGAGGAGCTACTAAATGTTCAGCACTTCATCAGGCTCTGGACTACAATGTAAATGAGGTACGCCAGCAACTACAAGGAGCCCTCAGTCTAACAAAGGAGTGAAATATGTTCAAAAGTACAATTTATTGCCTTAGTGACTATAACAAATATAAATTTAGGGTAATATGAGAATACAAACATGCAAAGAAGCCCCAAAATATTAGAAGTTTGTCAAATTTGATTCTTACAAATAAACACTTGGAAGTACTGATGAAATTATTAGATCACCTGATGTATGATCACCTATGTGTGATTTCCCTTTCCAGTTTAGTTCCATTAAAGACAACCTCCCTTTTCTCTTCTTCTGGGCAGAGGGTTCAGAGTAGAGGTAAACATTAGGAAGTTGTTTAGATATCAGAGAGCACTGAATGGTTGGTAATGCTTTGGGGGCAGGTCCTTACGTACCTGGCAGTAAATATGCATGGCGCTCTTGCCCATTTCACAAAGAATGAAAGAACTGGGTCATTCTCCCTCACAAGTTGTGAATAGGTAAATGCAATGTGCCAGGCCAGTGCCCCGTTTTCTGTAGTGACTTTTCTATCAAACAACCACAAAATATGTTTCTCTAAAAGCCATTCAGCCAGTGCCTGATTCTTCTCAGGATAGACCTTGAATTGACTCAGATTAGAATATTAAAACCCAGTGATTATTTGATGTACAATAACCCTAGCACTTATTTCCTTGTTTTCATTAATAACGGTAACAGATACAATATAAGATTTATCATAATTGTTTGCAGTAGTCCTTTTTTATTTATTTATTTATTTTTATTTTATTTCTTTTTGGCTGCACTGAGTTTTCATTGCTGCTCGAGGGCTTTCTCTAGTTGCAGCAAGCGGGGGCTACTCTTAGCTGTGGTGCGCGGGCTTCTCATTGCTGTGGCTTCTCTTGCTGCGGAGCATGGGCTCTAGGCGCGCAGACTTCAGTAGCTGCGGCCTGCGGGCTCCAGAGCGCGGGCTCAGTAGTTGTGGCTCACAGGCCCAGTTGCTCTGTGGCATGTGGGATCTTCCCGTACCAGGGCTCGAACCCGGGTCCCCTGCATTGGCAGGCGGATTCTTAACCACTGAACCACCAGGGAAGCCCTGCAGTAGTCCTTTTGAAGAATTTCATTCATATACAAAAATATCTGATCTGACCAGCAACCTCTGAAGAGTAGCTGCTTAAATTTACTTTCAGACATGGGGTGAGTTACTGAAAAAGATGGTAAGTTGAATGTGGATGCATGGGCATGACAGGGTGAAATTTACAAACACCTAAAGGACACTATGAATGCCACTTCTTGCCAGTAAGAAGATAATTTTATTTTAAAAAAATAATAGGGCTTCCCTGGTGGCGCAGTGGTTGAGAGTCTGCCTGCCAATGCAGGGGACACGGGTTCGAGCCCTGGTCTGGGAAGATCCCACATGCCGCGGAGCAACTGGGCCCGTGAGCCACAACTACTGAGCCTGCGCGTCTGGAGCCTGTGCTCCGCAACAAGAGAGGCCGTGACGGTGAGAGGCCCGCGCACCGCGATGAGGAGTGGCCCCCGCTTGCCGCAACTGGAGAAAGCCCTTGCATGAAACGAAGACCCAACACAGCCAAAAATAAATAAATTAAAAAAAAAATCCTTCCCTCTACTTTAAAAAAAAAAAAAAAAAAGAATATATAACTTAAAAATACTGGAACGGAATTTTACTCTAATGTTTGAAATATAATATTCAAATCTGAATTTGCAGTTTGATTTCTATAGTAAGCAAGAGAGTGCATATCTTTTTCTTTTAACCATTAAAAGCCTCTATTGACTATTAAAACATTTTCACTGTGATTAAAATGTCATATGCTTATTATTTTATCAATTCATTAATTCACTCATTCATAAATACACCATACACATTAAGGGACTATTAGGTACCAGGTTGTTTTTTTGGTTTTTTTTAATGAGTGAAGATTACTACAATAGAAAAGAACCAGTGCCCATGCTAAGATGTATATATTCTGGTGGGGAATGGAAAAAAAGTTGTGGACAGCCCCTAATACAGGGGAAGTAACATCAAAAAGACACTCTCTTACTAATTGAATCATACTATCTGAGGGCAGATCTGGCAGATATGCACATTCACTTCTGCAGATCTGCATTACTTGATTTTGATTTGTGACAGACTTCTTTTTAGACTTAAATTGTAAATGCTTTCCTGGTCTATTCAAACCAGTTACTGGGTTTCTGCATGTGAAAAATGCATGCTTGAACCTGTAACTGTTTCCAAGCAGGAAACAAATGCCTTGCGGAAAAGGCAAGCTGAATTTGCTATTGATCTTTAAAACCCAAACATTTGGGGGAACTTCAATGTCCAGTCACAGAGTTCCATTTAAAGCATGCCCTTGATTAAATCTCAGAAAGAAAGCCAGATACAGAGGCCAGACACAGATTCACCTGGGTGAAATATGATTAGACTTGGCAACTAGAACAGTACTTAATGCAATTACTGTATAATTAATTAGAGACCGTGGTTTGAAACAGTCAAGTTATTTCCAAGATATGAATCTTTTAGTAGTAAATGCATCATATTGACGAGAATGAGTTATGGGACATATCTCACAAGGGTGAGACACATAACTCACAGGTGAATGATGTACAGAATTTAGGACAAATGAGATCAAACTGTAATTTACCATCCCTTTCAGGACAGGGCCTTTTGGAAGGTCTCCAAATCATGTATTTCAGAAGGTTCTGGCTTGATTAAGAATTTTATCTGATGAAAGATCAGATGGAGAAAACACTACCTTTTCTGCTGGTAAAGGATGTTTTCATTCTGCTAAAAGCTCATGCCAGGAAACAAATATTTTTCAAATAAAAATTATTATAAGTTAGCTTAGTCAGACATTGTATTATAATAACTGTATTTCCTTGGCTTACATCAGATCAGATTTGATAATCGGATTTGCATCAGCTATGTCCAGGAGATGCTCAGGAATAGAGTAGGAGAATTTCTATTAGGTACAGATTTGAGAATTAAAGAAGTTGGGATTTGGAACTGGGAAATTCTTCGATGCCTCTTCCAGTGCTTCACATTTGCCAGCCACCAACTATAAAAACCTACATGCAATGCATTTACTTTTGCATAGCCATAACAACATGCATCATTTTCAATTTTTAAAATCTAACTCCTAGTAACTAAAAGAATGTATGTACTTATTTGTACCTCAAATATTACATATGGATTTTTTGTAATTCTTGTGATTCTATTTATTATATTTTCTTACTTGCATTACAGGAGTAGGTAAATTATGTGGCAGGGAAGAAAAATGTTGAAATCCAAGACCTTAGGTACACTTTACTTAAGTCATGAAATGATGGGAACAAATGGGTTCATAGGTGTATCTAACATTGTGAAGGGTTAGTTTTTAATTTTCTTTAAGACTTTTTAGATTAGAGGTCTAGACAGAGATGGCATACATGTAATACTGATTATGGTTTAATCCAAGTAGGATATATAGGGGGAAATTTACTGAGCTTCAGAGCCTAGCTGAATTCCAGTAAAGTAGAATCATGAAAAAGTATTTAAACTCTTAAAACTTTTCTATCAGAATTAGTTTTCAATCTACTTTGAATTGCTCATACAAATACCATCACTTTTATGAAATCACATTTTTGAGTCACATTTCAATACCATCTGCAATATTTCCAGTGCTGGAGATAGAATTTTTGTTTTCAATCCTGATAATTTACATCATATTTGCCAGCCCACATCATTTTTACTAGACATTCTATATCTCGCTGTTCTTTTTAACCATCCATAATGGCATTTCAGCTAAGTAAAGGCAAACAGGAGAGTAGGGTTTGATTTCCAGTCTTCAAAACTGACAAAGAATTATGTGATTTAGTCTTGATATAATTGATAAGAAAAGGCATACCTACACGTCACCTCTGGGAGACAATAACATTGTGGGAAAACAAAAATGAATAAGAAATGGTCTCTGCCAAAGAGTACTTACATTCTAGGGAGAGAAACAGATGTGGTAGAAATATGTTCGAGGGGTCAAGATATACACGATAGGGGACGAAAAATACTGTGTAACAGCCGTGAGGCCAAATAAGGTGCATGCCTAGGAGGTGTGAGTCTCGAGAGATGAGAAGTTTGATCGCGAGAACTCCCTATGATACAATAAACAGTATGGGAACATCATGTTCATATTTGCTTTTGCTTTTAGTAAGAGAATTACTACTCTTTCTTTGAGGCTCAGCTCTGGTTCACCTCCTTCATGAAGCTTCCGTGAGGCTTCAGGCCCACAATGACTTTCTTCCTCTGAATCTCTGTAATTATTGTCATCTACCCAAGTTCCTGCCTGACAGAGTACGGCCTTTTTCCTTTTCTGATAATATTGCATATCTGCTCTGCTTGTCACTGGCATCATAAACTCCTTGAAGATAAAGCTAACGTTTAAGAGTAGAAATTTACAATATTGCATGAGTTTCAGGTATATAGCAAAGTGATTCAGTTATATATATGTATATTTTTGGATTATTTTCCATTATAGGTTATTATAAGATATTGAAGGAAGTCTAGGCCATGAGCCACTAAGCTATGAAATAAGAAAAAAGGGGTAGAGATCGTCTTTAATGTATGTGGAGGTGAAAGCAGACTGAAATCGAGACTGTTGCACAGGGCCCAGTGACCCTGCACAAAAAGACCCTCAGCAAAAGTCTCC